>NC_134593.1:15007397-15324272 GCF_037038515.1 Microtus pennsylvanicus | reverse complement strand
GGCTACATCCAGGTATGAGAGGAAAGGATCTGATCCACCCTGAACTGTTTCAGGAGCATGAGGATGAAAGTGTGACTTCTGAGTAAATAATGCAGGTTATTGACATTTCACAAGCCATTGCACGAGATGAAAAACAGGAACAGATTTTGATGTCACATGTGAAAGTATGACAATACCTTTTTGATACAACACATAAAACCTAAGTCTAAAGTGATCCTAGATTAGGAAGGTAATAATTAAGCTAATTATTAATTAAACTTGTGAATAAAGTATGGGTCTGTAGATCCTTTTGAAATGGATTGGGAAAATCAGTCTTGATGTTATACTAGAAAGGGAAGGGAATTTTAGATAAAATGATGTTTATTGTTCAATATAGCATCTCAATTCTGAACCTCTATGCCCCAAATTATGTTTACCTTACTATTCTAATTTCTGGTGCTTCTTGTCAACTATGTGTTCCCTTTTGGATATTTCTGGCTTCTGTGGCTAATCTAAGTTATATATTTCCATCTGAAGATTTGGAGTTAGGTGCCTCTATAATTTCCATTGTAGTTAGAAGTTCATTGGCAGAAAATGTGGCATTTGTCTTTTGGGGTCTCTGTCAACTTATTTTAAATAATCTTTTCTAGTTCCATCCACCCACCTGCAAACTTTATGATGCCATTTTTCTTTACTTAGAAGAATAATTAATAATGTCTAGGTGCCACATTTTATTACCCATTCAAGTGTTGAAGGTCATTTAAATTGTTTCCATTTCCTAGTTACTGTGAATAGAGAAACAATGAATATAGAAAGTGGCTATCTGTGGAGTAGGATGTAGAGTTCTTTGGCATATAGCAAGAAGGTGCATAACTGGGTGTGTGGTAGATTTAGCTTTAGGCTTTTGATGACTCTCCATATTGATTTCCAGAGTAACTGCCAATTTTCATTCCCCCAACAGTGAATGAAGGAACCTTTCACCCACTAGCCCCTGCCAACATTTGTTATTAGTTGTTTTATTGATTTTAGATACTCTCACTGGTGTGAAATGAAATCTCAAAGTTGTTTCAATTTGCATTTCACTATTTGTTAAGAATGATGAGAAATTTTGAAATATTTTTGGCCATTTTTATTCCTTTTTCCTTTTTTTTTTTTTTTTTTAGAACTCTATCTAGACAGTCTTGTCTTCTGACCGTCTGCATTTCCTTCACCAGGAAGTGATGGTGTGAAAAGAGCTGTTTCAATGAGACTTGTGGACATGGCCTGAAGTCACGTTTGTTGATATCCATCCACTAGGGGGCACTGCAGGGTTTCTAGAAATTACCTTTTCTTAAATTGCCTAGAGATTTGAAGACCTGAGAACAGATATAAGGAAATAAGACAATCCACTCACAAAGCAAAGAGTAGAGGTGATGGTGTAGAAATCACCCAGATCTTTAACTCTCAATCATTCTGTAGAAAATCACAGACATTAGAGCCTGTTCGGTGGATCCCATGTGTCTATCTATTTTAAGAACAATTCTCTGAATAGATATTAGCAAAATAAAAATCTTTCTGGGCATTATGAAGATGGACACTCAAGAGAAAACATCTCCACTGCTCTCTTTTTTAAGTTTTATGTTTATAATTTCCCAAACTCAAAGAAGTAGAAATTATTCCAATACCATCATATCACACAAATGTGTATATATATACTTTAAACTAGAAAAAGGAGAAATAACTACTTGAGAAGAAAAACTTACAAGTTATGAAAGAATAGAGGGGAAAGGCCTTACTGACCTAGAGCAGGCATTCATAGCCTGATCTCTATCAGCTGTGTTTTCCTGCACAGCACAGTGGAAGAGTTGGACAGAAGCCAAGAGATGGAAAATAAATCAAGGTAGAAACAGGGCAGGACATGTCTTGTTTTTCTCATAATCAACAAAACTCTGTTGGAAATATTTTCTCTGTACATGATGATCTTAATAGCAAGAAATTCCTTGTATTCTGTTCAGTGCATTACATGCTGATGTGTCAGTGTAATTTAAGAGTTCTGCCAGGACTTCCTTGTTGGCTCTGTTGCTCACAATGAAGGGTGGACATATGCCCAGCAGTACATGGCCAACATAGAATGAATCCAATAATGTTATTGCATGATATTACTTAGTGTGAGCATATTTTCTTCTTAATTGGTCTTTTGTCTGTATGTATTTTGTGTTTTTAAGCAGTTTCAGGTGTGTGTGAGAGTTTCTTTTTTTTTAAATTCTGTTCTGTTTGGGTTTTCTTTGTTTGCCTCTTGATTTCCAAAAAGAGACAAAAAGAAAGAGTATGGAGTTGGGTGAGTGAGAAGGTCTGGAAGCTCTTGGAAATGATGCAGAAGGAGAGACAATGATCAGAATATACTGTTGAAAAAATTTCAATAAAAAAAAGTCAAAAAAATCTTGCTAGGATTCTGCATGGCTCTTTTTAACCCACTGGAGTTATTAGTTCTCACACCAATATTCTGCATTTATGAATTCCCCTTCCTCACAATCTTTCCCCAAGCTCCTGTATAAGAAGTGTTACATTAGAAGTAGAGTGTCCTGGGCTCTACATCATTGTCCTCCACAATCGTGCAGTGGAGGTGGGTGGAGTTTCTTGTTCAGATGAAAGAGGAAGCTCAGTGATTAGGAGAGAACTGCTGTGTGTAAGCACAAGGGTGTCTGGGCACAAGACTTGACACCATCACAGCTGGAGAGAAGACACCCCAACAATTGGACAGGGGCCATGGACAGGAAACTGGGAGCTGTGCTGGGGATTCTGTGGGTGTGGATTTGCTGTGAGTTGTGCTCACCTATGTTGCTTTAGGGAATCTGCAGAGATGTCAGTGGAGGAGGGGGAATGAGTCAACACAGAGCTCCTTGCAGTCATCCTCATGGTGTCTCCTGGGATATTTGATAAAACCCTTCATTAATTCTGAATTGCTTTTATGTTTCCAAGCAGGGGTCAGAGGAGTTGAGGTGGAGCAGAGTCCTTCAGCCCTGAGTCTCCAAGAGGGAACCAGTTATGTTCTCACATGCAACTTTTCTACAACCATGAGAAATGTGCAGTGGCTCCATCAGAATTCCAGGAGCAGCCTCATCAATCTTTTCTATCTGACTCCGGGAACAAAGCAGAATGGGAGGTTAAACTCAACCTTCAACTCTAAGGAGCTCAAGAGCACCCTTCACATCAGGGGTGCCCAGCTGGAAGACTCTGGCACCTACCTCTGTGCAGCAGAGGCACAGTGCTTCCAGCAAGCCTGCAGCCTGGCCCCAAACTGTGTCTGGGTGTGCAGCTTACAGCCCTGCCACAGACAGACTCTGCTGGAGGATTTGTACAGCTGTGGCTTTATCAGATCTCCAACAACTACAAAGAAGGAGTGAGGAAACAGAAAATTACCACTGCAGAAGTTCACACTTAAACTCAGGATGATGTGATACTGACTTGTAGCTCAGAAACATCAGCCCACATGAATAAAACCTATTTTATCAAAAGTTTGTGCTAATATCATAAATTATCAACCTAGCTTTCACATTCCAGAATAATTATGGTCATTTCTTAAAACTGGAAACTGAGAGCAACTGTTTCCATCCTGTATTTAGAGAGTGTGGGACAACAGTTTCCACTAATCTACTAAATATGAAGTTGATAAAAGAATTAATTTTGAAGATCTTATAAATTAAGTGGTAGAAAGGTACAACAAACAAAACTTTTAATTCTATTTTATATTTTTAAAAACTATCTTTTCTCATGTTACACACCAATCGCAGTTCCTACTCCCTCCCCTCCTCCTGTTCCCTCCATCTTCACGCCCCCACCCAACCTCTCACTCACTCTCCAGAGGAGTTAAGGCTTCTCATGGGGTTGTAGAGATGGCTCAGTGGTTAAGAGCACTAACTGCTTTTTCAGAGGTCCTGAGTTCAATTCCCAATGACTAAATGCTGGTTCACAACCATCTGTAATGAGATCTGGTGTCCTCTTCTGGCCTGCAAGCATACTTGCAGGCAGAACACTGTATACTATCCACTAAACAAATATTATTTTTTTTATTTTTTATTACTTTATAAATAATACTATTCAAAATCTCCACTTCCTCATCTCCTCCAACACCCCCTCCTGCTCTCCCTCTCATCCTCCTCTCTTACCCTCCAGTACTTTCTGTAAGGCTGGGTTTTTGGATACGTATTGTTTAAATCTGTTTTTGTCATGCTATATCTTGCTGTCTCCATTGATTGTGAAAGAAAGCTTTGCTGGGTATAGTAGTCTGGGCTTGCATCCATGGTCTCTTAGTGTGTGCAGCACATCTATTCAAGACCTTCTGTCTTTCATGGTTTCCATTGAGAAGCCAGGTATAATTCTGATAGGTTTACCTTTATATGTTACTTGAACTTTTTCTTTTGCAGCTCTTAAAATTCTTTATTCTGTATGTTTTGTGCTTTGATTATTATATGGCAAGGGAATTTTTTTTGATCCAGTCTATTTGGTGTTCAGTAAGCTTATTGTACCTTCATAGGGATATCCTTCTTAAGGTTGAGAAAGTTTTCTTCTATAATTTTGTTGAATATATTTTCTGTGCCTTTGAGCTAAAGTTCTTCTCCTTCTTCTATCTCTATTATCCTTAGGTTTGGTCTTTTCATGGTGTCCCAGATTTGCTGGATGTTTTGTGTTAAGAATTCGTTGGATTTAATGTTTTCTTTGACCAATGTGTCTACTTCCTCTATAGTATCTTCAGAGCCTGAGATTCTTTCTTCAATCTCTTGTATTCTGATGGTTATATTTGTCTCTGTAGTTCCTGTTCATTTACCCAGATTCTCCATTTCCAGAGTTCTCTCAGTTTGTGTTTTAATTATTACCTCCATTTCAGTCTTCAAGTCTTGAACTGGTTCCTTTACCTGTTTAATTGCTTTTTCTTGGTTTTCTTGGGTATCGTTGAGGGATTTATATCTTCTAACTTTTTGTTTGTCTTCTCTTCCATTTCTTTAGGGGGAGTTTTCACTTCCTCTTTAAAGGTCTCCATAATTTTCATAAATTTATGTTTAAAGTTGTTTTCTTCTATTTCTTCTGGGTAGTAATATCAAGTCTTCCTTTTGTGTGACTGATAGTTTCTGATGTTACCATGTTGCTTTTTAAGATGTTGGAGGAGTTCTTGCAATGCTGCCTACCCATCTCTTTCTTCAATGAGGCCAGCAGTGTCTTGTCGTCTTGGTCGGATCTTACTTGTGGCTGTCTGAGTACTCTCAATCTATCGTACTCTCAATCTATAAACATTTGTTCTTATATCCATAGACAAGTATAGTCTTTGCCCATCAAAGAAACTTCTCTTTGCAACAGATGGAGACAACACAGAAAATCACAACTAATTAAAATGTAGAGTTGTGGAGCCCAACCCCAGTGGATACATTTACAAAACACACCCACAGCTAAGGCTCAGATAAAAGTGTGGAAAGGGGGACAAAACAATTGCAAGAACCAGAGAATCAGGAAGTTTGCTGTGAGATTGTGATCTCTTAACAGCATCAGAAGCCAAACACATAAAGTGTCACCAACATGACTGCCCAAATATCATGGACATGCCAAACTAGACAAGGAAAAATCCCACAAGGGCAATGTGAACATTTTAGCCACAGTGTCCTGAACTCCTAAAGGGTAAGGAGCAAAAGGAAATAAAGGCAAAGGCAGTCATCCAGGTAATGCTGATGTGAGTATTGATGTCTTAAGCACATTCAGTGGGTCCCGCAATGATGAGCACAAGCATCTGGCCTATTGATGCACTAGGAAAACAGTCCCTAATATTTTTATGCTGTTAAATATATGTGATGAGACTTAAGGCATATTTTCCCTTTACCTAAGTCCTGTTCATATCTGTTTTATTGCTATGAAGAGATACAATGACCATGGCAACTCTTATAAAGGAAAATATTAAATTGAGAATGATTTACAGTTTAGAGGTCTAGCCCATTACCATCATAGGAAGCAAAGCAGCACACAGGCAGACATGGTGCTGGACAGGTAGCTGAGAGTTCTACAACTGGTTATGCAGGCAGCCAGAAAAGAGACACTGAACGTGGCTAGAGCATTTGAAACCTCAAAGCCCATCCCTAGTGTCACTTTCTCCGTCAAGGCCAATCTATTCCAACAAGACCATAGTTACACCTCCTAATAGTGCCACTACCTATGAGCGTATGGGGACATTTTCATTTACGCCCCCAAATCCACTCCCTGGCCCCATAGGCTTAGAGTCATATCAGAATGAAAAACTACATTCAGCCCAACTTCAAACGTTCCCTGTCTTAGGGCTTCTACTGCTGTGAAGGCATACCATTCATGATTACAGAAACTCTTATAAAGGAAAAATTTGGTGGTTTACATCTTCAGAGGTTCAGTCCATTATCTTTGTGGTGTGACATGGTTGTTGGCAGGCAGACATGGTGCTGGAGAAGAAGCTGAGAGCCCTACATCTTGACTTTCAGGAAACAGGAAGTGGTCTGTCTCATTGAGTGTAGCTTGAGCAAAGGAGACCACAAATCCCACACCCATAGTGAAACACTTCCTCCTACAAGGCCATACCGAGTCTGACAAAGCACACGTCTTAGTAGCATAACTCCCTTTTGGGGGCCATTTTCTTTCAAACCACAACACCATTCATAGTCCATCCCTGTCTCAACTCTGTTAAAAAGTCTCAAGTCTCTTCTGAGACTCACGGCAATCTCACAACTATACTCTCCTATAAACTCAAAAATCAATAGATGGATCACATACTGCTAACATAAAACACCGAACATACATTACCTTTCTAAAAGGGAGGAAACAGAAGTAGTGAAGAAATACTGGACCAAAACAAGACCAAAATCCAGAAGGGCAAACTCCAAACTCCAAATCTCCATGTCTAATACCAAAGCGCTATTCAGATCCCCGACTCGTTTGAATTTTGTTGACCAGCAGCATTCCTCTCCCTCTTGAACTGGTTCTACTCCTTGCTATCAGCTTCCTTTAGCACATATTGCATGGCAATGGCTTCTCCAACATCTTGGGGTCTCCAAGGCAGTCCAGGATTTACCTTCACAACTTCATGAAATGGCCTTCTGGGCCTCCATTCAGGGACTCCCCTGCCACACGCCTGGCCTCAGCAGCTTTCCTTAATCATGAAGGGAGATTCCATAACCCCTTGTATGCTTGACTCTAAAGTCAGAATAATGTGGCTGAAGCTGTCAAGTTCTGCTGCTTGCTGAGGATATAATTCAAACACATTTTAACCACCTTTCTGCTATTTGATAGTTTCCTTTGCTGCCTGAGCTTACCTGTCCTGGAAATTGCTCTGTAGACCAGGCTGGCCTATAACTCAGAGATTTGCCTGCCTCTGCCTCCAGAGTGCTAGGATTAGAATCATTTGCCACCAAGCTTTTCTTTAATTTGTTTTCACAAGTTGGGATATTAGCTGGGTGGTGTCTTGTCCTGAGGTTACCAGCCCCTTTAGTAATTTATCATCAGCCTTTTCTTTAAGCTTTTGCCTGGTGCTCCTTTTCTCCTCAAACTATACGTTTTGTATTTACCTTTTTCAGCTTGCTTCTCTTCATTATAGATTTGCATAATCATGTCCACTGATAACAGAGTAACACAGCCAATATTAGGTTGTCTGGCAACCTCCTCTGCCAAAGCTGTTAATTCATAACTCTTTAATTTAGCCTCATGCTGGCTTTTTGGAGAAGGGCAAAAAGCAGCCCCATTCTTCACCAAAATATCACAAGAATGGCTTATAAGTCAGATATGAATATTCCTCTCATCTGAAATCTCTTGAGCTGGACCCCACAACTCAAATCACCCTCAGCATCACTATCTTTGAATTTCCTACTAGTGTGGCCCATTAAGGGTTGCTGAAAGCATTCCACTGCTTTTCTAATCCAAAGTCTCAAAGTCCTCATTTCTCAAAAAAAAAAAAAAAAACTCTTATAAGGAAAAACATTTAATTCAGACTGTCATACAGTTCAGAGATCTAGTCCATTCTCACCATGGTGGGAAGCAGGCAGTCTGCAGGTAGACGTTGTACCTTCATGATAAAGGTCTTGGATAGAGCAGGAATACAAGGAACATATCTAAATATAATAAAGGCAGTGTACAACAAGCAAACAGCCAACATCAAACTAAATGGAAAGAAATTCCCAACGTTCCCTCTGAAATCAAGAACAAGACAAGGTTATGTATTCTATTTATATATATTCAATATAGTTCTTGAGGTCCTAGCTTGAGCAATAAGATACCAAAAGATATCAAGGGAATACAAATTGGAAAAGTCAAATTCTCACTATTTGCTGATGATATGATAGTTTACATAAGTGACCTTAAAAATTCTACCAAGGAACTTTTACAACTCATAAACACCTTCAGTAATGTAGCAGGATGTAAGATTAACCCAAAAAATCACTAGCCGTTCTCCCTCAGCGCCGGCCGTGGGCTCCTGGCGCTCTGTCCCTCCGCCGCTGTGGGCCTCCAGCTACAGCAGATGCCATGGGCTTCGGAGACCTCGGAACCCCCGCCGGCCTCCAGGTGCTCAACGACTACCTGGCGGACAAGAGCTACATCGAGGGGTATGTGCCATCACAAGCCGATGTGGCGGTCTTTGAAGCAGTCTCTGGCCCACCGCCCGCTGACCTGTTCCATGCCCTGCGCTGGTATAATCACATCAAGTCTTAACGAGAAAGAGAAAGCCAGTCTGCCAGGAGTGAAGAAATCTTTGGGCAAGTATGGCCCTTCCAGTGTGGAAGACACCACAGGAAGTGCAGCTGCAGATGTCAAAGATGACGACGACATTGATCCCTTTGGGTCAGATGACGAGGAGGAAAGTGAAGAAGCAAAGAGGCTCCGAGAAGAGCGCCTTGCACAGTATAAATCAAAGAAAGCTAAAAAGCCTGCGGTTGTTGCCAAGTCTTCCATCTTACTGGGTGTGAAGCCCTGGGACGATGAGACAGACATGGCAAAGTTAGAGGAGTGTGTCAGAAGCATTCAGGCAGACGGCTTGGTGTGGGGCTCTTCCAAATTGGTTCCAGTGTGATACGGGATTAAAAAGCTTCAAATACAGTGTGTGGTTGAAGACGATAAGGTTGGAACAGATACGCTGGAGGAACAGATTACTGCTTTTGAGGACTACGTACAATCCATGGATGTGTCTGCTTTTAACAAAATCTAAAATCATGTCAAGTCAGTGCACTATAATAAAAGCTAGAAAAAAAAATCACTAGCCCTCATGTACACAGATGATTAAAAGGGTTGGGGGAAAAAATCAGAGAAACATGACCCTTCTCAGTAGCCACAAATACCATAAAATATCTTGGAGCAACTCTAACCAAACAAGGGGAAGACTTATATGACAAGAACTTTAAATCTTTGAAGAAAGAAATTGAAGAAGACACCAGAAAGTGTGAGAATCTTCCATGATCTTGGGTAGGTAGAAAAAAATGGCAATCTTACCAAAAGCTGCCTAAACAAAGTAGAGAGCAGATAAGCTGCTTGGACCAGTGTAACTGTAGTTACCTGGGAAGAGCATTCCTCTCCCAACTACTGAGCTACCTGTAGCTTGGGTAGTACACTCCAGGCTTCCAGTTTTCATGAGCTGGCACCCATACTGAAGTGAGTTTGGGTGATATAGCGGTCTTTGAGTCATTTCTGCTCCTGAAAGCAGCTTTTCTAATGTTCCTGTAAGTAACCCCAGTAAAAAGTTTGGCTCACCAATTTGGCCTTTGGTGATACCCATCCTGTACTCTGTTGTTAGTTCTCTGCTGGGGTGAATGGATGTTTATCCATCTCACCAGGAGTAGTGTCACACAACACTCCCTCCTAAATACCATTGCTTGGAAGAACTTCATAAGGAACAGCATCATTTACCAACATGATACACACATACTTAACCCCCATCAAAGAAAATCTGGAGGAAATGAGGGGTACGAGGTCAACAAGAAACTGAGCTGGCAGATTATAAACAGATATGAGCCATCCCAGTGTCTAGGGCTGGAACACAGAGCAATATAAAAAGTAAACATCATTCTCTCACACCAGTCTTCCAATTCATATAGTTTCTTTAATGACCAACTTTGAAACAGAGCAACCCTGAGAAGGAAATTCTGTGAAACCCTTTTCCTGATCAAGCTCCTATAGGACTTCTAGACAAAATTCCAAATTAAAAACTGTGTTTGTGTGGTCAGATGAAAAAGAGTTAAGGTAAGAGCACACTATATTGTACCAGGTGGCTCTTCTGACATGAGATAATTTGGGATTTTTCTTTAACAAGCATGCTTGGATTTAGAAAAGGAGAGAGCCACACTTGAACTTCAAATTCAACTTGAATTTTTAATTGAGTTGGACCACAAAGAGACCATTTGTCCTTTGTTTGTACAGAGCAGCAAAAACAAGCGATTTATGAAACTCTATCTTTTTGCAGGTGTGCTACACCATTAGGCCAATTTACTCTATTTCTTGGGACATTTTCTCTTGATGATTCATGGTTCTTCAGATGTCTCATTTGTCCAGTGGTCATTAGTTTCCTTAGTGGATGATTCTATTCTCCTGGAAAGACAAAAACAAAACCCTGCCCCAACCCTTTTGGGAGTTCCTTTATTAGCAAGATATATCTTTGTTTAAGCAGAACGTTTTTGGGCAACAAAAAAGTATTACCTATTAACAATTAAAAAAATTATACCTGATCAATGAAAGTAATTTATTAGTCTTACAAATTAGTTTAGATTGAATGATCAAGCTGTTTGATGAACTATCACCTCTTCTAATCAAGAGGTCTCTCTTGTTCAAATGTAATATTTATCAATCTTCATGGTATCTGTGTCTTTGCTTCTCCTGTGGAAACAAAAGCAAAACCTTTTGTACAACATAACACATATTCTGGTTCCCATTCTGAGGTCAATACATCTTTAAAGTGTATAGACTGATTTAAATGAGAAGTTTTTTCTACTATCCAATATCTTTTCATTGCTGTAATTCCTTTCACAATAGCATTTAAAAATTCAGAGGTAGCAAAGCGTTGTGCAATCTATCTCTGGGGCCTCTATTACCCCTTAATGTTTATTAAGCATATTTTTTTAAATTGCAATTAGATCTTTCTGTAATTACTTGCCCTGTAGGATTGTGTGGTATATCTATAATATGCTTGATGTTGTACTATGCAAAAATGGTTTCAGATTCCTGGGGAAATATGCTAATATATTGTCATTCTTAATTTGTATAGCTATCTCCATGATGGCCATAACTTGTAACAAATGCGTGACTACAGAATCAGCCTTTTCAGAACTCAAACAGTTGCCCATTGAAATCCTGAATATGCATCTTAGGTATGGTGCATATATTTATTTTTCCAAACTCTGAAAAACGAAAACATCCATTTGCTAAATTTCATATCTTTGAGTACCTTTTGGGTTACTTCTCGCAGGCAATGATGTTTGAGTATACAAAAAATAAGTAGAACATTTCCCTATACTTTCTTTGGCTTGTTGCCAGGTAATAGAAAAAACTTTCTTCAAACCTTTGTTGTTAACATGGTGTTTTTTATGAAGTTCTGAGATTTCTAGCACACTTCCTATCAATAACTGGTCATCATTAGCTTTTGATAGAGGGCCTGATAAACCTGTATGGGATCTAATATGTGTTATATGCAAGGGATGGTTTTTATTTCTGTTTAATTGGTGTAGTTGGGTAAATAACAAAGCAAATTCTGAACTATCTGAAATAAAATTAGCAGTTTCAATATGTAAAACAACCTTTCTGCATATTAAGAGTCAGTCACTATATTGAGAGGTTCTGGAAAATCTAATAATACCTTGAGAAATAGCATACATTTCTGACTATTAACTGGAATAACAAGGGATTTGACCCACTTTAATTACTTTTCCTGACTTGTAACCTGCCTTTCCTCATTTATTTGTAACAGTATAAAATGAAGGAGCTCCAGAAATTGGTATTTTTCACACAATGTGATAGAGTCCAATTAGCTCTTTTTATAAACTGAAGTTTCTTCCATTTGAGATATTTGTTGCTAATTTCTCCCCCCAAATAGCTATAAACTCTTTGCCAGTGTTCACTTTCTGCCCATAATGAGCAAATTTCAGCATTATAAAAGGTACCATAACTAATTTATGCTGGATTAATTCCTGTGTTAGAAGGTAAACTCTTTATCTAAATTGTTCTATTATCAATAAAAACTCGGGAGTCAGATATTGGTGTAAACACCTGATAGAACAAGAAGTCAGTGCAGGAACGACCAACTGACCCTATCTATCTCCATGTTTCCCAAATCATAAGCATCCATGAATCTTTCTAAGCCCCTCCCTATTTCTTCCTGTGTCTCTCTATGGTATCCCAGGTCCTCCAAAATATCTATGGCTAATTTCAGTCAGCTACTCATAGACTCTGTCTCCTGATTCAAGGTTAACTTCACTAACAATCTCAGAGTTCACAGTGTGATCAAATATCCTGCAATAGGTTGGCTTTAATTTCACCAGGAGGAAGACGACAGGACTGTGAATGGCAGCAGCATATAAAACCTTTTGTGAACGGCTTCACACAAAGCACGTAGAGTGTGCAGCTCACACTAAATCAGCAAATCCTCTGAGGAATGGTCTGTGCTGTTCCTAACTATGCAGCTGTTGAACCTGATTCTCAGACCCTGTTGTGGATTTTGAGTTTAACCTATTTTTAATTTAATTTACTCATTTCTACTTAATCTAATAGGGGTTTATTTCTTTTGCGCACCAGTGAAACCCTTTGTTTACACACAATTTCTCTTAAGCATTGGGAAAAACATTTCTTTTAAATCTATGAAGCTCACAGATACATTTTACTTTGTGTGTCTCATTGTGTGTATCATTAGTGTGTATATACACTCATGCAAGAGGACGACTTCCTATAGCTGGGGTTCTCCACTGTGGGTTCTAAGAAGTAAACTCAGGCCATCAGACTTACATGGCAAACACTTTACCCAGTGAGCCATCTCTCTTCCCTCACAAGTACATTTTCAGGAGTTGTAGTTACTTAGGAACCCCAGCAAGACTTTTCAGAAGTATTCTGTGAATTCTGGGCTTCACCATTCTTCTCCACTGAACTCTTACTGGAGTTAATCTGTGTGTCTTCTCACTGTGTGCAGGGAAAAAAAGACAGAGCAAATGAAGCAGGCTTGCAATTACTGCAATCTGCACACTCCCCATCCCATCCCAGAACACGTTCTAGTAGCAGTATGCTGTGGCCACCACCAGAGGGCAGTGCCTCTCTGTCAGAAGGGTGGGGGTTGGGTTGGGGGTTTGTGATGAACCAAGCCTGTCTCTGACTGGCTAAGCAAAAACCTGAGACTCTAAGGACCAAAGATGAAATATAAACACAGCAATCAGAACTGACTCTTCTGTCTTACGAACCAGACTCCACTTCAGTGTGACATCAATAAAGAAAGAATGAACAAATTTCTGGAAGTGTCTTTGATGACACTATGGCTTCAACTGGCCAGTAAGTTGGGGCTGATAGTGATGGGAATGGGGAGACCTAAGTTCAGAGGTCATGTGAATGAGAAGTGTTCATCGGAAATGCAATTTGAAAACATAATTACTGACTCTTGTTTTCTGACCTGTGCTTCTCTGTAGGGGTGAACAGCCAACGGGGAGAAGAAAATCCTTGGGCTTTGAGCATCCAGGAAGGTGAAGATGTCACCATGAACTGCAGTTACAAAACTTATTCATCCACTCTACAGTGGTACAAACAGGACTCAGGCAGAGGCCCTGTCCTGCTAATCCTACTGCGTTCAAATGAGAAAGAGAAACACAGTGGAAGACTAAGAGCGACCTTTAACACCTCTACCCAGAGCAGTTCCCTGTCCATCACTGCTGCCCAGACTGCAGACACTGCTGTTTACTTCTGTGCTACAGAAGCACAGTGTGCAGCAGGCACCTGCAGCCCTGACACAAACCCTCAGAGTTCTTTCCTAGACCCTAACAGTGGACAGCATGGTGCTTATGTTGTCCCACGGGTGTCTGCAGGTTACTGGAAAAGAGAACCTGTTTAATTGTGTCATTTCTCTTTGTTTGTTTGTTTATTTTTTTAGCGCCTTGGGCTGGGGCAGAGAGCAGCAGTACGCTGAAATGCCAGGGTTTACTCCACATGTCCTGGCCATGGGCCCTCAAGCTCAAAATAAGGTCAACCTCTTCAATTTCTGCCTGTAAAATCTGGGCCACTAAATATAAGGAGCCTTCAGGTTTTGGTTTTAATAAGCACTGTATCCTTGTTCAGGATGAAGAAAGATCCATCTTTCCCTGTCCTGTCCTAGGTCTAGTTGGCTCCTTGAGAGAACAAAATCATTCTTACATCTCTCCAGTTCCAGGACAGTGAGCATGGATCTGACATTAGACTGAGAAGCTTCTAAACACTTTAATTAAGCCTCTCCTTTTACAGTTGGGAATTGAAGCCATTGCACAGTAGGGAGGCCAAGATCTGAGTCTCAGAAGAACAGAACTAAACATCTGAATCATATTCTGCCTTTAAGAGTTCTGTGATTTTCAGGGAAAATGAAAATCTAACTGGACTCTCCGAACATGGCGAACAATGAGGGCTGATGAGAAGCCAAGGACAATGGCACGGGGTTTTGATCCTAAGCAATGTGCTGGCTTTGTGGGAGCCTAGCCAGTTTGGATGTTCACCTTCCTAGATATGGACGGAGGGTGGCGGACCTAGGACTTACCACAGGGCAGGGAACCCTGACTGCTCTTTGGACTGGAGAGGGAGGGGGAGAGGAGTGGGAGGAGGGGGAGAAGGGTGGGAGGAGGGGGAGAAGGGTGGGAGGAGGGGGAGGGAAATGGGAGGCTGGGAGGAGGTGGAAACTTGTTTTTTTTTCTTCCTTTTCTCAATAAAATAAATAAATAAAAAATGTAAAATAAAAAAAAAAGAAAAAAAAAGAAAGTCCGTTCCCCATCCCTGTGGGGGAGCTTGGCCCTTGCGGCCACGTTCTGACGAGCCCTATGGAAGGGAGAAGACTGAAGCTGCTGCGAGGGGACAGGTGAGAAGAACAAGTGCCTTTAATAGTAAGAAGTGAAATGAGGTTTGGAGAGCACATGAGCAGCACACCCCAGATGAGGAAAACCGGGGCTAGGAAGGGGCAAATGGGATCCAGGTGACTGGAAGTCCGTGTGCTGTGACAAGATCATCATCTGTCCTTGCCATCATCACTGCATCCGTTCTTAAGAACTAATGTTTATCCCACCGTCTGATGAGAGTGCTCACCCATCACATTGACACACAACCTAGGAACCCTTCCAAGAGGTGGTACCCCCACAGAGCTTGTCCCTCCTACATCAATCAATATTCAAGAGGTCCCACACACTTGGTTACAGGCCAATCTGGTGGAAGCAATTTTTCAATTGAGGATTCCTCTTTCCAGGTAACTCTATTTTGTATCAAGTAGAAAAAAACCAAACTAACCTACACAAGATGTTTTTCCAATAATGTTTGTTTCATTACGATGTTAATGTGTTGTTAAGATTTAGAGAGATGGTCCCCCACATGCACACAGAATGGACTGGTCCCCTCTTTGTGGACCCTTCCCATGCCCTCTAGGCTTTTAGGTGAACTTCTTTTTGGCAACCAGGAAGAAGAACACAGGACCTTGTATGGTTATTTGTGTAGCAGGTTGGGGAGGAGAGTCTGGCTTCTTTTACTTAATGCCCTTCAGGTCCAACAGTTTTGCTGAAAAATGAGAGTTTTATTCATCTTTTTAGTTGAATAGTTTTCTTTGTGTTTGTGCTACATTTTATCTGTCCCTTTGCTGATGGTAACCTAAACTGACTTCATATCTGAACTGCTATGAATAGAGTCACATAAACATAAATGTGTGCATGTGCACACGTGTGTACAACTAATGTGTGCCAATTTCACCTTCTCTGAGTGTGCTCACAGAAGTACGATAAACTGTGGTTCTGCCTTTGATTTTCTGGAGCATTTCACATGGACTCCACAGTGGCTCTACTTATTTACACCCCCATCAGCATCCCCAAGTCCCTTTATGTACATCCTCGTCAGCACTTCCGTCTTTGACATTGTGAGTGATCCGGTGTCTAAGGACAGTTTTCTTTTGCATCCCACCAACGGCTAATGACACTGAGTATTCCTCGTCTGCTCCTTGGTGTTTGTGTATCTTCTCTGTTCTGCTCGGATCTTTTGCCCACTGTTAGTTGCATAACTTCATTTGCTGCTGTTTTCGGATTAACCCTATAGCAGATGAATAGTTGGAAAATAATTTCTCCTACTCTGTAGGTTGTCCCTTCACTCTATGGGTTGTTTGATTTCTATGCAAAACCCTTTTAATCTGATATAATTAAATCACTCATTTTTTGTATGAAATCATATTCCTTATTCCCTAGGTAATTAGCTTAGGACAGAACATCCTCCTTGATTTGGGTCCCTTATTGTATAGTTTTCAGCAAACTAAGGACAAGTGTGATAATGATATTCCACAAAACATCAAAGTTTTCAGAACACCATGAGTATGACTTTGGTTACAGCCTACAGAGGACAAATTCTAAGGAATCGTCACTATTCACAATGTCACTACTGCAGAAAGACAATTCTCATAGACTACAGTGCTATCCTTCTCTACTATCACAATTTAAGATTCAGGATAAATTATCATATTCAGGGAAGATCATGCTGCAGTACAGAAAGAAACCACAAGGGGGAGATATCCCTTTATGCTGGTGATAAGTACAAATTCATCCATTGTTTCTAAACACATTGCCACAGTCATCAATCACTATAGAATGGCATGATCTTGGAGGAAAGTGTTTGTCTTGTTTAAAGGACACATTTTATTTTATACTTATATATTTTTCTCTTTTTTAATTTATTAGATTTTTTAAAAATACCAATCCAAGTTCACACTCCCTCCCCTTCTCCTGTTCCCTCTACACACCCTCCCACCCACCATACTTCAGTCCTCAGAGAGGGTAAGGTACATTGCTTTGTGGAAGGTCCAAGGCCCTCCCTACTATATCTAGGCTGAGCAAGGTATACATCCAAAGAGAATAGGTTCCCAGAAAGCCAGTACAAGCAGTAGAGATAAATCCCGGTGCCACTGCCAGTGGCCCCTCCATCTGCCCCAGCCATGCAACTGTCAACCACATTCAGAGGGACTAGTTTGGTCCTATGCTTGTTCCTTCCCAGTCCAACTGGAGTTGCTGAGCTCCCATTAGCTCAGGTAGACTGTTTCAGTGGGTGAACCCTTGATGGTCTTGACTTCTTTTCTCATATTCTCATTCCTCCCACTCTTCAACTGGACTTTGGCAGCTCAGTCCAATGCTCCAATGCAGGTCTCTGCCTCTGTTTCCACCAATTGCTGGATGAAGGTTCTATGGTAATATTTACGATATTCATCAGTCAGACTACAGGGCAAATCAAGATTGGGCCCCCTCTCCTCTATTGCTTAGGGTTTAAGCTAGAGTCAGCCTTGTGGATTCCTGGGAATTTCTATAGAGGCAGGTTCTTCCATCCCTATAATGGCTCCCTCAATCAAAAATATCTCTTATCTTGCTCTCATCTCTGTCCTTCCTTCATCTCAACTATCCCATCCCCTCAAGTTCTCCTCAACCCTTCCCTTCTCCCCTCATCTTCTTTCCCTTCTTTCCCTTCTTTCCCCCAACCCTCCCAGTTTTGTCAGGCGATCTTGACCGTTTCCAATTTCCAGGTGGATCTATACATGTTTTTCTCTGGGTTCACCTTATTACTTAGCTTCTCTAGGATCATGGACTATAGGCTCAATTTCCTTTGTTTATAGCAAGTATCCACTTATGAGTGAGTACATACCATATTCATCTTTTGGGGCCTGGGTTACCTCACTAAGGATAGTGCTTTCTAATTCCATCCATTTGCGTGCAAAATTTAAGATGTAATTGTTTTTTTTTTCCCTGCCGAGTAATACTCTAATGTGTAAATGTGTCACATTTTCTTTATCAATTCTTCGGTTGAGGGGTATCTAGGCTGTTTCCAGGTTCTGGCTATTACAAATAATCCTTCAATATAAATCCCACCACACTGAACCTGATAGAAGAGAAAGTGGGAAGTAGTCTTCAATGCATTGGCACAGGAGACCACTTCCTAAATGTAACCCCAGTAGCACAGACACCAAGGGAAACAATAAATAAATGGGACCTCCTGAAACTGAGAAGCTTCTGTAAAGCAAAGGACACAGTCAATAAGACAAAAAGGCATCCCACTGAATGGGAAAAGATCTTCACCAACCTTACATCAGACAAAGGACTGATCTACAAAATATATAAAGAACTCAAGAAATTAGACATTAAAATTCTAGGTAGCCCAATTTAAAAAATGGGGTACTGAACTAAACAGAGAATTCTCAACAGAAAAATCTCAAATAGCCAAAAGATACTTAAGGAAATGTTCAACATCCTTAACATCAGGGAAATGCAAATCAAAACAACTCTGAGATATCATCTTATACCTGTCAGAATGGCTAAGATCAAAAACACCAATGATAGCTTATGCTGGAGAGGATGTGGAGTAAAGGGAACACTCATCCATTGCTGGTGGGAATGCAAACCTGTACAACCACTTTGGAAATCAGTATGGCGGTTTCTCAGAATATTGGGAATCAAGCTACCTCAGGACAAATTTTATTTTTAAAACTCTCATGAATGATTTGGTGCCAGTTATATTTTTCTGTAAGAGCCTCCATCATTGCAAAAAGAAGTTTTTTTGATGAGCAGTAACAAAATACATATTAAATATGTAATATATATTGAATATACAGTGTCAACCCAACTGGCATAATTTCAATATTTATATATTTACATATAGTCCATATATATTTAAAATATATAATTATATATAATATTACATACATATAATGAAATTATGCCATTTGGGCTGACAATACTTTCCATAAGAGCCACAAACGAACAAAAACCCCAATACTGTGACTTTCAAAGTAATATAGACTATTGTTGTTGCTCTTAGTTATCTCTCAGAGATGGAAGGTGAGTCCTTATAGGTGATCTTCACTTTGGACACAGGACTCCAAAGTTTCAAATGGATCTACCCTGAGAGTCTGCCTCCCACAGTCTACCATTCATGGTACCAGAAGGAGATATGTAAGCTGCTAAAAGAAGAAAGCTACCAGTAGCTCCATCCAGCTGTACACCCATGAACACAGCAATAAGCAGCATGGTAAGACAGCCCTATCTTGTAACTGCAGTATTCAAACCTTGATGGTAACCAACAGCTCCATAAAGGTGCTTAAGACCTGAGCAACATTAAGGGAATTGTGCCTGGTACTAGAAACTTAGCCAACTACCCGGGGCTGGTGAGGTCACAGATCTTAGAGGAGAATATAGAAAATATACTACTTCCACTTTACTAGAATGAAACAGTTTTTAATACACCTGTCTACAGAAAGGGATACCAGCATGGAGAAAAGGAAACCAGCACAGAGAAGGAAAAATGGCCAGTGTATGATTTTATGAGAGATGGAGGGTTTAGGAGTCTTTGAATGTGAGAAAGTCATGCCACCTTGTCATTCAATAAAATTTTGTGAATTTACTTTTGTTCATTCTTTTTTTTTTTTGGTTTTTTGAGACAGGGTTTCTCTGTGGTTTTGGAGCCTGTCCTGGAACTAGCTCTTGTAGACCAGGCTGGTCTCGAACTCACAGAGATCCTTTTGTTCATTCTTGCATGAAACACACACATATAGATAGAAAGAAAAACAGATTTGTGTCTGTGTGTGCTTATGTGTGTCTGTATGTCTGAGTTTTCTTTCCATGTGTAATTTGACATGTCACACATATAACAGATTTTTTTTCTTAGAGGACATGATGTCAAAGTTTTCATTAAGAAAGACTTATTTCTCATATAAATTTTCCAAATCTCTACTAGAAATGTAGAAAGAAAGACTGAAGTGTAGTTCTGCATTCTTGTTAAATTGTCAACCATCTCTTTTCCTTAGGAAAAGGATACATCAATAAGACCAAAAGGAGCACGGCTGTGCCATCCACGTATTACTAGACTTCATAGTAAATCGCATGTCCCATATTCTCCATCAAAAGAGAGTGATCTGAAAGCCCATGTTACTTCTGGTGGCTTCCAGCACATTATAATGAGATCAACAGTTCCTCAAGACAGTCTGGCATTCTCCCACGCCCATACAGGAAGGTGCGACAGGACACAATTAAACCTGACACATAACTACCAACTGCATTTCCTGTTGAGGTGGTGGCAAATTGTAGACTAGTATCAGCATCTGCACTTGTTCCTCTTGAGCACAAGGTACAGATTAAGATCTGGGTTAAGACAGAACACAGAAAGTTTCAGTCAAGACAATAGCTAACAATATGCTGAGTCTTAGCCTGCTGGGAGCAACCGTCAGCTTCATTTGTTTGGGTAAGCATGTTCCCCAGCACAGGATCCTTGTCCCTTATCCCTCAAGGTTATAGGGAGAAGAGGTCATTGTCCTCTGCCGAGGCTCAGAAGGGAGGGATCACCAGAATTCTGGCTCATAAGCTGCTTCATCCTTTAGACTCCCATTGTTACAGTTAAGGCTGATGTCTCTGTGCTTTCTCCATCAGCAACCAGCACGGCCCAGAAGGTAACTCAGGCTCAGACGTCAATTTCTGTGATGGAGAAGAAGATGGTGACATTGGATTGTGTGTATGAAACCCGGGAAAGTACTTACTACTTGTTCTGGTACAAGCAAACAACAAATGGGGAAATGGTTTTCCTTATTCGGCAGGAGTCTTACAAAGGAAATTCAACAGAGGGTCGTTATTCTCTGAACTTCCAGAGTTCACAAAGTTCCATTGGACTCATCATCACCGCCACACAGATCGAGGACTCAGCAGTGTATTTCTGTGCTATGAGAGAGGGCACAGTGGCAGAAGAGTCTACAAGAGCCCCGTAAAAACCTCAACCAGAGAGAGGCTCTGCAGAGAGACTCCACAGACAGGGAGAGGCGGGGCCTGTGACAGCACAGGAGGGGCTGGCAAAAACCTTAATGCATTCATGTTGAATGTCTTTCTTTATCAATCATGAGAAGTGTGCATGTTCAGGACTGAATGGATCTTCTGAGTATATATTATGGTCTCCAGTTTAGTGTTTTTATAGGACTTCTGAGTGAATAAAAGAATGGGTCTCTCATTCTCGTGACTTCTCTTGGGCTCTTTTCATTCTGTTGGTTTGTCTTGTCCCATTTCATTGTGATAAGCTTTATTTTATCTTACTATGGTTTCTTTTGTTACATTTTGTTGTCATCTCTTAGAAGCCTGTTCTTTTTTAAAAATTTATTTATTTATTAAAAATTTCTACCTCCTCCCATTTCCCTCCCCCTCCTCCACTCTCCCTCCTTTTCCAGTCCTAAGAGAAGTCAGGGTGCCCTACCCTGTGGGAAGTCCAAGGCCCTCTCCCCTCCATCCAAGTCTAGGAAGGTGTGCATCCAAACAGACTAAGCTCCCAAAAAGCCAGTACATGCAATAGAATCAAAACCCAATGCCATTATCATTGGCTTTAGAAGCCTGTTCTTTCCTAAGAGAGAGAGAGAGAGAGAGAGAGAGAGAGAGAGAGAGAGAGAGAGAGAGAGAGAAGGAGTGGATTCAGATGGGAGGGGATGTGGGGAGGAACTGGGAGCCAGGTGCAGTAGTACATGTCTGTAGGGATCAGAGGTGAACAAAAACTAGCACCTGAAAAGTACTCTTTGTCTACCCATAATTTCAATCCAGACAGATCAATTGAACTAAACAACTTGATTAAAAAACTGTCTGGGATACCATGTAGAGAACATGTTGGCAAAAAAACCCCACAATTCAATATATCCTCTTAATTTAGTGTTGGTTTTATTGAGGTGGGAAGACTATTAAATTACCTTCAGACAAAATGAATAATTCTACTTTTAAGTTGATAAACTTGCAGAATTATTTTTATGGAATGCCTAACTGCCTAATCAACTTTTAACAAAGATGTTTCAAACTGATTTTTCAAAAAAATAGAATTGTGATCCAATGGGATAAAATATTTTAACTAAGACCTCTTATTATAATCATATTGTGAAAGCCTTTTGTGCAACAAGAATAAATATAAAGTGTCCCACAAACCTTGTCAGGGCAAAAAGATTTTGAAAACATTACTCTTATTTGGAGGCTTCCTGATGAAGGAACATTTCAGGTGGGATTTGTGCTAGCCTGCCCAGTGCCTTTTCTTTATAACCAGTATGCAACTGAGAAGTTATACACTGCCAGAATGACAGCTACCATGTCAATGAAGATCAGATAATAGAGTGCAGTGCCTATCCTGTGTCTAAACAAATTTGGCTCAGGAGAAGACAGAAAAGGAGAGGGAGGAAAAGAGAGAGGAAGTTAGAGCATCAAAAGAGGTGAAAGGAAAAATGAGGTGAGAACAGGCATTAATGCTTAATTAAGTAAAGTTGTTTCTCATTGAATTGATGCTATTAATTCTTTCACAAGACATTAGCAATGTTCTTTCTTTTATATGCTAGGCTGAGGACATGTGGAAGATACCCATGTGATCACTCTGAACTTCACCAGCTAGTTTGCTCTGCTACTGATACTGTCTAGTTGAGGAGTCAGGCAGAGAGGCTTATTAGTCATAGAGACTCTAAATCCCCCTTATAATGTGAGAATAATTTCCCATCCCTAGTGGAATTAAGGACATTATACCTGGGTTAGGCCCTTTCAACGTAAGAGCCTCAGCTAGGCTACAAAGACCAAGGTTTCCAAGTTTACAAATGGAATACTAGTGTGGCAGGCCAAGTTTTTAGAAAAGCTATGACCTTGATACTGTGCCCCTTGGCACAGGGCCTTGCTTTCAGAGGAGGAAAGAGGTGACGGGGCAAACCCAACTATTTCTCAGAGTCTAGTGGGTGGGCCAATGGGTTATCCAGCAGTGAATGGTTTTACTTTACATTCAAGTCCTGACTGATTTAGGTTGTAAGCATGTTAAAGGTGGACAGGGCAATGCACAGAAAACATAATAGAGTACATGGACCATGAACCTATTATTCCAGACTGCCGGACACCTGAGGGTTATTCTAACTTCTGTAAACATGGTGATTGACAATGACCATCAGGCTCCAGCCTCTGCTACAGTCTAGTGAGTTTCCTGTTATCTTAGGGGGTTGCTGAAATTATTCATCACCCACACCACATCTCTGAGATCTTGACCTTGCTCATAATAGCTTTACTTTGTCATTAAGGCATCCCTGCCTAGAGCGTTTTGTTAGGTCTTTGTGGGGCAGTGGAGGAAAGTAAAATCAGTCTGCCCTTTTGTTCCACCCTCCAACTGCTTACCTGGCTTTCTATTCTGCATCCAGTGTAATAGCCTATGCTTTTGTTCTGAAAAGACAATGAAAGTAGATAGACACAAACTACATTTGATGCAAAGGATTTCAGATCCTTGCTCATTAGCCCTGTTACTCGTCTACTTGTAGACATTACCTTTGTCTTACTCTAGTTTGACCTGACAACAACCCATGAGCTTTGCAATGCTTGCCCTTGTTATCATTTTGTTCTACACAAAAACACACAGGTTCAGTACACTTGATGTTCCCTTACACCAAATGACATGGTAACATAGGAGATCTTGAAAGACTGGAGGCATAAGCTTGGTCATTAAAGTGCTTATTGTGTAACTATGAGTCCCCTAGTTAAATCCCCAACACCACCTCAAAATAAAACTAGCCTATACAAATGGTCATTCCTAAAAGCACATATACATAATAAACACTCAATAGACTCAGCAGGTTGTACTTATAGATCTATTCTTATGTATTATATATTACATATAACATGCATATAACATATTACAATGTGTGTGTGCATGTAACAATAATAGTTTAAAAAAGGAGGGCATGAATTTGACAGGGAGTAGAGAAATACAAAAGAGAGAGGAGAGGTGCCTGCCTGGCTCTGCCTTCTTTCCTTCTTTCTCCTAGCATTCAGTTTAGTTTTGTCACATACTTCTATTCTGCCCTGCCATAAGCCAAAGCAGCTTCTTTATTAACCATTGGTAATAAAACGCATTCACAGCATACAGAAGGGAATCCCACATCACATACACATAAAGCATACACATGGGAGATATGGAGAGAGAGAGAAAGGTAAGAGGGGGGGGAGAGACTGCTTTACATAGATTTCAATAATATGGTTGCTTTTCATAATCTCAGCACTTTAGAACTTTAGCACCTCAAGAACTTTAGACATCCCAAATAATAAGATCTGGGAATCTTAAAAAGATAAGTGAATCCACCTGGCGCCCAGTTCATAATCATAATACATTACATTTCTAAATGAACTGCATAAGCACAATATCCCAAACAAAAGAGAAAAACATATATTGTTTTAAAAAAGCTTTAAATTTGTATCAACATGCCAAAAGCCATGCAAATGCAAAATATCTGAGATAAATAGTTATCAATTTCCTCTATTCCTATATCCTCCTAAATGGTAACAAACATCCACAATCCACCAAATAACCAACAAACACCTATCCCACCTCTTGGGAATATGGGCACCATCTTCTCTAGACTGCTTCCTTATTGCCTGGGGATGATGTCATCTTTAGGAGTCCCTGGGAAAATTGAGATAATAACCATGTCCTGGGAAGACCAGCTATAACCTTTGTTGATACATATTACCTGTCAAGATTCAGGCGGTCTCCCCCAATCAAACCTGATCCATATTAACCCTGAAAGTATCTACACCTCTTCTTCAAAGCATTTTTGTCTTCCATTTTACTTTCATTTTAAAGTTAAGGCATTCTTACAATATCTAGGCTGGTTTATTTCAGTTTATTTCAGCAGTCCTTCTTTCAATCCCATGTCTCTTAACTGGTGTCATTTGCTTCTCAGCTATCAAAAAATGTAAAGTCAATACAACAATAAACAAGATCCAGACTTACTGCGTATTTCCCATCTGTATGTGGCTTATTCTTTTCATGTTATTTTACTTCTCTCTTTAAAGACTTTATTATTTTTGAAATATTTATTCTTTCTATGACTGTGCATATCCTTTATCTTTCCTTTCTTAAGCCTCCATTTTTAAACACACTGAAACTTGTTTAGAGTATTTTTTTCCATCTGGACCTCTTTTACTACATAGCTCTAGTTTTTTGTTTGTTTGTTTGTTTGTTGTTTTTATGACTGCATGAGCCTTTAAAGTGCTAAACTGGTGTCTAGGACCATCACTGTGGCTTTAGTGGCTGGCTCTGCCCACTTCTAAGGTCTTCAGCAGCCAAATCTAAAGCTTACAAGCCAGTGGGAGGTAGGTGACAAGAACTGCATTCAATCCTCCAGCTCTGACGTGCCAGGGTCCTGCACTGTGGAAGGTGTTTTCACTTCATGTTTTTCTAATTAGCATGTAAAAGGCTTTTTAAGTGCTTTCCTATATGGCATAGTTTCTTACAGAAGCCTTATCCATTTTTTGTTTTGTTTTGCTTTGGTTTTTTGTTTGTTTATTCATTTGTTTTTCTTAGCTTTATGAGGACTTATGTGGATATTCAAGCCTCATGTTGGTACACCAAAATGTAGTTGAGGTTTTATTATTTTTCTGCCTGCCACCCAGCTCCCAAATAAATACACAGAAACTTATTCTTACTTATAAATGCCTCGCCTTAACTTGGTTTGTTTCTAGACAGCTTTTCTAATGTAAATTGTCCTGTTTCTCTTTAACTATGTTTTGCCTCTAGGCTTTTATCTTTCTTTATTCTATAAACTTTCTTTGCTTCTTATCACCCTCCTTTTTCTTCCTCCTCACTCTTCTCTATTTTTTTCTAGCCTAGCTTTCTCCTCCTTCTTATTCTCTCTTCCTGACAGCCCCACCCATTTCTCTCTCCTGCCTAACTATTGAATTTCCAGGTCTTTATTAGGCCAATCAGGTGTTTTAGACAGGCAAAGTAACACAGAGTTAAGCAAATACAACACATCTTTGCAGCAATAAACAAATGTTCCACACTATAAACAAATGTAACACATCTTAAACTAATATTCTACAACAAGGAAGCCTGCATGGGATCTACATTGGCCCTCTGCGTATATGTAGCTTGGTATATTTGCAGAATGCCTGACAATAAGAGCAGGGCTGCCCCTGGTGCTTTTGCTGACTCTTGGGAACCTATTCCTTATGCTGAATTGCCTTGCCAAAACTGAATACAGGGGGAGGCACTTGGTCTTATGGCAGCTTAATAGGCCATGGTTTGGTGATGCCCAGGGGAAGTGTGTCCCTTTCTGGGTAAATACAGAGGAGGGGTGCATTGTGGGGATGGATGGGGGAATGGAAGACAAAATGTGAGAAGCAGAGGTAGGAGAGGCTGTAGTTAGGATGTAAAATTTTAAAAATTTAGCAGAACCAGGGAGGAATGCTGCTTTTTGTGGCTTTCTCAACTTGCCCTCTCATACAAGCCAGGACCATGGAACTGTCCAGTAGTGGAATTGTCCACAATGAGCTGGGAAGTTCCAGATCAATCAATAATTAAGAAAGTCCCCACAGGATAATCTGAAGGAAGAATCATATTTAAATGGGGTTCCCTCATCCCAGGTGACTCTCATTTGTATCAGGATGACAAAATCAACCATAGAATTTATCCTTTATCAACTTGTCACACAGATATCATTATTTAAAAAGAAACTTTCCTTTCTTATTATTTCTAAGATCTCATGTTAATATCATGATATAAAGCAGGGCATAACTTTAGAAGTCTTACAGTCTCTAAAATATTTGAACACTTTAAAAGTTCAATCTCTTTAAAATACCCAAACCCTCTCTCAGATTCAAAGGCAAGATATATATATATATATATATATATTATATAAGGCAAGATGTGTATATATATATATATATATAAAAGTAAAGGCACAGTTACAGTCAGATCAAAGCAAACCCACCATTCTCCAGTGCAAATCAGATAATATCACTCAGTCTCCAGTCTCTGGAGCTCACTCGTGATCTTCTGGGTTCCAGAGGCTTGGACAGTTCAATTTACCTGGCTCTTCAATCCAAGGCACACATACCTTCTCCCGTTCTTAGGCAATCTCCACTCCATAACTGCTACAGTGTTGGTGGTCATCCGCAGAAGTCATGACATCTTTATCACGCTGGGGTCTGCACTACAACTGAGGCTTTACCTTTATTAATAGTGTAGTAATAAGGGCGGCGGGGCTGCGTCCCCAACACCCCAAGCCGCCTGCCCGGCTAGCTTTACCCGAAATAATTACACAGACACTGTATTCATTTAAACACTGCTTTGGCCCATTCCTATCTAGCCTCTTCTAGGCTAATTCTCACATATTAATTTAGCCCATTTCTAATCATCTGTGTAGCGCCCCTAGGTGCGCTTACCAGGAAGATTCTAGCCTATGTCCATCCTGGGTCGGAGCTTCATAGCATGCATCTTCCCTGGAGCGGGCAGCATGGTGTCTCTCTGAAGGCGTCTGCTCTGGAGAGGAGAGCTGTCGAGTCTGACCTCACTTCCTCTTCCTCCCGGCATTCTGTTCTGTTTACTCCTCCCACCTATCTCCTAACCAATGAGAGCCAAGCAGCTTCTTTTATTTTAACCAATGACCTTCCTCCATCATAATAGCCTCTGGCATTATCTTCAGAGACTCTGTCCTTACCTCAAGACCACAAGCCTTCAATTCTTTCTATATGACCTCTTCAGTCATTATGCTTTTCTTGAAAGACATTTATATATTATTGACCAAATTTGGTTGCAATCTTAAGATACAGTTTTGGTCCCCTCTAACCATATCTGTGTATAAATTCTGATTAAATACTTCTTAGATTTCATTTTAATAATACTGGTATCTTATTAATCACAGATAATTTTTCAGATCCATCTCACTAGCATAAACTATCTCAGTAAAGCAAAAGTTTCACTTCAGAGGTGTTGGTCTCTTGTCAATCAAAGCTGATTGTTCTGTCCTAATTGACCAGAAACTACAGATTCTTAACTCAAAATTGCACATGAATATTCCAGAGATTGTGGGGGACTCTCAAGCATCCCTCTGAAACTTTGCAAACAGGGCATCCATTGTTAGTATTCTTACCATCCAAACTCCCTCAACATCCCATTAACCACTGCCAAAAGATCCAAATCCTCTACTTTTCAAATATAAAACATACTTTAAAGTATGAAACACCACATGGTCATATCCATCAGAATGGGCACCAATTTTCTGTTTCATTTACTTTCCATGTTGTTAAAATAAAACATTGACGAAAGAAACTTGAAAAGGAAAGGGTCTATTTCAACTTAGAGTCTGTAGTCAGTCATTTAGGAAAGTCTGGGCATGGAATCCAGGCAGAAGTGGAAGAAGAACCATGAAGAAATGATGTTTATTGGCTGGCTTCCCATGGTTTGCTCAGCATGCTATCTTAAGCAATTCAGGATGGCAAGACTCACAGTGAGGGAGGCCCTCCCATATTAATCAAGATAATGCCCCACAGAATGCACGCAGGCCAACCTGATGGAGGCAATTTTTGTGTTGAGGTTTTCTATTCCCAGGTGACACTAGTTTGTGTCATGTTGACAAGACTAACCAGACCACAAGAATCACAACATAATTCTAAACTTCCTATTTTGTAAATCTGCCCACAGGGGACACTGTTTCCAAACAGCAAATGACTTTTCTGTAGAATAGAACAAAGATTCAAAATCTTCTTTCGTGTGTGGGCATACATGGAGGCAGAATGTTGTATACATAATAAATAAATCTTAAAAAAAGGAAAAAAAACAAAAACCTTCTTTCTCTTCTGCTATAGCAAGAGTCTCTTGACTCAGCATATTTTAGATAACGATGGAAAAAGACTCTCAAATGCCAGAGAAAAGCTGATGGGCAAGAATGGCTCTTCCTGCCAGGCCCTTTGATCTTCCTATGATGAAGATATCTAAGTATCCTTAAGCTCAGAGCAACCCCTGTACATTTCTCTTGGTGTCTTGGTTATATTTATTTTCTGGAGATCTCCCAGAAAAGAGTGAGCTGCTTCTTGCTCACATGGTGACCTTGCTGTCCATCCTGAAGCTTAGAGTGCTCTGTGAGCGTCACTCTGCTTTAGTCTATCTTCACAGAAGAAACACCGTGCTGCCTCGCTCTGAACAGAGACTTTCCTGTTGACTGAGTTCCCCACACAGCACTGATGCTGCAGGAGGATGCAGAGCCCAGGCGGTGCCCTAGCCTGATGGCTGCATCTGTGCATTTGCAGCAGCTGCTCTGGAACTGAGAGGCAGCTCCTCATCTCTTGTCCCTCATGGTCCTTTCCTGCATGTACAACACCCTTCCCTGAGCTTCCAGTGCTTCCTGAAGTTGACACCAGGAAGCCAGCCTGCCTAGGGCAAGGAGGGCTTTCAGGCTGAGGAAGGAAGGATGGAAACTCCTACCGGAGGGTCCTCTAACAATGGAACGGAGGGAGCTGGGTGTTCCTCTGCCCTGAGTCACAACTGCAGAACTGTACACAAACCACGTGAGACTTGCAGAGTAAGAGAACAGGGTCCCAGTCTCAGGCACTTTCAAGGATTTGACATGATCTGTAAAACTCTATAATGCCTTTCTCTATTACAAACACACAGGGCATTGTTCCCTGCAGTCACCGTGTGCTGTGGCATACTGGCCCTCCTGCCCCTGTCACTCTGTAACTCATCGACTTTGATTTGTTTTTGTCACCCCATCTTCTCCTTATGGGTCTTTGATTGTAACAGGAGTGTCCAAATGCACAAATTTTTATCTATCCCAAGAAAAGGAGATCATTAAATTCAAATTATATAATAATAATTATCTCATTACTCAGTATGATTAGATCATCTCCTTTAAATTAATCCAAAGATCAATAAAGATATTTTAGTCAAAGCATGCATCTAATTTCTGGATATAATAATTAGCTGTTTTTTATATACCATACCCCAGTTGAGACATTTTCTTCTTAGGAGAAACTGGTCCCTTATTCCTCAGGAATGCCTCACATGTCTTACAACACCAATATCATCAAAGAAGGACCATCTCCATCCACTGCACTCCACCCAGACTCTCAGGCAGGTCTGGTTTAGGAGGAGCTTCAAGCTCGTAAGACTGGGAGGGAACTCAGCAGAGTTTGATCTGGCAGAGTTGCTGGGTGGAGCTGACTGGTTCCAGGAGGAGGAACACTTCAACAGCCATCCTGACACCACAGTCCAGGAATTTATTACTTACTTCTGTCTCCAGCATCCAGACAAGGACGATGAAGAGGCAGCTGTGCTTTGTGCTGGGGCTGCTGTACACCCAGATTTGCTGTGAGTCTGGCTGTCCACATTCAGGGGACAGAGGATTCTGTTCAGCACATGGAGGGGTGAGGAAGCAGCTCAGGCATCCTGCAGAACTCCCACCTTCCCAGAGGATATTGGGGGCAGGGTTCAGAATTCTGTGGATGCTCAGTGACCTCCATCTGTGTCTCTTTCTCTGTTTCTAATCAGGGGTGAAAGGGCAACAAGTGAAGCAGAGTCCTGTGACCTTGGTTCTGCAGGAGGGAGAGAGCACAGAGCTGCAGTGCAACTTTTCCACCTCTGTAAGACAAGTGCAGTGGTTTCACCAAAGTCCTGGGGGACACCTCATCAGCCTGTTCTTCAGTCCTTCTGGAACAAAGCAGAGTGGAAGACTGACGTCCACAACAGTCATTCAGGAACGCCACAGCTCTTTGTACATTTCCTCCTGCCAGACCACAGACCCAGGCACTTATTTCTGTGCTGTGGATCCACAGTGCTCCCCACACACCTGCAGCCAGTACACAAACCTTCAGCTGGGTGAGTGTGGCCTTTCCCAGACACAGACACCCAGAAATCACAACAGAACATCTCCTAGTTTATGTCTCTTTTATATTTTTATCTTCATTTCTCAATATATACTCTCTCCTAAAGCAGAAATGTTCAGCTTAGAATGAACATAAAAGCTGATGGGAGGACTGAATTAACGTGAGCATTTAAGCCACAGTTTGCTGAAACTGTAAATGGTAGGGAAAAAAGGGAAAGAATGGGAAAAGGCAGCGGTCCACATAAAATGGCTGTGGACAGGGATGCAGCTCAGCTGTGTCTCAAGCTCATTCAGTGCTGACCACAGTGGGCCACAGCAAGGGTGGACACATGCATCTGACCTACTGATGCAGTAGGAAATCATCTCCAAATGTTCCTATGCTGTTAAACAGATATGAGCAGCACTTAAAGGTTCATTTTTCCCTCATCTGCCTCAGTCCTGTTTATATTCATGGAGTATCGGGACTAGGAACCTGCCCATTCTGAAGAGTGGTCTCTGTATGTTTAAGCATATGGCCTTGGCTGGCTGGCTGGCTGTGAGCTCTCCTTGTTTTATAGTGTCATTAGAGTCTATTTTCCTTTTGTTACTCTTTTCATTGCTCTTACTCATTATGACCAGTAAGCTACTGGAGTCTCCAACTATTATTGTTTAATGATCTTCTTTTGAAGCCCAGTCAGTTTTGGCTTTATGTATTTGTAAAAGTGTTATTAGGTAGATACAGAATTATTGAATTTTTCTAATGCATAGCATTTTATTTATTTGGGATTCAACACAGGAAATCATTCTGTCACTCATCTATGTCCCTAGCTTTGAGACTAATTATTTGGCTGCCTTCCTGTGCCCATTTTCATGGGAGGTCCAGCCCATGCTGTTAGCCTCATCCTCTATGATCAAGAATCCATAACTTCTTTTTTTTAATTTATTTATTTATTAAAGATTTCTGTCTCTTCCCCGCCACCGCCTCCCATTTCCCTCCCCCTCCCCCAATCAAGTCCCCCTCCCTCCTCAGCCTGAAGAACAATCAGGGTTCCCTGCCCTGTGATAAAAAAAAAAAGAATCCATAACTTCAGACACGGCAGAGACGCCGAGGGCACAGAGACGTGAACTTACATTTTTTGATGGTCCAAGCTTGATACAGTGAAGACCACACTGAGAGCAGATCGTCCCACTACAACTAAATCAAGTAGGTTTTTTGGTGGTTGGTCTGCAGAGTGGTAGGCCTTTTGCTGGCGAGGTCCCTGGCAAACAGGGAGCCTGGTCCTGACCCTGAAGACCCTCCTGAGTGGTGAGAGTGTTCTTGACCCACAGTGGGACCCAGAAAAAGGCACAGGGGCATTCCCCCAACCCCCTTGACTCCCCAGTCAGTCTGCAGGGGCTGCTCCCCTCTGCTGGGGCTGCTCCTCCTCTGCTGTGACCTCTCTCACTCTGGCCCATCCCAGCTGGTGCCCAGGGGCTTCCTCCCTTCTCCCCCCATTCCGTGGGGCAGAGATCACCCAGGTCAGCCTGTTTGAACGCTGGGTCAGGTGCTCAGGGCAGAGGGCAGCAGGAGTTTCTTTGTTGTGGTGGCTGGCCTGCAGAGTGGTAGGCCTTTTGTTGGCAAGGTCCCTGGCGAATGGGGAGCCTGGTTCTGTTCCTGAGGACCCTTCTGAGTGGTGAGAGGGATCTTGGCCCATGGTGGGAGACAGGAAATGGAGTGGGGGCATTTTGTAAGTGGGGCCCCTGGCCAGCAGGGAAATCTGATCCTGTTTTAGAAGATCCATTAGATAGCATTGGTAGGAGGAGATGGGCAGGCGCCAAGGCAAGAATTCACCCAACAATCTGAAAAACAACATGAAAACACCAGAAGCCAATGATCTTACAACAGAAGGACTCGAACACCCTAGCACAGAAGAGGTAGAAAAAATTGACTTTATGAAAGCAATAGAGTCCCTTAAACAATATGTAAAAAAAGCCCTTATAGAAATGGATGAGAAGTACAACAAAAAGTTTGAAGAAATGAGTAAATACATACATGATACCCTGGGAAACCAAGAAAATGATCAAACAGGTAATGGAAATAGTTCAAGAATTGAAAACTGAAATGGAAGCAAGGAAGAAAACACAAACTGAGGACGAGCTGGATATGGAAAATCTAGGTCAATGAGCAGAGACTACAGAAACAAGCATAATCAATAGAATACAAGTGATAGAAGAAAGAATATCAGATTCTGAGGACATCATAGAGAAAATAAATGCACTGATCAAAGAAAACAGCAAAGCCAACAAATTCTCATCACAAAACATTCAGGAAATATGGGACACAATAAAAAGACCAAACCTAAGAATAATAGGGATAGAAGAAGGAGAAGAGTCACAACTCAAAGGCCCAGATAATATTTTTAACAAAATTATGGAAGAAAACTTTTCCAACATAAAGAAAGATATTCCTTTGAATATTCAAGAAGCATACAGAACACCAAATAGACTGGATCAAAAAAAAACATCCCCTCGCCATATAATAATCAAAACACAAAACATACAGATTAAAGAAAGAATATTAAGAGCTGCAAAGGAAAAAGGTAAAGTAACTTATAAAGGAAAACTGATCAGACTTACACCTGACTTCTCTATGGAAACCATGAAAGCCAGAAGGTCCTGGATAGAGGTACTACAGAAACTAAGAGACCATGGATGCAAGCCCAAACTACTATACCCAGCAAAGCTATCATTCACTATCAATGGAGAAAACAAAACATTCCAGGATAAGAACAAATTTAAACAATACGTACCCACAAATCCAATCTTACAGAAAGTAATAGAAGGAAAATCGCAACCCAAGGAATCCAATAATGCCAACACTGCCTATAATAACTCAGGCATCTAGCAACCCTTCACTAGCACAACTCAAAGAAGGTAGACACACAAACTCTACTACCAAAAACAATAAGAATATCTGGAGTAAACAACCACTGGTCATTAATATCACTTACTATTAATGGACTCAGTTCACCTATAAAGAGGCACAGGGTAAGAGATTGGATATGAAAACAGGATCCAACATTCTGCTGTTTACAAGAAACACATCTCAACCACAAGACAGGCATCTACTCAGAGTAAAGGGTTGGGAAAAGGTCTTCCAAGCAAATGGTCCTAAGAAACAAGCAGGCGTGGCCATACTAATTTCTAACAAACTGGACTTCAAACTAAAATCAATCAAAAGAGATCAAGATGGACATTTTATACTCATAACATGAACAATTCATCAGGATGAAGTCTCAATCCTGAATATCTATGCCCCTAATATAAAAGCACCCACTTATGTAAAAGAAATATTACTAGAACTCAAGGCAGACATCAAACCACACACACTAGTAGTAGGAGACTTCAACACACCTCTCTCACCAATGGACAGGTCAATCAGACAGAAACCTAATAGAGAATTAAGAGGATTATCGGAGGTAATGAAGCAAATGGACTTAACAGACATCTATAGAACACTCCACCCAATAGGAAAGAATATACCTTCTTGTCTGCAGCTCATGGAACCTTCTCGAAAATTGACCACATACTCGGTAACAAAGGAAACCTCCACAGATACAAAAAAATATCATTGTCCACCTGTGTCTTATCAGATCACCATGGATTAAAGTTAGAAGGCAACAACAATACTACCCCCAGAAAGCCGACAAACTCATGGAAACTGAACAGTCAACTACTGAACCACACCTGGGTCAAGAAAGAAATTAAGAAAGAAATTAAAGTCTTCCTTGAATTTAAAGAAATAAGAGACAACATACTCAAACCTATGGGACACAATGAAATAATCAGTGCTAAGAAGAAAGTTCATAGCACTAAGTGCCCACTTAAAGAAAACGGAGAAAGCATACATTGGAGACTTAACAGCACACCTGAAAGCTCTAGAAAAAGAAGGAGCAGACATGCCCAGGAGGAGTATAAGACTGGAAATAATCAAACTGAGGGCTGAAATCAACAAAATAGAAACACAGAAAACAATCCAAAGAATCAATGAAACAAAAAGTTGGTTATTGAAGAAAATCAACAAGATCGACAAACCCCTATCCAATCTAATTAAACAACAGAGAGAGAACATGCAAATAAGCAAGATCAGAAATGAAAAGGGGGACATAACCACAGACACAGAGGAAATTCAGAGAATCATTAGATCTTACTACAAAACCTGTATGCCACAAAACTGGAAGATGCAAAAGAAATGGACATTTTTTTAGACAAGCACCATATACCAAAGTTTAACCAAGACCAGGCGAACAATTTAAATAGACCTGTTAGTCGTGAAGAATTAGAAGCTGTTATTAAAACCTCCCTTCCAAAAATGCCCAGGACCAGATGGTTTCAATGCAGAATTCTACCAGAACTTCCAAGAAGAGCTAATACCTATACTCCTTAAGGTATTTCACAATATAGAAACAGAAGAGTCATTGCCAAATTCCTTTTATAAAGCCACAGTCACGCTAATACCAAAACCTCACAAAGACTTAACCAAGAAAGAGAATTACAGGCCAATCTCACTCATGAACATCAACGCAAAAATCCTCAATAAAATACTGGCAAACTGAATCCAAGAACACATTAGAAAAATTATCCATTATGATCAAGAAGGCTTCATCTCAGAGATGCAGGGCTGGTTCTACATATGCAAATCTATCAATGTAATCTATCTTATAAATAAACTGAAAGAAAAAACCATATGATCATTTCAGTAGATGCTGTAAAAGCATTCGACAAAATTCAACACCCCTTTATGATAAAGGTCTTGGAGAGATTAGGGATACAAGGGTCATACCTAAATATAATAAATGCTATTTACAGCAAGCCAACAGCTAACATTAAATTAAACGGAGAGAAACTCAAAGCTATCCCACTAAAATCAGGAACACGACAAGGCTGTCCACTCACTCCATACCTCTTCAATATAGTGCTTGAAGTTCTAGCAATAGCAATAAGACAACATAAGGGCATCAAAGGGATTCGTATTGGAAAGGAAGAAGTTAAACTTTCGTTATTTGCAGATGATATGATGGTATACATAAGCGATCCCAAATACTCTACCAAAGAACTCCTACAGCTGATAAACACCTTTAGTAATGTGGCAGGATACAAGATGAACTCCAAAAAATCAGTTGCCTTCCTATACACTAAGGATAAGGAAGCAGAGAGGGAAATCAGAGAAGCATCACCTTTCACGATAGCCACAAATAGCATAAAATATCTTGGGGTAACTCTGACCAAGGAAGTGAAAGATCTATTTGACAAGAACTTTAAGTCTTTGAAGAAAGAAATTGAAGAGGACACCAAAAAATGGAAGGATCTCCCTTCCTCTTGGTTTGGGAGGATCAACATAGTAAAAATGGCAATTCTACAAAAAGCAATCTATAGATTCAATGCAATCCCCATCAAAATCTTATCAAAATTCTTCACAGATCTTGAGAAGACAATAATCAACTTTATATAGAAAAACAAAAATCCCAGAATAGCCAAAACAATCTTATACAATAAAGGATCATCTGGAGGCATTACCATCCCTGACGTCAAACTCTATTACAGAGCTACAGTATTGAAAACAACTTGGTATTGGCATAAAAACAGAGAATTTGACCAACTGAATCGAATAGAAGATCCGGACTTTAACCCACAAACCTATGAACACCTGAATTTCGATAAAGGAGCTAAAAATATACAATGGAAAAAAGACTGCATCTTTAGCGAATTGTGTTGGCATAACTGGATGTCAATCTGTAGAAGATTGAAAAAAGATCCATATCTATCACCATGCACAAAACTCAAGTCCAAATGGATTAAAGACCTCATTATCAGTCTGAACACACGGAACCAGATAGAAGAGAAAGTGGGAAGTACTCTACAGCACATGGGCACAGGAGATCGCTTCCTATGTATAACCCCAGCAGCACAGACATTAAGGGCAACATTGAATAAATGGGACCTCCTGAGACTGAGAAGCTTCTGCAATGCAAAGGACACGGTCACTAAGACAAAAAGGCAGCCCACTGACTGGGAGAAGATCTTCACCAGCCCCACAACTGACAAAGGTCTGATCTCCAAAATATATAAAGAACTCAAGAAACTAGACTGTAAAAGGCTAATCAACCCAATTATAAAATGGAGCACTGAGCTGAACAGAGAATTCTCAACAGAAAAAGATCAAATGGCCAAAAGACACTTAAGGTCATGCTCAACTTCCTTAGCGATCAGGGAAATGCAAATCAAGACAACATTAAGATACCATCTTACACCTGTCAGAATGGCTAAAATCAAAAACACCAATGATAGCCTTTGCTAGAGATTTTGTGGAGTAAGGGGTACACTCATCCATTGCTGGTGGGAATGCAAACTTGTGCAATCACTTTGGAAAGCAGTGTGGCGGTTTCTCGGGAAATTCGGGATCAACCTACCCCTGGACCCAGCAATACCACTCTTGGGAATATACCCAAAAGATGCACTATCATACAACAAAAGTATATGCTCAACTATGTTCATAGCAACATTGTTTGTAATAGCCAGGACCCAGGACCTGGAAACAACCTAGATGCCCTTCAATGGAATAATGGATGAAGAAAGTATGGAATATATACATATTAGAGTACTACTCAGCAGTAAAAAACAATGACTTCTTGAATTTTGCATGCAAATGAATGGAAATAGAAAACACTATCCTGAGTGAGGTAAGCCAGACCCAAAAAGAGGAACATGGGATGTACTCACTCATAATTGGTTTCTAGCCATAGATAAAGGACATTGGGCCTATAATTCATGATCCTAGAGAAGCTAAATAGAAGGTGAACCCAAAGAAAAACATATAGTCATCCTCCTGGATATTAACCTTCTTCAGGCGATGAAAGGAGACAGAGACAGAGTTCCACTTTGGAGCACCGGACTGAAACCCGAAGGTCCAAATCAGGAGCAGAAGGAGAGAGAGCACGAGCAAGGAACTCAGGATCGCGAGGGGTGCACCCACACACTGAGACAATGGGGATGTTCTATCGCGAACTCACCAAGGCCAGCTGGACTGGGTCAGAAAAAAGCATGGGATAAAACCGGACTCGCTAAACATAGTGGACAATGAGGACTGCTGAGAAGTCAAGAACAATGGCAATGGGTTTTTGATCCTACTGCACGTACTTGCTTTGTGGAAGCCTAGGCTGTTTGTATGTCACCTTACTAGACCTGGAAGGAGGTGGAAGGTCCTTGGACTCCCCACAGGGCAGGGAACCCTGACTGCTCTTCTGGCTGATGAGGGAGGGGAAGTTGGTTGGGGGAGGGAAATGGGAGGCCGTGGCAGGTAGGAGACAGAATTCTTCAATAAATAAATAAATTAACTAAAAAAAAAATCTATTGGATAAAAAAAGAACCTAGTTTGAAAATGTGCAAAATGTTTTAGCAGACTCTGAAAAAGAATGAGTGTGGCTTACTAATAATCACATGGGAAAGAACTCTACATCAGGGGTCAAGAATATATGATTCAAGTCAAATCCAATCATTTCTCTATTATGTTGGCTTTCTGTAAAATAATGACTGTATCGCATATTAGGAAGAAGGTCAAATAATTATCCAATTTAAAGTTTACACGAGACCACGTTCTTGTCTGCATGACTAGGCTTTCAACTGTAGAAAGATCTACTAAGCAGATATGCAGCCTGAGGGCCCACTGTTTGCTGTAAAATGTCCTCCCTTCAGGTGTGGTATGTACGCCACATTGCAGAAGCATTGTTCTTCCCAGGTGCCCCACATTCTAAGCAGGACTCCAGATCTCCCAAGGCACAGCTCAGTACAGAAGAAAAAGTGTGTTGTAGCTGCCCTCAACATGGACAAACTCTTTTCTGTGGGAAGGAATACTGGTGCCAGAGGAAGACTCTTCAACACAGGGTTTGCTGGAAACCTTTAGGAAGCTCAGGAAACTGTTGAGTGAAGACCTCCACATTTGGCCACAGAGGGGCAGTGCTGCTTCAGAGCCGAAGAAGTTTGTTTCTTCTAAGTACTCAACAATGAGCCAGAGATTATGTACTCATCAGGTTGCATTTATATATTTATTCGTACATATATGTGTAACTATAATTTTTAAAGGGGGCTATGAATTTTGAAGAATGAAGAAGAGCAAGAATTTAGTCAAGATTGGAGGGAGGAGAGGGAATAGTTAAGTTACGTAAATACATTTTAACTTTTAAAACTACATAAAATATATTATTTCATAACATGTTTACAGGTATTTAGAGAATAACAAATACATGTGTCTAACTTTCTCTTTGCCTATGTTATATCTGTTTATCCTGGGCGCACAGGGTTGACAAACAGGAATTTGCAAGTGAACACTATGAACAGTCATGCTACTCTTAGAGGCTAGGGCCACATCACCTTGGCTAAAGTACATTTCTAAGGTTGTCAGCCACACTTGTTCCAATCTCCTGCCACACTGATATGACCTGTGCCTAGAACTATGTTATAGCTACGTTATATATCCTATCTACTGGAAAATCTGCTATGGTTTGAAGCCAGCTCAATCTTCTCTGAGTGGATCGGGAAGAGGCGTTCACACCCTTTCCTTCATTGTCTTGTCTAGAGACACAGGTGTCTTCAGTAGGTTCCAGTTTTCTGTTCTTGAGTGCTGAGACCAGAGTGAAGATTGGAACAGTGTGTATCATGAAAGACACCCAAACACTGACCACACGGTAGGCACTCAGCAAATACATAGCACTGCTTTTTCCTCTTCAACTAAACTCATTTGTAATCTTCACATCATGTCTACTTCTTTCTTTTTTCTCTGGTTTTCACACAAGAACAAATATATAATATTTTTTCTTTTAAAAAATTTTGATATTTTTTGTTTTGATTAATATATCCTTTGGTTCGATCCATTTTCCTACTAATGACATGATTTTGTTCTTCGACATGGCTGGACATACTCTCGTTTTATATGCAATGTTTTCGTCATTTGTCTGGTGATAGGTGGTTCCAGACTGTTTCTACATATTGGCTATCATGGTCTTGCTGTGACCCAGGATATAATGGTTACTTATAAGCTTGCACATGTAGGGATCTTTCTAGCTTGATGACTTCAGTAAGTTGGATAAATACCCACAAGTAGAAAAGCTGAATCATGGGCAATCCTTCCTTTCTTATCTTTCTTTCTTTTAAAAAAAATCTTTTATTTAAACTTTCTTATGAAGTATATTTTGATCTTATTTCAGCTCTCCACCTACCCAACTTCATGATATCTCTTCCTCGGTCTCTCCAATAAAAATACAAAAATTTTTCAAAAGCAAAAAACTATTATTAAGAGCAAAAGTAGCAAAAAAAAGAAGCAAAAAGGCCCATTTTGTATGGAGTTCAGGGTTGGGGACCTGCTATAGAATGTGATTGGTTATACCTAGTGACCCTCTATTTGGGGAAAACTGAGTTTCCCAATCAGTTGCAAATAGCATTCACTTCCCCTTCTCAGTGCTTGGATTTTTCCATTTTGAACCTTTGCAGGTTTTGTGCATTCTGCCACAATCTCTGAGTTCATCTGTGCATCAGTCCTGTTGTGTTTGGAAGACCCTGTTCCTTGGAATCATTCACCACCTTGGGCTCATCTTCCCACCTACTCTTCTAAATAGGTCCCTGAACTTTGAGGGGAATACGTCGATGAAGACATCACGTTTAGGACTGAGTGTCCCAGTGATTCTCACTCCATGTACATTGTCCAGTAAGTGTCTGTGTTAATTCCCATCTACTGCAAGAAGAACCATCTTTGATGAGGTTTGGGCACAACACTGGTCTATGGGTAAAGCATGTGTATACTGATATTCTTGGTGGCTATATCAACACACAATTTTTACCAACAGTGTATAATGGTAGAATTATGAGGAGGGGATTTCTGATTCTCAATGACTGTATTTTCAGCAAATTTGATCAAAATAAGGAAGTGTTTCCTGTGTCAGAAATAGCTGTAGACAAAGTATTTCTGAGGGGTGGAGCCTGTTGAAAGAACTGAGGTGCTCGTGAAGGCAGACTGAGTGTTCTGTGGGGAGATAAAAGGCCACTGGAGATCTCACGAGCTCCAGTCTAGGAAGAATGGAAAAGATCCAGAAAGTATCATTCTTAGTCCTCGCCCTTCACCTAGCATGTGAGTAACGAAGGAGAAACCCCAAGATATGTGTGTGATTAATGTGGAGGCATGAGAAATTGGGGTACCAGACAAAAGCAGGCATGTCAAAACCATAAACAGGAAATACATATCTGGGAACCTAATGACATCTGTTATTTCTCTACACAGGGGTGAGTGGTCAGCAAAAGGGGAGACCTGACCAGCAGCAGGTGAAACAAAGCCCCCAATTTCTGACAGTCTGGGAAGGAGAGACTTCAGTTCTAAACTGCACTTATGAGAACAGCGCATTTGACTACTTCCCATGGTACCGGCAGTTCCCTGGTGAAGGCCCTGCACTACTGATAGACATACGTTCCGTGTCGAACAAAAAGGAAGATGGACGATTCACAGTCTTCTTCAGTAAAAGTGATAAACAACTCTCCTTGCACATCGCAGATTCTCAGCCTGGAGACTCAGCCACCTACTTCTGTGCAGCAAGTGCACAGTGCTCTCCAGGCACCTGCAGCCTGTCCTAAAACCTGCAGCTGTGCTCCAGCATAGCCCTGCCGTGGGTCTGAGCCGGGCAGAGGTGCAGAGGAGTTTTCATCTGCAGTGGCAGGTGACTGGTGATGCAGTGAACTTAAGGATTGGACTCATGCAGGCCACAGACAGACCAAGATGACTTCATGGTTTCCTTTCCCCCAGTCTCCCTTTGTTCTTCAGGTACCACTGGAGTTTTAGATCTATTTCCTGAACTGGTCTACTTGAATCATTTACTGAGTATCTGTATAAATAGTTCTCTGTGTGGTTGGTTTGTAGCAACTATAAATTATACAATGGCCTATTTCCCTACACTCTTGGCAACAGTGTGTTAATGGGTGGCTCTTAAAGCTCAGTATCAGTAGACTTTGTGGCATCTGTGATAGGAATCACACAGAATTTTAATTTCCTCTGATGATCAAAGAAGTGGTGATTTATGTGAACACCGATCAATTACTTCTACTCCCTCTTGTTTGATCTTCCTCTTATATCCTCATCTACCTTTAAGAAATTCAGTGTTAAAGAAGGCACTCACCTTGATGCAGGTGTGTTTACAAAAGACATATGATATCAGTGGGGAAGGAATGAAGTTTATTCACATTAAAAAATACATAACTTTTACCAAATAAGTTTTTCCCATGTCATTTTTACAAATGAATCAAAAATATAACATTGAATGGAAAAATTAAATGTCAGAATAAGAAGTATTTCATCACATTATTTAAAAGAAACTTCAGAACTACAAATGAAATGTTGTATGTTCATATTCTCAAATTCTATCATTATTATGTTTTTGCTGCTGTTGTTAACATGTCTGTTGTGTGTACATGCCACAGCACACCAATGGAGGACAAAGGGCAGCTTTACAAAGTCAATCCTACCCTTCCTGTCACCTGAGTTCCTAGGGTTGAGCACAGGTCACCAGGCTTTCAGGACACATGCTTGATGTGGGATTTCCCTCTGGATGCTGTGCATATGTTTTTTTACCATTGGTTAATAAAGAAACTTCTTTGGCCTATGACAGGGTAGAACAGAGCTAGGCAGGAAAACAAAACTGAATTCAGGGAGAAAGAAGGTGGAACCAGGGAGACACCAAGTAACTTTCAAGGGAAACAGATGCCAGAATCTTAGTGGTAAGCCACAGCCTTGTAGCAATACATAGATTAATAGAAATGTGTTAATTTAAGATATATGAGCTAGCTAGAAATATGCCTGAGTCATTGGCCAAACAGTGTTGCTATTAATACAGTTTCTGTATGATTATTTGGGTCTGGAGAGCCGAGAAATGAATGAGTAGTCTCTGTTTACACATGCTTTCCACACCGGCCCACCTCACAAGGTTTATATATTGCTTTCTAATGTGTATCTATAAGTATATATTACAAATGCCCTGGTTAGAAACTTCCCAAGTGTAGGGTAGTGTAGTGGCATTTCATTTGTATTTTAATAAATAAAGCTTGCCTGAAGATCAGAAAAGTACAGCAACCACAATGGCCAGCCTTATAGACCAGGCAGCAATGACACACACCTTTAATCCCAGTAGCCACAATGACGTATACCTTTAATCCCAGTAGCCACACTAGCTTGCCATGGAAACCAAGCAGTAGTGGTGCACACCCTTAATCCCAGAACTGGAGAGGATTATAAAATTGGAGAAGACAGCTCCCAGTCTCAGTCTCATTCTGAGGTTTCTTGGAGGCAGGATCACCGTTTTCCGACTGATGTCGAGGTAACAGTCAGTGGCTAGGTGCTTTGTTTTTCTGGTCTTTAGATTGAACCCCAATATCTGTCTTTGAGTTTTTATTAATCATGCTTCAAGAAAGCATGCACAAATTAAAAGTGGTTTTCTACAGAATCCTCAGACCAAAGTGGGCAATATCCTGTCTCTCTGAATCCTCAGACCGAAAACTCTGAGCTCTTGTCTCCTCTCACCTTATATTTCTCTCTCCGCCCAGGCATTGCCCTTCCTGTCTCCCTCTCCCTAATGTTGGGATTAAAGGTGTGTGACTTCCAAGTACTGGGATTAAGGGTGTGAGCCACTAGCTCCTGGCTCTGTTTCTCTGAGACTGGATCAGGATCAGTGTAGTATAACCCAGGGTGGCCTTGAATTCATAGAGATCCTCTACCTCTGCCTCCCAAGTGCTGGGATTAAAGGTGTATGCCACCACTGTCTGGCCTCTATGGCTAACCAGGGGATTAGCTGCACACTCTGATCTTCGGGTAAGCTTTATTTGTTAGATCACAAACAAAATATCACCACAAATTACTAATTTATATATAGAAAAAAAGAGAAGCAGAATAATTTACTAGCTGCTAAGTATTATTGCTAAATGCAAAGGTATCATATATAATGTACTGTACTTTAAATTTGAACATTATATATTTTAAAGTATTTTAAGCCATATTTTTTTAAATTGTGTGTGTGTGTGTGTGTGTGTGTGCGTGCATGTGTGTGTAAGTGGGCAAATGCTTGGTCCACATATGAAGTTTGGAAAGCATCTTGTGGCATGGATTCTCTCCTTCCTTCCATGTTGTGGGTTCCAGGGAATAAACTAAGTTCATCAGACTAACAGGCAAGTGCCTTACCCCTTGAGCCATCTCACAGGTCTTAGACCTTTTTACTCAACAGAAGCAGCTGTAGTCGTTACGGCCCCCAGCAGTGCACAAGATGGAGGAAGAACCTTTCATTGCCTAACATTGCAAGATGTACTTTCATGATGCCACTTATATGTCAACAAAAATTCCACTGGAAAAAATTTTTTAAATGTATTCATTGCATGCAGTTCAGGATTCTGGTAGTCCCCAGACACCTAGGAGCCTAAGGCAGGAAAAGTAATTTTTTCTAGGAATTGTAGGCTAACCTGCCTCCAATTAAATTAAAAGACTGTACTAGGAAAGTGAAACTAAACCTAAAGAATGAGGAAGTTGTTAAACTTAAAATGTACAACATATAGTATCTCTTCACTAGCGCATAATGCATAGATTTCAATAAGCAAAAAGAAAATCTAGAAAATCAATCAATTGACTCTTAGCAGTAAGAGATGTGCCACAAATGCCAGTGCATGAATTCCCTGTTTTGTTCAAAGATTTACATTACTGTCAAGTTTCAAACAGATCAGAAACTTGGACAGTGTGTGGGGGGGGGGGCTTGCATGCATGTGTGTGTCTGTAGAAAAGTCTTCATTGGATTGGCATTGTAGCATGATCAATAAAAATCCAGAGACAGAACCTGAAGGTCAGAAAAGCAAAGAGAGACAGTCACCAGCTCTTACCTCTACGTCAGTCCATAGGGCAACCCTGCCTCTTTCTGCTACTTGGTGTCTAGCTGAAGTGCTGAGCTCCTTGCTGGTCCCTGATGCTCATGATTTAAATCGTGAGAACACATAGTGGCAACAGTAACTACCCTTGCTGAGCTGAAGTTAGAACTTTGTGATAATCATGCCAGGCAGGATTCAGGCAGACCCTTATGCTATCTGATCTACTGCTGTCAGATGCAAGGGCTGTTCATGTTGGAGTGTCACATAGATGGATAGGTGTTGTGGGAGGGAGAGCAGGAGAGTACTTTAGACACCGCTTAGCCTTGTTGCCCAGGTGAAGCATTTTTCTTTGTTAGATGAAATTTGTGTTTATATTCTGGCCAGTTTTATACTACAAGAATATCCTGAGATGTGGGAACAAGTCACTGAAGGAGAAGAAGCCACTGGAAGTAACACGACATAGTGAGCTCTTGTCATCTTCCACTCTGCCTTCCACCCTCCCAAAGTAATGCATGGTTTTCCTATTGGCAGTAAGACATATAAGAGACCACAGATGCCTGCGAGAATCTATGAATGTTGTCATTAGGATGCACTGCCAAGTAGAACTCAGATACTACAACCTCAGCGTGTGCCTGTTCATCTTTAATAAAGGATACGTTAAACAGATCCAACAAGTGTCTGAGGTAGGAAGCTACTATGCTGTGTGATTTCCATGTGTTTTCTTGTTTGGTACTTAGTGGACATGCAAAGGTTCTTGAATTCCCCCTGCTTGAATAGCATAGCAACATTGAAGTTCTGGACCTACCATTTATTAATCAAGGAGTTTGAGGAAGGTTGCTTCATAATTTTCTTGTTTAATTTCCTCATTCCTGCATGTGATTGATACTAGTATCTACTAAAATGGTTTCTATGAGAAATAAATGAAATGATGACTGCATTTATTACACAGATACTTTTTAATTCTATGCAATCTCTTAGTCAATTATTAATATCATTACTATTATTGTGGGAAGGCACATGTGTCACAGTGCACATGCTCACATGGAAAGCAGACAACTTCATGGCACCATTTCTCTCCTTCCACATTTCCATGGGTTGTGAAGATCAAGCTTTATCACCAGGCTTATACAGCATGCACCTTTACTGGCCAATCTCCCATTCTTGTTAATTCTTGGAATTACTCAACTATTGGAGTACTTTAGAAAGTCCTTGTCCATGTCTACCCTTGAGGTGGTTTATCTGTTTTTCTCTAACACTTTTAGAATTTCATCCTATATTGATTGAGTTTGAACTAATTTCACACCAGATAAAAGACCTAGGTTGATTCTTCTACATATAGATTTTTTTTTCCTCAGCACTGTTGTTGAAGGTGTCTTTTCATCAACGTGTTTTGAAACCTTTGTCAAGTTACATAGCTGTAGTTCCGTTGTTTGTTCCTGTGCTCTCAATGCTATTCAGTTGGTCTGCAGACCTCTTTTGTGTCAGTAAAATGCTGCTTTTTTTCCCTAGGACTGTCTTCTACTTTGAGATCAGATACTGTGAGACTGCCTGCCTTGCTATTTTTACTCAGAATCACGTTGCCCACGCTTTGTGATTCTGCATGAGTTTTAGGATTGCTTTATTCTAGTTCTATGAGTAAAGACATTGGCATTTTGGCGGTGATTTTCAGACTGTAGATCCTCTCAATACTATAGACCTTTTCACAATATTGATTCTGCATGTAAGTATCAGGGTATGGATATTTTCTAAAGTCACCGTCAGTTTCTTTACCCAGTGTGTTAAAGTTCTATTGCAGAAGTTACTTACCCTCTTGGGTCGATTGATTCTTGACTGTGTATTTTTAAATGCTTGTGAATGTTATTTTTTCATTATTTTCAGAGTATTCATTTGATGTATAAAAGAACTACTGATTACATACGTTGAGTTTTCTAACCTGCTACTATGCTGAAAGAGCTTGTCAAATGTGAGTTTTTTATGAAGTCCTTAGGGCCTGTTAAGACTATAGAATGCCATTTATGAATGGGGATATTTAAGATCAACCATTTCCACTTCATTCCCTCTGCTTAGTGCTTGCAGTTCGAGACATGATCTCTCAGCTTCCTGATCTTACCATAATGTATGTCTCTTGCTGACCTAAATTCTCACCACGATAGACTCTTATGCCTCTGGAAACAAAAGTCAATTAAATTCTTGCTTTTGAAAGTTTCCTGGTTATGGTGGTTCATCGTAGCCAAAAAGAGGGGGGAAGTAATTAACATACCAACTTTGTCTTGTCCCAGATTTTAGGAGAAACACGTTATAACATTGGATAAAGTTTAGTCATGAATAGCCTTTATTACATTGAGGATGCTCCTTCTAGTCTCTTCAGGGATTTTATCATGAAGGGGTGATGGATTTTGTCAAAAATTTTTTTCTTCATCTATTGAGATAATCATGTGATATGTCTCTAAGTCTCTTTATGTGATAAATTCAATCTGGCAATAGGTATATATTGACTCATACTTAAGCCCATGGAATGAGAACAAGCTGATAATAATCTACATTATTGCCTTAAATGTGTGCTGCTTAGTTTACTTGTCAAGTTGATAAAAACTTGTCACCTAGGAAGAGAAAACCTCAACAGAGGAACTTTCTCCATCAGACCGAACTGTGGACATGTTGGTGTTGATTTTCTTAATTCATGATTGGTGTGGCAAGGCTTAATTCACTGTGGAAGGTGTTATCCATGGGCACCTGGTCCTGGGCTGTATAGAAAAGCAAGTTGAACAAACGACAGAAGCAAGCCAGTGAGCAATATTCCTCTATGGTCTCTGCTTCAGTTTTTACCTCCAGGTTCCTCCTACTGCCTCCTGCCCTAGCTTTCATAGGTGATGGACTACAATGTGGAAGTGTAAACCAGATAAACCCTTTCCTTCCCAGATTTTGGTCAGTGTCTAGCACACCAGAAAATAGACTATAACCGACTATTTTAACTTCTTTAATATTGTATATTTAATTTGATATAATATTATGCCATTATATTCTACATATTGTATCTATACCATGTGTTTGACCAGTTTTACCAGCTCTTTTAATTTTTATACAGTGTATTTTAATCATTTTACACCCTCTCCATACTCCTTCCAGATCCACCCCCACTTCCCTACCCACCAAACTTTGTGTGTCTTCTTCTGCTCCTCCTTCTTATTCCATTCATCAAGTCATATTTATGTTGCCCATTTACTTTTGGATGCATGTCCTTCCAGGGACTATGGTAAAACTACCAATGGCTAGACTCTTAAAGAAAAACTGACTCTCCTTCATTGCTACTCTATTTGCAGTAGGTAAGAAATAGAAACACCCTAGATGCCCATCAACTGATGAATGGATAATGAGAATGTGGTACACTTCTGCAGTGAAATATGACTCACCTATATAAAATTATCATATAAGTGGGTAGAATTGAAAAGAATCATTCTGCATAAGACAACTCAGAACCAGAAAGATAAACATCACATGTTTTATTTCATTTGTAAGTGTTAGCTTTGAGTGTTCAGATATGTGTGCTTCATTTGGAATACCAATAGAAGTCAACAGATTAATAAAGAGTAATGATGAATAGAATTCAGCAATCCAAAGGTTAATGGGGAATAATATAGCAGGAAGGCTTAAATTGGGATTAGGTGTGGAGGGTAAGGATAAATAGGACTAACAACCTTTCAAGCAATTCATAAGGAGACTTACCAATGTAGAATCTTCTTAAAATGCACAACCACACATATACAAGAAAGTTAAAATGGAGTTAGTTACCCTGTGATATGGTTCTAAAGTTCCTACTAGATACCATGGGCTACTAAATAAAAACCCAGAGATCAGAAAAAGTTAACTTTTTTGGAGTTGTTGGCGATGGAGATTTTTAAAGACACCCAATTACAGGATATTGCCAATGTTCTTTCTTGTCCTCCAGGACTTGGTCAGAGCCAGAAGTGGTAGATGATTGTAGGGACACAATGTTTTCCAGACACACCAGGGAAGTCACAGCAGTTTTGACAGCACATACAGAACTACACATACTCAGTGTAGACAAAATCTCAACAATAAGGGGGTGCAGACACAAATACTGCCCCACCTCTAGTTGATAAGTCATGGCCAATTGGCAGATTTGGGGAGAGAGAGTCAGCTCTCCAATTTTATAATAAAAGCATTTAAAATTGCAAACAGTTCTTTTAGAATGTGTTTTTAATTTTTTGCATATTTCAAAATGCATGTATTTTTTTCTGTGTTTGTCATGAATATGTTATGGCATCTGTATGGATGTCAGAGGAGAAATTGTGGGTGTCAATTCTCCCCTACCACCATGAAAGTCCTGGGGATTGAATTCAGGTTGTCAAGCACGGCAATCCATGCCTTTACCCACAGAGCCAACTAGTCATCCTAGACCTGTTTTTGATATACCTCAAAGGTGGTGATAGTGCATGCTTTCATTTTAAACTTGAGTCTATGAAAATTAATGTTCTCCCATGCTTCTTTTTCAATGAGTCTCTGGGTTTTTTTTTTCTATATTCATGCAACTGTGTAGTTTCTGTAGTTTTTCTTGCTATGGGTTTCCAATTGTAGACTGCTATGATGTAATAAGATAAAAGATACCATTTCAGTTCTTTTATATTGGGGGTAATTAATGTGACCTATTTTAGAGGATGCTCCGTGTTCTGCAGAAGAGACTGTATACTCCACAACTCTAGGGTGCAATGTTTTGTAACGGTCTGCTAAGCCCATTTGAAACATGATGCATTTTAATTCTGAAATTTTTTCCTGGTTTGTTGCTATTTTGTTTTTAGAATTTGCAGTCTACTTAGAGATGAGTTGGGGTTTCATGGCATTGAGATCATAGGTACCTTCAAAAGAAGAGTGAGCATTGAAGTTACCAAGTATTATGCACCAGAATCTGTCTGTCCTTTTTGTGGTCATGGGTCAGTTGATCAAAGTATTAGGCATTTCAGGAGATTCTATTCTTCACATACTAGGACGTGGTGCAGATAACTTCATTCAGTGGTAGTTTTCCAGTCAGGTTAACCATGGCTCCAGAAACTCCTCAATTTTCACACCTTTGATGGCTAGTGTCTAAATGAGGCATTGTCTCCTGAACATTTTGGGGGTGTCGGGGCAACAGGAGGGCACTGAAATCTGCTACTGGAGGATCCATCTCAGTGTTTCCTAATCCTGCTCAACACTGAATAGTCTGCAGAATGGATGAGCTGTCATAAATGTCCCAGAAATATTTATTCTAAAACTATAGCAGATATGTGGAAGTGTGTGCTACAGGTAGATAACACTTGAACACTTCTCAATTCTGCTTTCTATTTTCTAAGGGATAACATTGACTAAAGGCTTTAAAGTAAGCACATGAAAAAGTATAAAAGAGGATCGAGCCAGGCGGTGGTGGCACACGCCTTTAATTCCAGCCCTCGGAAGGCAGAGGCAGGCGGATCTCTGTGAGCTCGAGGCCAGCCCGGTCTACAAGAGCCAGTTCCAGTACAGGCACCAAAGCTACAGAGAAACCTTGTCTCAAAATATAAATAAATAAATAAATAATAAAATAAAAATAAAAAGACTGTCGATGCAGCAAACAGGATCTGTCCACAAGGTGGCAGGGCATCTCCACTGCTGCAGACCTACAAAAGGACTTTTTGGTTGACTTCTAAAAGAGCAGCTGTAGTCGGCAGCCATCTGTGCACACAACTGAGGAATCTGCAGTGCTGTGGAGGACTGAGAAGGGGAGCTGAACACAGAAGCATCTTGCCTGGCTGAAGTCCACTCTCCCCAAGGAGAGCAATGAAGACACTGACTGGACCTTTTGTCCTGTGCTTGTGGCTGCAGCTGAACTGTGAGTGAGAGCTTTTGGGAAACAAGGCATTTGGCAATGTTCATTATCAGTCTTAGGAGCAGACTGGTTCCTCCAGGTTGCCTGAAATCACTATAGGAAGAAAAGCAAAATCTTGGGAATGGTGTCTGATGGTCTCCCTGCTGTTTCCTTTTGCACAGGTGTGAGCAGAGCAGAGCAGCTGGAGCAGCCTTCTCTCCTGAGTGTCCAGGAGGGAGGCAGTGCCGTTATCAACTGCACCTACACAGACAGTGCCAATTATTACTTCTACTGGTACAAGCAAGAGCCTGGGGCAGATCTCCAGTTCCTTTTAAGTATTCTTTCAAATGTGGACAGAAAAGAAGAACAAGGACTCACTGTCCTACTGAATAAGGAGGACAAACGTCTCTCCCTGAACATCACAGCTGCCCATCCTGGGGACTCAGCCACATACTTCTGTGCAGCAAGTGCACAGTGCTCCCCAGGCACCTGCTGCCTGCACACAAACCTGAGCTCACAAAGACAGACAGTTTTCCGCCTTTTATATGAAAATATTTCAGAATTGTATTAATAGTGGGACATTTTTAAACATCCTGAAATTCTGTTTCCAAAAGATACAATGAGTGTCAGAATATTTTGTATGAAAGTGAATTCTTAGGTGTGGAGGCTCTAGAGCCAACTTTCAGATTAGGAACTCAGTGTCATTAGCAGAGAATACTGTACTCATCTTGATGGAAAGGCTCTTAACTTTTAATAACTATTTATTGTTTCTTATTAGAAAATAGTAGGCAAAAAAAAAAAAGAAAATAGTAGGCAAAAAGCTAAAATATTAAATAGAAAATTTAATCCTCTAATCCTATCATACAGATAAATCATTGTGTGTGTGTGTCTGTGTGTGTGTGTGTGTGTGTGTGTGTGTGTGTGTGTATAAAAACAGCATATACCACATTAGGTTCAGCCATCCACTAGGAGTTTGGGGACACACCACCTGCTGACAGTGTCTACTGTAGAATTAAAGACAATGATACACGAGGCTTTGGTGCAGTTTGCATAGAAACCACCAGAGATCAGCACTGTCCGAGATGTGGTTTCATTTGCATTGGGGGCATCTTAGTTGAACACGCCTATTTCCTCTCTAGTCACACACACAAAAGACTCCTGTTTTACGGAGCTTTTGCCTGCGAGAGAACAGTTTCTAGAAAATCTTTCTGGAGCCCAGCCCTGTAAAATAGGGTGTACTGCAAGAAGCAAGAATCATTTCTTTTTATCAGCATGTTTTCTGTCATCTGTTCCAATATCGTGATCCTCTTGATGTTCAGTAAGTAACACCGTCTTAAAAGTATTAATGATTGTCCATTTTTTCTAAAGTTAAAATGACTTCATCCATCTTACCCTATAACGAAGCAATCTTCTTTCTTTCTAGAGAAGAGTAATGCAGAGTCCATAACTCAGACAAAACATCCAGTGACTCTCACAGTGGGGGAATCTCTGATCCTGAGCTGCACCTATCAGACTCCTTATTTAGATCCTCTGCTTTTATGGTACGTGCAATATCTCAACAAAGCCCCTCGGCTACTTCTGAAGAGCTCCACAGACAACAAGAGGACAGAGCACCAAGGGTTCCACGCCACTCTCCATAAGAGCAACAGCTCCTTCCACCTGCAGAAGTCCTCAGTGCAGCTGTGGGACTCTGCCCTGTACTACTGTGCTGTGAGTGACACAGGGAGGGAGACTGCAGGGGAAGCTGCACACAAACCAAGGGTGCAGGAGGGCTGAGGGGAGTGGCCCTGTGAAGAAGGGCTGTGGGCCTTCCCTAATAGTGTTGCCTTAGCTTTAACAAGAACAGAAACAAATCATAGGCACCTGGAAGGTCATGAATTAAATTATTATGAAGCACAGTACGATGGAAGCCAGTGTTTGATAGATCGATCAAACTCAGTGCTCAGCCAGAAAGGCTCATCAGCCCTTCAGAGTGCAGGAACTCTCACAGCAAACATGTCCATGGAAACCCTAATTACAATTAATCATCATCTAGATACACTACAAAACTAGATTTTTAAAATCCTTATGGATTTTGTGTTTCTCTCACACACAATTAGGACCCAAGTAAAGACATACAGGATTTTATCTATGAATCTACTCCAGCCTTCACAACTGAGGTTCTTCTTGGTTTGTGTTGCAGAGTTCAACCTAACTCCCACCAACCTTCACTTCATGAGGCTGCTTAAGAGGCTGAGATGTGAAAAGACTCCCGGTGAGGTCCTGAGAGTCACTCCTTCCATGTCCTCAGTACACACTGCATGAGGATGCAATCCCAGTTGGGAAATGCCATTTCTTACACGTCCTTCTTCTTCATGGCAAGTCTCCCATTCCGTCATCTGACCTTGAACCCAAGGATGTATCTGCTATCATGTCTCACATTGAGTTATACTTGGGTGCTCTGATAATTCTGAATAAGGAAGAAAGACCAGGATGTTGATCAAGTCCAGGTTTAAACAAAGCATTAAGCTAAAATATATCAACATTCCATATTTTCTCTACTATACAAGAAAGATAGTGTGAGAAGAAGGATGCCTCTCATAAGAGAAAAAGTTTGTGTGCATGTACCCAGGGCAGTAAGACAAACACGGTCTTATGATGGGGGAGTCATACGGAGCAACAAACCCTATTTCTGAGTCAACAATAAATATTAGCTTGTGTTTTTATTAACCTCCTGAGCTTACCTGAGTGATGCATTAAGGAACCTAGTGAGATAAGAATGAATATCTAGACTGACCCTCCACCTTTCTTCCTTTGCAGGTTATTTTGGGTTCCATTCTTTCCCCACAAATCTGTGCTTCCTCCTTAACTGTGCTACCCTGCACTACAGTTATTCAACCCCAGTGAACTGCATCATCCAGGTTCATTCTTTTCATAATCTTACTGGAGCCAGGCTCTGCAGAGAAACTGGAGAGACCAGTAGACCAGGATGTAAACTGAGCATTTCTTCTTCCCCTGCATCTTCAGCTCTGGTGGTCCTGATGTTGGCGACGTCCTTCTCGACTACAGAATATGTGAGGAAACTTTCGCAGCCCCAACACCCCCTCTTATCTTCACCTCTTACTCCCTCTAACTAAATGGTGTGATGGTCTTCTGTGATTATTAGACAGTGCCTGCATGTTCTGTCACCATTTGCTGAGACCCTGGATCCTACTCCCTGCCCTCTACATAACTTCACCTCCTAATGCTCTTCTATTCCCATGTGAGCATGCCTACTCTGCTCAGAATTACATCAGGAACTGGAGGTGAAGGTGAGTCCTGCTGTAGCTCACACAGGGTTTCTCAGCATTTTGTTTCTGTAAACCACATGTCACACATATACAAAGACTTTTGTACTTGATTTGCCTTCTGCTATGGTCCTGACTCTTAACCTCCTCACTCACTGGCCCATAGAATGTCTTCTACTATGATTAAAAGTTTTAATGCTGTGCAATTCTATGATCCCTGTCTTGTCCACATCTACTCTGAAGTTTTCAAGGACTTTATAAGCTGCATCCCAAACAGCTGCGTGTCTAGATAAGATTGTCTTCTCTTTCCTAGGCTGCATTCCAAAAAGCTGTGTATTTAGATAAGGCTGTCTTCTCTTTCTTATCATTTTCTTCTGTAGTGACAAATTCTATTCTCATTTGAGAATTACAAAAATGGATTATTATCATATTATTCATTTATTTAGTTTATTTACTTAAAGGAAGTAGATATTTCAATGCCATTTTTCCAGTGTTACATTTATATGCATTTACTATGTAGAAATACATATATAATTGACCAATGTATATATTGTTAATATTGATTTAGATACATTCACAACAAAATATAAAATTCTAAAATAACATATAAACTTTAGAGTCTATCAGAGTATATTATTAGACTATTCATGCACCTATAAAAGAACACATACATATGTATTCTCCTCATGTAGAATACAGATTTGTAGAAGTACATTCAAAATGAATGTTCAGTAATATGGACAAACATGATCCTTAGGTCTGTGAATAATTATAAAATTCATGAGTAAGTCTTTTCCTTGATAAACTAAGACGTTCATGCATTAAAAATGGTCTGTTGTCTAGAATAATCAAGAAACAGAGAACCATAAGAATATATTAGTAATATATTGATAGATTTGACTCTTAAGATTTTAGAGACCAAGAAGTTTCATAAAATACCAGCCACAAGCTTGTCACCCAAGGAAGTTGATAGTTTAAGTTGTCATCCAAAAGCCCATGAACCCAGAGCACTCACAGCCAAAGACAGTGTGGGTGAGAGATAACCCATGTCTACTAGAGATAATAGTCATCGTTCCTTCATCAGTTTTCTAGTCAGTTCTTTATGGCTAATATAATGTCTACCCACATTGTTCAAATGATAGATTATATGTTAATTTCATCCAGAAATACTCTCACAGACATAATCTAAAACCTTGTTTTTACAACTATCTCAACATCCTTTAATCTAGTCAAGTTAATACAAGATTAAGCGTTATGACATCCAATTCTGAGAATTTATCCCTAATGAAAAACCTCTATTCTTCCTTTGTTTTATCATTATATAACTCTAAGTTTGTCTTAAACAACTTGAACTGTGCCAGGCATGGTGGCACACTCATTTAATCCCAGCACTCAGAAGGTACAGGCAGGAGGATGGCCAGCCAATCTACATAGCAAGTCCTAGGCCAGTCAGAACTACATAGTGAGATCCTTTCTCAAAGAAAAGCAAATAATATAAGCTTTGAGACCAGGGTTCTCAGTCAGTAAACATGAACTTCTGAGTTTGTAACCACATAAAAAGGTTATGACTAGTGGTGGATGCTTGTGATGTAAAATTCACATGAAAAACGCACATACATAAGCCTTCGCACATGTGCACACACAGCATGCATACAAATATACACAAACGTACATATTTGTATATAAGAAGGATATGAGATATAGTATGGAATACTACCCATAATCATAATTCATCAGCTAAACATTTGACACTAATACATACCTAACACATATCCCCAAACTAAATTATTACAACTCTGCTTTACGTCAAGTATCAACATATTAATAAATTCCAAGATTTATAAGCAATGTTGTTTTTAATAAGAGATGGGTTAACTCAAAATACAAAGTTTGAAATCTTTAGAGGGTAATATACATTTCCTTTTATTAACACATTTATTGGCATATTAATAATACAACGTAAGGGCTTTCATTATGATGTTCTGCATATGCATTTAATGTGATTTGATCTAATTCACACATCTGTTACTATTATTATTTCCCTTTCCACATTTTTTTCTCTTTCATATTCCTAAATGTCCTACTTTTAATTTCATGTGTTTTCCCATAGATTATGCATGAAAGAAAAAGACATACAGAAAGTTTTGTAGTTAGATTATAGAAAGTTCAAGAAACAATCACTCTCATCTTAAAGTCTAACAGAGCAGTGAGAAGCTACAATATAAAACAAACTGTGGGGAAACCGGCACTAACTAGAAATGCTAATCAATTCATTCCAGAGAGTAGTTGATGCTGTCACTTGAGAAATAGTAAAAAGAAGAAGGGAGCACCTATTCAGGAAGATCAGGGAAAATGAGTCAAAGATTTAAAAAGTTTTTTACTTTAGGCTCTTTAAAATTTTAATTTTAAAATTTTTCATACATTGTATTTTGGTCATGTTCATTTTCCTCCTTCAACTCCTCCCAGAAAACCCCACTTCCTACCATCCCATTTCATATTCTTTCTCTCTCTCTCTCTCAAAAAAAAAAAACCAGATCCCAAATAAAACAAACAAACAAAAAGCATTAAAAAATAAAAAAAAAAAACAGAACAAAAGAAAACCAGCTGGAGTCTTCTTTGTGTGAACATGCAGCCTGCCCTGATGTAATTAAACACCCAGTGTTACTTCAATGAAGGAATCTGATTCCCCTCTCCCAGAAACTACCAATTGCAAATAATTTCTTGGCTAGAGGTGGTACTTTGTGCCCACTTCCCCTTCTCCATGCTGGTATTGTGTCTATTTTGAATGTGTGTAGGTCTTCTCAATGCTGTCAGAGACTCTGTGGGTCTGCATGTGCACCGGGCCTATTGTGAATGAAAACTCTGTCTCCTTGGCATCATCTACCACCTCTGCTATAGAAATGGATACTTGGTTTATTGATACAAATTTAAGGTCAATTTTGTTATACTGTTTATATGTATTTCTGATCTTGATTAAGGTATTGTGTTTGTCCATCACTTTTAAAAATGTAATGTATAATTAAGAACTATAGGTTAATAGATAATCATCTATAATAGTCAAACTCATAGTCATGTTAGATTGGTTTTCTATACATACAGAGACATATTTCATTTAGATAGGTATTCTTCAAATCTTTCAGAGACCTTCAGAACATGGCATTTAAATGTTTTAATACCGTATGACCTTTCATGACAATGAGACACAACTGCTCCTGGCAGCACCAATAACTTCAAGGGCATCGAAGAGTTTCCTTATAGAGTTTGTTAGCCATTTCGGCAAGAAACTGTTCTTTTTTTTTATTTATTAAAGATTTCTATCTCTTCCCCGCCACCGCCTCCTATTTCCCACCCTCCGCCAATCAACTCCCCCTCCCTCATCAGCCCAAAGAGCAATTAGGGTTCCCTGCCCTGTGGGAAGTCCAAGGACCACCCACCTCCATCCAGGTCTAGTAAGGTGAGCATCCAAACTGCATAGGCTCCCACAAAGCCAATACATGCAGTAGGATCAAAAACTCATTGCCATTGTTCTTGAGTTCTCAGTAGTCCTCATTGTCCGCTATGTTCAGCGAGTCTGGTTTTATCCCAGGCTTTTTCAGACCCAGCTTGATAGTATGTTGGATGAACAGGACATGCAGGACCCACAAAGAAATGATTGCTGAACTTACCCTAAAGGTAAAACGATCCTTCAAGGTTCCTGCATCATGAATGAGTCTGCTAGACATTCTACAGGACACAGAAAAAAGTGACTGACAAACTGTCAATATAGGTGGAACTGTCTTTGAAATTTTCTGCTTCATGGAGAAGTCTTCCAGATACTATGGGCCTGTAGGCTGAAGATGGAACTTTGGGTCACTGTCCAGGCAGTGAGATGTTGCTGTTAATTCTAGAGTTTTTGGAAACTGCTTACAATGAACTTATTGTTTATTAGGTAATATTATATGCTTCTGGAGTATTTGATGAAGTTGAAGAATTGATAGTTATAGTTTTCCTTAGTTCTATAACAGATAAAGTAGATATAAATATTGTAACTATAATTCTTGCTTGATACCTGTTTTGTTATATGTAATTTTACTATGTTAAAGTTAAAACCTTCCTTTTTATTTAAACAGAAAAGGGAGGTGATGTGGGATTCCCCTCTGTATGCTGTGAACACAGTTAATTAATTAATAAAGAAAACTGTCTTGGAATGTTGATAGGGCAGAACTTAGGTAGGCAGGGAAAACTAAACTGAATGTAGGGAAAAGGAGGCAGAGTAAGAGAGAAGTCATGTGTCCTCTTGCTGGAGACAGATGCCAGAACTTTAGCCTGTAAGCCACATCCACATGGCTTAATTAATTGCATAGATTAATAGAAATGGGTTAAATATTTTTATTCTTTACAACAGAGAACCATCTGTGTTTCCTGTTTGTTCCAACAGGATCCAGAGTGGTCCAGAAAGTAACTCAACCCCCACCAGACACATCCAGGCAAGAAGGGGATACGGTGACCTGGGGTTGCTCATAGGAAACAAAACAAATCAGTGCTCATGTGATAATCTTGGTACAAGGACCTTTCCAGTGGAGAGATTGTTTTCCTTATTTGTTGGAGTTCTTATGACCAGAGCACTAGAATAGCCATTCCTCAGACTACTTCCAGGAAGCGACTACAGCTATCAGCCTCACGATCTCAGCCTTACAGCTGCAGGATCCACTGAAGTACTCAACACTGTCTGGGAACTGACTCACTGCGCTTAGCCCGAAGTGTGAACTGAACAAATATCAGACGCTGCCTAAGAAGAAGCCTCTTGCTGTAAGAGTCAGATGAGAGACACACTGGCAGATACCACAAGGGCTGTAGCAGCTGTGACAATGTGGCCTCTGCTCTGGATCTGATGACAGATTTTAGTTTGGTTCCAATGTGAGTTTCTAATGTTTTACAGAGGAAACAGAGAGATAATGAGAATTATTTACCTTAGAATAACTCAGCTACTGCAATTTGAGTTGCTCCAAAGACTGGTGAAACAAAAATAATTTTGAAATTTGGGGTAACTTCTTGGCATAAAGTGAGAGACAGTGTCTAGTCAGTGCCTGAACAGGTAGACAATTGTGTTTGGACAGCTTTATACTGTGGGTATTGGGGATGTTTTGCAGATTAAACATTTGGGGAGAGGCTCTGTCTTCCTGAAACTATAACAACAGTTAAACGTAGCTCCAAAGAGCACGCTGTGCTCCTGGTGACAGGCAGGTTGAGTATTTGGATTTAGGATGCTCCTGAGTCTCCCTATTTCTGGACTTCTGAGAATGTGAGCTCAGAACTGCCCTGTACAAGCTGGGCCTTGGCTGATGGCCTTTGTGCTCTGATAGGAGCCTGCAGAGACTTCAGAACCAGGAACTGTAGGGATCTCAGTGCGAGCAGAGGCCATGTGCCTATCTAAAGCTTGGAATGAGAGGAAAGGGAGCAACACAAGGACTCCTGTTTTGTCTCCCCAGGGAAGCCACGGGCTAGTGAACACTGTGCACCTGTGGTCAGACAGAATGTGGAAGAGCTGTCTAAAGTTGAATATTGGCAGCCACAGTCAGATTCGTGATATTTGTGTATTTGAGCATAGATCATAGATGCAAGTCCTAGTGCTTGGCTTCAGATAAACTCCATGTCTCATCACAGATTAATTTACTAAACTTAAAACGTTCAATATGAATCTTGTTGAATACTTCCTAAGACAGCAAACTCTGTCTTTCATCAAATATTATCCATTATCAAATAAATCACATTCAAGGGCAAAGCAGTGTTTAAAACGCCAGAAATTCCCAACCTAGGTATCTTAGCACTCTCAAACTCGACCTCTCCCTCCCAAATATTTACACTTCAGGGGTAGCTACCATCTGCTGCCTAAGGATCCTGCACCAGATCTGTCAATACCACCAAGCAGGGCCATATTGAGTAAAGGGAACTTTGCCATGATGCCATCCCCAGGACATTCAGGGTCGCCTTCTGTTTTTGCAGAAACTGCAAACAAGGACATGGTCACGTGTCAACACTGGAACTGAAATGCAAAGATGAATGGACCTCAAACAGTTAAAACCAGCTCCACGGCACACAATGCTGTGTTGTTTAAATCTGCATCCAGCAAGTGGGGCCCTTTAGAGACTTCTGTACTGTAACACAAGGACCTGCTTGTTGGGGTTTCAGTTCCCACAGCCAGTAAGTCACAAAGAAAATCACACAGAGGTCTATATTAATGATAAACTGATTGGCCCATTAGCTCAGACTTCTTATTAATTCTTGCAACTTACATTAACCCATTATTTTTATCTATGTTAGCCACATGGATCGGTACCTTTTTCAGTGGGGCAGGTCACATCCTGCTTCTTTGGTGTCTGGATAGGACTGCAGGAAGAACTTCCTTCTTCCCAGAATATTCCTGTTCTCATTGCCCACCTCTACTTCCTGTCTAGTTATCCCGTCTATACTTACTGCCTGGCTACTGGACAATCCACATTTATTTAAAACATAATTGACAGAATATAGACAATTGTCCCATACCAGAAGTCATCACCCTGGTCTGTCTGCACAAGTCAGAATTCATGCCACATACCTTGACACAAACAAATTCCCAGGTGAGAAGTTACCTTCTTGATCTGCCAACGTTCTATCAGTGAAAGCACAAAGAGCAGTCACTGTTCTGTCTTCTCCCAGAAACCAGCGGACTCCATTAGCCTCACCATTTAGCTTTACATCCAAAAGATTCACTGAACTATTTTTGTGCTCTCTGGGGCTCCCACAGTGTTCAGAGTAAGAGTAAAACCTGGACAAAAACCCAGGAGCTCCCTAGAGAGAGGCTCCGCTGGAGGATCCTGGCTGAGAGGCACACAGGCAGATCCCAGACATGAGAGCAGCACTGAGCCGCTCTGTCTATGGTCTGGATCAGAGGGTATTTATAAACTGTCTTTTTTGAAAACAGGTGTCAAGGCAGCTTTTCAAGTCTTGAAACATAGGTAGATCATACAGAATATGTGTAAAGATTTTTAAAGGTCAAAATTATTCAGCCTTGATATGAGCATTTGTGCCTAGTCTTATTGTATCCTGTTATGCCATGTTCAGTGGATATTCCTAGGAGGCATGCTCTTTTCTGAAGGGAAACAGAGGAGGAGTGGATCTGGGGGAGAGCGGAGGTGTGGAATGAAAGGACTGGAATGAGGATAATCTAGAGTGTATTGAAAACAAAAAATAAAATATATTAAATTTTAATAAAAAGGATCCCATAATGAAGTGTCAGTTTCAGTTAAAGATTCTTGAAGCACAGATCTAGGTGGAGCTATTGGGGTGGACAGTGGGAGTCATGTCCTTGCTCTCTTCCCTCTAGGCTTTGTGTTAGTTGTGTACAAGCAAAGACGTAGGACCATCATGAGTAATAAGAATAAAAGATTATAAGATTCATAAGTCACATAATTTTTAGAGTTGGTGGGAAGTCTGTGCAAATTGTTTTTCCTGTCTGAGTTTGCTGAGAAGCAGCTGGACTAACACCTGAGGAGAGCTGAATGATGACAAACACTTAGCTGAACTATGACCCAGAAGGACGTAATGAGGACACTTGTATCCACAAGGACATGCTTCCTTCAATATTTTTGGAGGATGAGCTTGAAAAACATTTACACAGCATCACTGTACATATGCACATGGTCTAAGACCAAGAGAAGTTAAACAAGGAGGCATAGTGGGAGGTGGGGAGCTTCAATAAGAGGATGGGCTAAGCCTGTAGCTAAGAACAGTGTTCCCTTAGCATGCACAAGGCCTAGACTCAATCTCCATCTTTAGGGAATGAAAAGAAAAAGAAAAAAGAACTGATAAATTGATAGCCACATACATGAGCCCTAGAGCACCTGGACCCCAAGCCAATCTGCAGAGCCAACTTGTAATGGCTGCTGCTGGCACCCACCTTCTAATCTTGCACAGTTTCTCTCATGGTCAGTCCTGACACAGAACCATATAGGGGAGCAAATTCTGGGAGGTGTTGCCAGGTGGTTGAAATGATGCAAATTTACCACAGTGCTCACTAGCAAACTTGGAACCATCCTAACACACCTTGCTCAACAACACTTAGAGTTCAAGTGATTGGTTGATTCTGGTGTTTTCCTGGTGTCCTCTATCTTTCTGGCTATTGCCCTTCTTCTTCCCAGTCTTCTGCTGGGTTCCCCAAGATCCAAGGGGAAAGACTCGATGGAGATCTCCTATTTGAGTTTTCTCTCTCCCATCAGCTGCTGGAGGAAGCCTCTCTGATGATGAATGAGCTAAGCACTGACCTATGAGTATTGTAAAATATCCTTAGGAATCATTTCATTGATTTTTTTTCTATTCTAAGCCTCTGTGCTATCTGGCCTCCAGTTCCTGGTCAAACAAGCAGCATCAGGCATGGTGTGGAACTCAAATTAAGATCAATTGTTGCTTGGCCCCTCCCACAAGCTCTGGGTCTCGAATATCCCAACACATCCATTACTAGGAGTCCTCACCAAGGTCTCCTTTGTAGACTCTTAGGAGTTTCCCCTGCACTAGGTTTCCATGTCATTCCCAAATACCCCCAATTCCAGTTATACTTTCCTCTCTATAACCTGTCCCTCCCTTCCCCCAATCCTGATCCCCCCCCCGTTCCCATTCTCACCCATCCTCAGTCCACCAGCAAAATCTATTCTATTTCTCCTTCTCAAGAAATTCCATGTGTGCTTCTTAGTGCTTTAGCCTTTCTGGGTCTGTGGATTGTAGCATAACTACTCTTTCCTAACAGCTAATGTCCGCGTATAAGTGAGTACATACCATACTTGTCTTTCTGGGTCTGGGCTAAGGATGAACAGATTTTTTTAAACTTAAAGAGCTAACCTGCTGACAAAGCTGAGCATCTGTGGCACTGCCCTGCATTCCTGCACCAGGAAGTATCAGGAACCTGATTAAGAGCACGGTTCTCCAGCAGGGCTTGTATTCATCGCCTTTGTACAACTTTGCCCAAACATGAAATTTTGGTCTGTTTTGCTTTTGTGGGAATCGGACTATTCCACACAAGGGGAAAGGAAGGAGGTAGTTCTTTACTGAAGCCCTTTGTGACTTTACGCTGACTTTTCTGCCCTCTAGTGTTCATAGGTTAAACTGTTTTGAAGCCTGGTGTAATAGGCGCTGTGTTTGGGGAAACTGCAGCTTTCTGGGACAGACAGCAACAAGAGAAGGCTCAGAGGGATTGGCAGGCTGACGACATAATGCTTTGTTACATGGTGAATTTGGGGTGGGAAGAAGTGGTATGTTCTGCAAATAAGTCTCAGCAGGATTCTCCAAGGCAGAAAAGATGTTTGGGTTTGTCTTTGATTTGTTTTTGTGCTCGCTCTGTCTCTCTCTGTCTGTCTCTCTCTGTCTCTCTCTCTCCCTCACTTCTTCCCTTACTCTCTCCCTCCTTCACCCCTTCTCTGATGATAATTTATGCCTATTGTTCTTCCCTTTTTATATTATAAAAATATCCTTATAAATGGGAGCAAGAGTAACTGATAGAGAAAAATAAGCAACTGTAGGAACACTGTATAATACACAGTTTATAACAGACACCCAGATTATAGTAGGGCCCAGACCTTAGGACAACTGACTCCATCATAAAAGTACCATTTGTGTCTAAGACTCAGCATGTAGACAGTAACAGCTGCCAAAGTGAAAACAAAGACCTTATCCATCGAAGTCCATAGTTCTGGGAAAGTCTCTAAATGTACTAACCTTGCTTTTCAGCTTCTTTTGTTCTGCTTCTGGATATCTATTCTTTTTAACTGACGTATGTCAACTCAGAATATGGCTTTCATGCTCAAAATCTCACCCTGAGAAATAGGCTTAGGGCTACAGTGGGGTCTCGGACTCCCAGTATTGTTAAAGGAGCTGCGGGCTGTGTTCCTGCCTCCTGGCCGCCTGGCTAGCTTATGCCCCAAAATAACAACACACAAACTGTATTCATATAAACACTGCTTGGACCACTTCTATTAATGTGTATAGCACCACAAGGTGCGCTTACCAGGAAGATTCTAGCCTACATTCATCCTGGGATGGCGCCCAATGTGTGGATAACTGCATCCACAGAAAGCCTGAAAAAAAGCTTGGTAAAGAATAGAGTAAAGCAAGTTTTCTTGGTAGCAGCAATTTCTTGGGTCTGCTCTGCTTGCCAGAGGCAAGCAAGGGCTCTCATCTAAGAGAGGCTTCCTGACTCAGCTTTAGCTGCAAAACCCTAAAGCCCTTTTTAAGAGTTCCTGCCACGAAACACTTAAACAGTGTTGATGAAAAGCTGGACACATGATTTTCTGTTTTCAGCCATAGCAGGAAAAAAGCTTGTGCCATTTTAAAATGCCAACTTTCTAGGTCAACCTGCCAGGGCAAACTCTGACTCTTTCAGTCAGGCAGCCCAAAGCACTTGAGTGTGGTCTGTGAGCAGAATGCTGCAGCTTGCTTGCTGACAGGGACCTTATGCCACAGAGTTGTGGCAATAAAAATGACTACAGCTTGTATCTCTGCCATGAGGCTGGAAAGCTAAGGAATGGGCTGGATCCAGTCATCAAAGCCACAGCTTTAACCCTCTCCCTAAAGACTCACGTAGTCAGAAAAAGAGAGAGAGATACAGTAAAGAGAGTTTCAAAGACAAAGAAAATTTCTAAATGGTTTACCGTGTGTTAAAAATATATGCAGACTAAAAGTTCAAGTTCTTAAAAGTAAAAAATAAAAAGAAAGAGAGTAGTTTGGTGTGGTAGTACACACCTTTAATCCCAACACTTGGGAGGCAGAGAGAGATTGACCTCTGTGACCTCAAGGTGTGGTAGCACATGCCTTTAATCCCAATGCCTGCGAGGCAGAGACAGGCGGATCTCTGAGAGTTCAAGGACAGCCTGGTCTACAGAGTTATTCCAGGTCAAAGATACAGAGAACCTCAAAAAGCAAAAAAATAAAAGTAAAAATAAACAAAATAGAGGTTAAAATAAAGCACAGAAAGATGGAAAATACACAGAGAATTTTGATACTGTATGCTATTATGCTCTGTTTGAATTGCTTTAATGCTGAGGAAGGAGCAACAGCTGCTAAAAGATATTTGTTTATAAATGCTGCTGAACTAATCCAACATAGATATTTTGAAAATACCTTGACTTTAAAATTTGGATCTAAGGACATGATGCTTTGGAAATGAGTTTCTTCTTTTGTTTTCACAGAGGATGAGACCCTGTGGATTGCTTCTATTCCAATATGGTATGATAGACCACACCCTCCCAAAAGATTGCTGTGAACACCTTCAAAAAGTTACTTCACTCAACTGCCAACTGAGAAAAACCTAGCAGACAGGTTATACCACAAAAGACCTAATTAACAGCGCCCCTATACAGCAGGAAGCAGTTTGGAGAGAAATAACTGCACCCATGTTCCCATATATTGTTTATAAATGTCCTTTTACATTTAAAGGGGGATATGATATAGATATGAATAATTTGCATTGATATGGATTTTGCTTTAGTGATTTAAATTTAAGGTCAATTTTGTTATATGTATATGTATTTCTGATCTTGATTAAGGTATTTTGATTGTGTAGTTCGTGTAAAAATGTAATGTATATAGGTTGTTACTGAATAATCATTAATAATAGTCAAGTTTGTAGTCATGTTAGTTAGATTTTCTAGATATATGTACATATATTTTAGTTGAATAGGCATTCTTCATCTCTTTCAAAGACTATAGAATATGACATTTAATGTTTTAGTAACTTAGGACTTTTCATGACAATGAGACACTCTGCTCCTGGCAGCACCAATCTACTTCAAAAAAAAGATGGGCATTGAAGAGGATCCTTATGGAGTTTGACAGCCATTTGGGCAAGAAAACTGCTCTTGCCTGGACTGTTGCATGAACTGGACACAAAGAACCCGCAGAAAGAGGACTACTGAACTTGCCTAAAGGTGAGATGATCTTTCGGGGTTCCTGATTCATGAAAGAGTCTGCAAGACATTCTGTAGGACATAGCAGATAGTAACTGAACTGCCTTTGAAATTTCCTGCTTCATGAAAATGTCTCTGGATACTATGGGCCTGTAGGCTGAAGATGGATGCCCCAATGGTACAGAGGAACTTTGGGTGACTGTCCAGGCAGTGAGATGTCTCTGTCATTTCTAGAGTTTGGAAGTTGCTTATATCTTGTTTAATTAGGTAATATTATATCCTTCTGGAGTCTTTGATGGAGTTAAAGAATATATAGATAGTTATAATTTTCCTTAGTTATGATAAAAGATAAAGTAGATGTAAATATTGGAACTGTCATTCTTGCTTGACAACTGTTTTGTAATATGTAATTTTACTATGTTAAAGTGAAAGCCTTTCCTTTTTGTTTAAACAGAAAAAGGGAAATGATGGAGGAAGGTCATTGGCTAATAAAGAAACTGCCTTGGCCCATTTGATAGGCCAGCCTTTAGGTGGGTGGAGTAAACAGAACAGAATTCTGGGAGGAAGAGGAAGTGAGCTCAGATGCCATAGCTCTGCTCTCTGAGGCAGATGTGATGAAGCTCCGACCCAGGATGGACGTAGGCTAGAATCTTCCTGGTAAGCACACCTCGTGGTGCTACACACATTAATAGAAATGGGCCAAGCAGTTTCTTTATTAGTCAATAACCTTCCTCTATCACAGTATAGCCACCAGTCAGCATATAAAGATTTCATTGGCTAAACCTGTGTCCCCCACAACTTGACATGTGATATTATATTCACATGGATGAGACAGAAAAGCAAGAATTCCAGAACCCATCACAATTCCTCAAACACTCTCAAAACTTAGTGATACAATCAAACGTCCAGGGAAGTCCTTTCCACCAGGCAAAATAGATGTAAAGAAGAAACAGGACAAATTAACATAACCAACAATGAAAACTAAATTAACAGGAGATAGCAATCACTTGCCATTAATATCCCTTAATATAAATGGACTCAATTCACCTATAAAACGGCACAGATTGGATACAAAAACAAAATCCATCCTTCTGCTGCATACAAAAAACACACCTCAGCCTCAAAGACAGAAATCACCTCGAGTAAAGAGTTGGGAGAAAATTTTGCAATCAAATGGACCTAAGAAACAAGCTGGTATAGCTATCCTAATATCTAACAAAACAGACTTCTAACTAAAATCAATCAAAAGAGACAAAGAAGAGCATTTCATATTAGTCACAGGAAAAATCCATCAAGAGGAAATCTCAATACATACATTAAACCCCACTCACTAATAGTGGGAGACTTCAGCACTCCCCTCTAACCACTGGCCAAATCAGTCAGACAAAAAATGAACAGAGAAATAAGAGAACTAACAGATGTTATGACTCAAATGGACTTAATAGACATCTATAGAATATCTATCCAAACATAAAAGAGTATACCTTCTTCTTAGCACCTCTTGGACCCTTCTCAAAAATTGACCACATACTCGGTAACAAAACAAACCTCAACAAATACAAAAAAAAATGGAATAACCCAATATACCATATCAGATCACCATGGTCTAAAACTAGAAGTCAACAACAATACTAATTCCAGAAAGCTCACAAACACATGGAAATTAAACAATACTCATCTGAATCATCAATGGGTCAAGGAAGAAATAAAGGGAGAAATTAAAGACTTCCTAAAATTCAATGAAAATGACCACACAACATACCCAAATGTATGAGACACAATAAAAGCAGTGTTAAGAGGAAAGCTCATAGCATTAAATGCCTACATAAAGAAGCTTGAAATGTTCCACACTAGTGAATTAACATAACATTTGAAAACTTTAAAACAAAAAGAAGCAAATTCACCCAAGAGAACTAGAGGGCAGGAAATAATCAAATTGGGAGTTGAAATCAAGAAAATAGAAACAAAGAAAAAAATACAAAGAATCAACGAGACAAAGGGTTGGTTCTTCGAGAAAACCAACGAAATAGGCAAACCTTCATCCAAACTAACCAAAAGGCAGAGAGAGAATATCTAAGTTGACAAAATCAGAAATGAAAAGGGGAGCATGGCAACAGACATGGAGGAAATACAGAGAATCATCAGGTCATATTTTGAAAACCAGTACTCAAAAAAAATGGAAAACTTAAAGGAAATGGACAACTTTCTAAATAAATATCATTTACCAAAATTAAATCAGAAAAACATCACCCATCATAATAGCCACAAATAGCATAAAATATCTCATAGTAACTCTAACCAAACAAATGGAAGACTTGTATGACAAGAACTTTAAATCTTTGAAGAAAGAAATTAAAGAAGACATCAGAAAGTAAAAAGATCTCCCATGCTCTTGGGTAGGTAGAATTAACATAGTAAAAATGGCAATCTTACCAAAAGCAATCTACAGATTCAATGCAACACCTATCAAAATCCCAGCAAAATTCTTCACAGACCTGGAAAAGCAAAAAAACAAAAACAAAAAAAACAAAAAAAAAAAAACACAGGATAGCCAAAACAATCCTGTGCAATAAAAAACTTCTGAAGGCATCACAATCCCCTGAGTTCAAACTCTGCTACAGAGCTACAGTATAGAAGACAGCCTGACATTGGCATACAGATATGTTAATCAATGGAACCAAATTAAAAACTCAGATATCAATCCACACACCTTCAAACACCTGATTTTTGACAAAGAAGCAAAAAATATAAAGTGGAAAAAGCATATTTAACAAAAGGTGCTGGCATAACTGGATATCAACATGTAGAAGAATGAAAATAGATCCTTATCTAGCACCATGAACAAAACTCAAGTCCAAATGGATCAAAGACCTCAACATAAACCATCTACACTGAACCTCATAGAAGAGAAAGTGGGAAGTACACTCGAACACATTGGCATAAAAGACCACTTCTTAAATATAACCCCAGTAGCACAGGCACTGAGAGAAACAATTAAAGCTCTGTAAAGCAAAGGACATGGTCAAAAAGACAAAATGACAGCCTACAGAATGGGAAAAGTTCTTCACCAACCCCACATCAGACAGAGGTCTGATCTCCAAAATATACAAAGGACTCAAGAAATTTGTCATCAAAAGAACAAATAATCCAATAAAAAGAAAAGGAGTACAAACCTAAACAGAGAACTCTCAACAGAGGAATCTAAAATGGCTGAAAACACTTAAGGAAATGTTCAACATCCTTATTCATCAGAGAAATGCAAATCAAAACAACTCTGATATTCCATCTTAAACCTGTAAGAATAGCCAAGATCAAAAACACTGATGAGAACTTATTCTGGAGAGGTTGTGGGATAAAGGGAACACTCCTGCATTGCTGATGGGAATGCGAGCTGGTACTGCTCCTTTGGATATCTGTATGGTGATTTCTCAGATAATTATGAAACAACCTTCCTCAAGACCTAGCAATACCACTTTTGGGTATATATCCAAAGGATGATCAATTGTACCACAAAGATATGTGCTCAATTATGTTCATAGCAGCATTGTTTGTCATAGCCAGAAGCTGGAAACAACCTAAATGCCCCTCAACTAAAGAATGGATAAGGAAAATATGGTAAATTTGTACAATGTAGTATTACATAGCAGAAAAAAAAATAATGACATCTTGAAATTTGCATGCAAATGGTTGAAGCTAGAAAACTTCATACTGAGTGAGGAAACCCAGACCCAGAAAAACAAATATCTTATGTACTCCCTCATAAGTATTTTTTAAAGATAAAGCCAAGAAAACCAGCATACAAATCACAATCCCACAGAACCGAGACAACAATGAGGACCCTAAGAGAGACATACATGAATCTTAAGAAGTAAAAGACAAGATCTCCTACATGAATCTAATCTACATGGGAAGAAGTAAAAGACAAGATCTCCTGAATAAATTGGGAGCATTGGGACCATGGGAGAGGGCTGAAGGAGAGGAGAGAGGCAGGCAGGGGAGTAAAGAAAAATGTATAGCTCGATAAAATAAATAAAAACAAGTTAAAAAATGAAAAGGACACAAAGCCAGGTGGTGGTGGCACATGCCTTTGATCCCAGCACTAGGGAGGCAGAGGCAGGTGGAACTCTGTGCATTTGAGGCTGCCTGATCTACAGAGCAAGAGAGCAAGTGCCAGGACAGGCTCCAAAGCTACACTGAAATCCCCATCTCAGAAAACCAGAAGAGAGAGAGAGAGAGAGAGAGAGAGAGAGAGAGAGAGAGAGAGAGAGAGAGAGAGAGACAGAGAGAGAGAGAGACAGAGAGAGAGAGAGACAGAGAGAGAGAGAGACAGAGACAGAGACAGAGACAGAGACAGAGAGACAGAGGGAGGGAGGGAAAAGCACAACACCCTTGAGCCCAAAACATGAAGAAATCAAGCTGGTGCTGATCCGAAAGTTCATCCCTACTAGATAGCTGAAAGGTGCTCTGCAGGACACTGAAGAGAAAAACAGTCACTACCCTTACCCTGAAAGTACAATAATGATATGCCTAGCAAACTATGCCCACTTGTTCAATAGTGACATCAATGTTATTGGAGTAACCAACCACTTTCTGCTTGGCTTTAAGATGGAACCTGTACCTGGCACTGTTCTTGGAGCCAAGAACCTATAGCTGAGCAGGTCATGGCCCCTAAGTCAGAACCTACTACTGTTATTCTGTTAATGGACATAGTATTAAACAATTCTTAATGACTTATTGAACGTAGACACATAGACCTCACCAAGGAAATTTCTTTTGCTGTGAATGGTGGTTAACAGAGAGACCTACAACTGCTTAAGTGCAGAGAAAAGAGACTGAAATGGTCAGCCCTAAATGGGACATCGCATACCCTCCTCCTAAGGATCGGAAATCATCTCAGAAGAGGGGTATAAAGATGGTAAGGATCAGAGGCAGTGGAAGACCGCAATGGTGCTATGCTTTCTGGATATAGAGGGAAGCTGCACATATGATCTCATAGGCAGCTGTGACACCAAGTACAGGATCTGGGCAAGCTCAATCTCTGTCATTCCAGCATGGAGGGGGAGGTGGGTTCTAAGTTCCATCCCTAGTTTACTTGATAGCAGCTAGGAAAGGAAGAATTAGCTTCTCTGAGAGTGTGTTCACTGGTAGGTTGACATATTCTAAAGAGAGCCACACACCCGAGTATATAGACAGAATAAATTGCAACCAATGGGTGTTTTTTTTTAAAAAAAAAAAAACAACCTAAAGACACTGTTGGGTGGGTATAAAAGGTTGGTAGATGTGGGAAAAATAGGAGAGTGATATGAATATGATCAAAATACAATGAAATTCTCAAAGAACTAATAAAAATATTTATTTTAAATATGTACTGTGTACAGGAAATTACTTATGAGAACACACAGCTGAAATGAATTTTTAAAAGTGTCAAAATCATTGGCAAATTTCCTACCCAGCATAAAATTTATGAAAGTATTACAGAATTTTTTTTGTATTACAGAATTATAGTATTAAAAGGCATCATTGTTTAAAAAGTGATATTTTTATTGAGATATTAGTCACATAATTTATGCACTCAAAGTATAATATTCCTTTCCAAAACTTTCAGAATCACATCTACACATATCCATGTAGTATATAGTAATAGTTAAATACACACACACATGAAATGTGTAATGATTGTAATGATCAAATAGTGAAAATAAACACTTGTAACTCCTCAGCATTTTATCATCTCTTTGGACTGCAGTCTGCAGTGTCTTGTCTTCTAATCTTGAGATGTTTCATGAGTCCTGCAAGCTGTAGCCAGCTCCTGCAGAGCAGCAAAACCAGTCCTTCCTATTTATTGTTTTCTGAACTTGTTATCTCACCACTTTCCACCCTCCCCCTCCCAGTCTCTAATAAACACGGTTCTATTCACTTAGTCTTAAATCAGATTTTTGCACCTACAGATGATGAAAAATAAGCAGTTTTTGTCTTTTTGTGTCTGGTTTATTGCACATACTGTGGCCCCCAAATTTAGTTCATGTTGGTACAAATGACAGAATTCATTCACTCTTTCTATGGGTCAATAATGTTCCGTTTTGTGTATCTACCACAATTTATTTACCCATTAATGCATCAATGTGCACCTTGGTTGGTTCCATTTCGTGGCTATTGTGAAGAGCATCACAATGTCCCTGTCCATGCGGATTTGGTGTATTTTATCCCCTCAGAAAGTGTGCTCAGTGGTAGGGTTCCTAGATCACTCTTCTCTCCTCCGCAGTCCTGGCTCTCTGCACTCTGTTCTTCTCAGTGTGTTTTCCTTTGTCTTGAGACTTCGTCCCACTTAGATTTTCCTCCCTTCTCTTTTTCGTTTCATATCTTTGTATGTTTAGTAGTGTAAACCACTCCACTATAAAAGATAAATTAGCAAAATTATAAGCGTTGGGAAATGAAAATGAGTTCTAAACAGCTTTATAAATAATACTGGTAAGCTCAAAGACTTGCTTGTATATTTAGGGAAAGAAATTATTTCATTCCCCCAAAGCACCTACAAAATAATTATTCACTCCTGAGGAAAAAAAATCACTATCTTTAGGCTCTAGTTTGGAGTTTCCTCAACTCTAAGCAGAGTCCTATCTGTCTGATATTTTATGGTCCTTCACCAATTATTTTGCTCTTTCTTCATTGTTTCCTTAATAAATATTGGTGTATCTTTTAATTAAAAACAGTAACGGACTCTCATCCTCTGACTTTATTTCCTTCCTAGGAGATACTGTCTGCTGAAACAAGGCTTTGCTGACAGTTTTGTCTTAACTGTCATACTAGTGTGGTTCTGTCCTCCTCCCCTGGGACTCTAGTACTGGTGGTTCTGTCCTCCCCTGGGACTCTAGTACTGGTGGTTCTGTCCTCCCCTGGGACTCTAGTACTGGTGGTTCCGTCCTCCTCCTCCCTGACTCTAGTACTGGTGGTTCCGTCCTCCTCCTCCCCTGGGACTCTAGTACTGGTGAGTCTGTCCTCCTCCTCCCTTACTCTGGTACCGGTGGCTTTGTTCTGCTCCTCCATGACTTTGGTATCAGTGGTTTTGCCTTCCTCCCAAAGATCTTCATCCCCATTCAACCGCTGTTTAAAACATATAAGTAAAATTAATTTACTTAGAACTTTACACAGAAGGCAATTAATCCTGTTCCCTTTGTCTGTCACACCGGTAGGCTTCTCCTCCCGTGCAGAGGGATTCTCCCATGCTTTTTACCAAGGCTAGCTTCGCTGTTGGCATTTCTTCTTCCCTCACTCTTAAGACATGCAATAGAAAGAAATAACAGTGATGCCATTTTAGGAAACGAACTGGGAGAAGAACTGAATTTTCAGTAGAGAGCCCAAACCCCCATGTGTGCATTTAGCCCATAAAGGCTCGCTTTCCCATCTGTAGTTGTATCAGGACAACTGACACTGGGAGAGAAGTAGTAATACATGTGTGTAGTCATCAGTTGTTGCTGATGGGGTTTCTTGGTCACAGTAATGAGAGAAACTCCAGGCTTGTCACTTGCTGCAACACATCCTTTCTTCTGTTCTTTGGCTTCCCCATTCATAAATGGAAATGATAGCATTCTCTAGCTCATAAGATTAAATACTACTACTTAATACTTAATTCATAAACTTCAATTATCTTCTTTAAAAGCCCTCTCACAAGATTTTATTGCTTAAGAAAATAAACCTGCTGGGCAGTGGTGGCGCACGCCTTTAATGCCAGCATTCAGGAGGCAAAGGCAGGCGGATCTCTGTGAGTTTGAAGCCAGACTGGTCTACAAGAGCTAGCTACAGGACAGGCTCCAAAGCTACAGAGAAACCCTGTCTCAAAAGATCAAAAAATTGAAAGAAAAAAGAAAGAAAAAGAAAGAAAGCAAAGAAGGAAGGAAGGCAGGAAGGCAGGAAGGCAGGAAGGCAGGAAGGCAGGAAGGCAGGAAGGAAGGAAGGAAGGAAGGAAGGAAGGAAGGAAGGAAGGAAAGAAGGAAGGAATAGAAAAAGAAAAAAACAACAAAAATTTTAAGACAATTTATTTCCACTTTTGTCCTCCAGAGGGCAGCAATGTTGCATGGACTGAAGGTCTACACTGAAAAAAAAAATCTTGTCATGCTAGAGAGTCTTTTTATCTCACAGCTCTCTGAGGTGCCGTTGTGAGTAGAAAGGGTGCTACAGCAGTTGTTGCCAAGGGAGCATCTCTCTGTTAATAGTCTCCAAGCCTTGTCCACAAGAGCTCTTCAATCCATGTTCTACTCATTCCTGCTCAAGGAGATTTTGCAGAATACATCTTCCTGCCTTCTCCTGCCTAGCCATGTTCCCACTGACCATTCTGCTGCTGGGCATGTTCCTCTCGTTGAGTAAGTATTATTTCATTCCCTGCCTTGTTTCCACAGAAGGAACATGTTCCTAGCCAGGATCTAAACAAGGGGCATACTGCCCTTACAGGTAGGTCTGCCCTGGTCTTAATGACACTGCTTTGGTGTTACAGGAGGAAACAGAGCCCAGTCAGTGGTCCAGCCTGATGCTCACCTCACGGTCTCTGAAGGAGCCTCACTAGAGCTCAAATGCAGCTATTCTTACAGTGCAACACCTTACCTCTTTTGGTACGTCCAGTATCCTGGCCAGAGCCTCCAGCTTCTCCTCAAATACGCCGCAAGAGACACTCTCATTAAAGGCATCAATGGCTTTGAGGCAGAGTTTGGGAAAAGTAACTCCTCCTTCCACCTGAGGAAAAACCCAGCCCACTGGAGCGACTCAGCCAAGTACTTCTGTGCTTTGAGTGACACAGTGCCTGAGGCTGCAGGGGGAGCTAAGCACAAACCTCCAGAGACTCTGTGACTTGAGAGCACACCATGAATGATTCATACCAAGGTCACTAGTATTGGCAATGGAGGATCAGGGATGAGGAGAATGTTTGACTCCTAAAAAGAAACAGAAATTTGGTGTATTCCTTATTTTACTATGGAGTCATGCCTCAGGTGGATGCCCTTCTGCATGGAGACAATGCATGCTAGAGACACTGCACTCTGGACCACAGTAAAGTGTGACAGGCCTGATGTCCTGCCCCCCCCCCCAGTCCCCTACCAAATGCTCCTCAGATCACCAACATTTGTGTTTCAACTATAGTGACAACAGCATTTCTGGCTATAGCGTGAGTTATCAGAGATTTCACCCTCACATATAACTCACTGAGAAATCAGTTTGACCTTAACACTGATGTACTCTCTAGCCACCACTACCTCCTTGACCAACCTGGGATGGATTTCTAAACGCTCTTGCTGCATGTTCTACTACAGTCTATTCTGAATGCAACAACTAATGAGATTCCTTGCAATAGTGTCTTGCTTTTCACAGAGTAAAATCAAAGTCCTCATAGTAGCCTGGTGTAGTCCCTGCAGTAGACAAAACCATGCCCCATTATATTTTAAAGGCTTCTTGAAAAATGCCAATCCTCATTTCTAAAGGCAAATGAGAATATCCTATAGAAACTATAGTAAAATATGGCCATTTTCAAACAGTGGGAATTCATCCTCAGACTTCTAAAAGAAACAGTTTTACAAACACCCCGGTATATCTCTTTCTCTTGTTCCCTCCTTCCTCCTTGTCTCATTTCTTCCTCCCTGATATGGTCCCGTCTGCTTCTATGACACACCCACAACTTATACATGTGCAACTGACAGGGAGACACATCTGCTCCTGGCAACACCAGTTACTTCAAGAGAAGATGGGCATTGAAGAGGCTCCTTAGGAGTTTGCTAGCCATTTGGGCAAGAAATTGCTCTTGCCTGAACTGCTTAACTAAACATTAACGACTCACAGAGAAATGACTGCTGAACTTGCCTAAAGGTGAGACAATCCTTCGGGGTTGCTGATTCATGAAAGAGTCTGCAAGACATTCTGCAGGACACAGAAGAAAGTGACTGGCATACTGCCAATATAGGCAGAACTATCTTTGAAATTTCCTGCTTCATGGAAAAGTCTGCTGAACACTATGGGCCTGTAGACTGAAGATGAATGCCCCAATAGTACAGAGGAACTTTGGGTGACTAGACAGGCAGTGAGATGTCTCTGTCAATTCTAGAGTTTTGGAAGTTCGTTACAATGCACTTCCTGTTTTCTTAGGTAATATTATATGCTTGTGGAGTCTTTGGTCAAGTTGAAGGATTTATAGTTATAGTTTTCTTTAGTTATGATAAAAGATAAGGTAGATATAAATATTATAACTGTAATTTTTGCTAGATACATATTATATGTAATTTTACTATGTTAAAGCCTTCCTTTTCATTTAAACAGAAAAGGGGAAATGATGTGGAAGGTGCTTCTATCTATGTGTTGCTTTCATTGGTTAAAAAGGAACTGCTTTGGGCCTATAGCAGAGCTGTAAAGAAACAGAGCTAGAAAGAGAAAACTAAATGAAATGCTGGGAAGAAGAGGCAAAGAAAGATGCCATGGAGCCACCGGAGACAGATGATGGGAATTTTTCCGGGTAAGCCACTGACACATGGTGATATACAGATTAATAGAAATGGGTTAAACTAAGATGTAACAGTTAACTGATAAGAAGTTAGAGCTAATAGGCCAAGCAGTGTTTTAATTAATACAGTTTCTGTGTGATTATTTCAGTTCTAGGCAGCCTGAATGAACAAGCAGCCTTTTTCTACACATGTGCACACATACAAATGCACATGCATGCGCACACACACATATCTATTCCCCATATGAGAAAAACCTAAAGCGTCTGTCTTTCTAAATTTGGCTTGTTCTTAATATAACAACTCTCAGGGGTGAGGAAGAGGGCTGGCAAGAGATAGGCAGGCAGATGGGAGCAGGCAGTGGAGCAGGAGTGTGAATAAGAACAAAATACATTGGTGTTTTTGATTTTAGCCATTCTGACAGGTGTAAGATGGTATCTTAAAGTTATCTTGATTTGCATTCCCCTGATCGTTAAGGAAGTTGAGCATGATCTTAAGTGTCTTTTGGCCATTTGAATTTCTTCCGTTGAGAATTCTCTGTTCAGCTTAGTGCTCCATTTTATAATTGGGTTGATTAGCCTTATTACGGTCTTTATATATTTTGGAGATCAGACCTTTGTCAGTTGGGGGTTGGTGAAGATCTTCTCCCAGTCAGTGGGTTGCCTTTTTGTTTTAGTGACAGTGTCCTTTGCTTTACAGAAGCTTCTCAGACTCATATTTGGTTTCTAGCCATAAATAAAGGACATTGAGCCTATAATTCGTGATCCTAGAGAAGCTAAATAAGAAGGTGAACCCAAAGAAAAACATATAGGCATCCTCCTGAATATTAACCTTCATCAGGCAATGAAAGGAGACAGAGATAGAGACCCACATTGGAGCACCGGACTGAAATCTCAAGGTCCAAATCAGGAACAGAAGGAGAGAGAGCACGAGCAAGGAACTCAGGACTGCCAGGGGTGCACCCACACACTGAGACAATGGGGATGTTCTATCAGGAACTCTCCAAGGCCAGCTGGCCTGGGTTTGAAAAAGCATGGGATAAAACCGGACTCGCTGAACATAGCAGACAATGAGGACTACTGAGAACTCTAGAAAAATGGCAATGGGTTTTTCATCCTACTGCACGTATTGGCTTTATGGGAGCCTAGGCAGTTTGGATGCTCACCTTACTAGACCTGAATGGAGGTGGGTGGTCCTTGGACTTCCCACAAGGCAGGGAACCCTCATTGCTCTTCGGGCTGAGGAGGGAGGGGGACTTGATTGGGGGAGGGGGAGGGAAATGGGAGGCGGTGGCAGGGAGGAGGCAGAAATCTTTAATAAATAAATAAAAAAATACAATGATATGTGCATGAAAATACCATTGCTACATAGTAAAACCCTGTGCTTTCTATACCAACTATAAATAAACAAAATGGATATCATAATTGTTAAAAGAAATCATAAAGGAAGGTCCTAGCTAAAGGGAGAGGCTATCCAAGGAGATTGGAACCTTAAAAATGAAGAGGGAGTGGCAGAAACAGCAAATACAGTAAAATACCAAAAAACTTCTCTTTGTAAAATGGGCATATTAACATAAAATGACGCACAAACTGCCCATATTTAATATACAATTTGATGACTTTGAACACACATGCAAACCCTTGGAGCCATTATCACAGTATTATTTGGGGGAGTTAATTGCTGATGTTGCTCTTCCTAAACATCTCACATGCAGTCTGTCTGCTTGGGACTTAAGTTCACGTTGCATGGTTTGTTGCTGACTCAGCATTTGGCTGCTCATTCTCTAGAGTTGACTCATGCAAAACTGAAATATTGCAACCATTGTATGGTAACTCCCCACTTGTCCCTCTCTACTATTCTATTTAATGTCCATAAATATGACTGCTTTTAGATGTTCATGTCAGTGGACTCAACAAGTTTTTGCTCTACTCTGACTGACTTATTTCATTTAATACAACACCATCTATATTCATCCAATTCATCACAAATACCAGAATGCAAAAGACACCATCATTCTGGCAAAGTACAGGCTAAACTATGGGGAAAGACCTTTACCCATACACTGGATAGGGGCAGAGTATTTAAAATATATAAAGAACAACAACAAACCCTGAATATCAAGAAAACAAGTAACCAAATAAAATTTAAAAAAATGGATACAGCACTAAATAGAGAGCTCTCATAAGATGAAACACTAATGGCTGAGAAACACATAGAAATGTTCAATAGCCTTGGTCATCAGGGAAATGCAAGTCACAACTTCTTTGAGAATTCATCTTATATAAGACAGAATGTCCATGATGATGGCTCATGCTAGTGAGGATGTGGGGTAAGAGAACACTCAAACTTACACAGCTCCTATAGAAATCAGTGAAGCCATCCCTCAGGAGGCTGGAAAAAGATCTGCCTCAAGATCCAGCTATGCTGCTCTTGGGCATATACTCAAAAGAGGCTTCATTATGATATGTGTGTGTATTTCGTCATCCATGTCATTTTGTTCTTGGGCATGTATTCAAAAGACACCTCATTCTAATATATAGACACTTGCTCATCCATGTTCATTCTGCTCTTGGACATGTACTCAAAAGATACTTCATTTAAATATATAGATACTTGCTCATCTGTGTTCATTGATTTTTTGTTCATAATAAACAGGAACTGGAAGAGGCTTAGATGTGTAGTAATAGGAGTGGTGGGGCTGCGTCCCCAGCACCCCTGCAGCCTGGCTAGCTTATGCCCCGAAATAACAACACACAAACTGCATTCATTTAAACACTGCTTGGCCCATTATATCTAGCCTCTTCTCGGCTAACTCTCGCACCTGGACTAGCCCATTTCTAATAATGTTTGTAGCACCCCAAGGTATGCTTACTGGGAAGATTCTAGCCTACGTCCATCCTGGGTCGGAGCTTCATTGTGTGTGTCTGCCCGGGAGCGGGGAGCATGGTGTCTCTGCTCCAGAGAGCAGAGCTGTCGAGTCTGAGCTCACTTCCTCTTCCTCCCAGCATTCTGTTCTGTTTACTCCTCCCACTTATGTTTTAACCTATCAGGGCCAAGCAGTTTCTTTATTGCTTAACCAATGAAATCAACAGATTGATATATGACACTCCCACATCATAGATGTCCATCAGCTGACGAATGGATAATTTAAAAATGAATTTGCACAAAGAATGCAATTTAGCTCTCAAAAAAATTAGATTATGAAATCCACATGGAAGTGAATGGAGTGAGAATAGAATCATCTAGAATGAAATAGTCCACACTACAAAAGACAAATGTTGTATGCTTTCTCTTATATGTAGATATTAGCTTTTAAGTCTTTGATATGCATGCTACAATCTGTATAACTACAGATGTGTGTTTCTTTGGGACTGAACAGCTGTGGGACCGGGTGGGACAGAAATTTCGTTCAGCAACTACATCCACATAATACCTGAGAAATCTTGGGAAGAGATTCTAGACACAAAAGAACAGTTAAGCATGCTTCTTGGTAGCAGCATTTTCTCAGGTGGGCTCTGTTTGCTAGAGGCAAACAAAGGCATGGCTCCTTTAAGAGAGGTTTCCTGACTCAGCGTTTGTGGCTCTTTTAGTAGTCCCTGTCACCAAACACTTAAATGGTGTTTATGAGCAGCTGGCAGCATGCTTCTTGGTAATGACATGAAGGTACAATTTCCACAGAGTTGTGGCAATAAATGTGGCTCCCACTTGTACCTCCACCATGAAGTTAGACTCTCAAGAAACTAAGATATAAGGCAGAGTTAGTCACCAAAGCTGCAGCTCTAATCCTAGCCATTTTGCTTAGCAAATTAAAGAGTCATACTCAGAAATAGATATATACAGTAAAGATAGATTCAGATGGGGGGAACCTCTGAATGTTTTCAAATGTTTTTGAAAATATACCTAGGCTTGGGAGAAAAAAAGAAAAAGCATAGAGAAAGTCCTTTTAAAAAGATAGAGTAATTGGGCATAGTGGCACACACCTTTAATTCCAGCACTGCCGATGCAGAGGCAGGGAGATCTCTATGAGTTATGGTCTACAGAGTGAGATCCGGGACAGCCAAAGATACACAGAGAAACCCTGTCTCAAAAAAACAAAAATTAAAAATGAAAGAAATAGAATTTTAAAAGCCATAAAGGAAATACACAAAGAATATGAATTCTATATGTTATTGTGTTGTCTTTGAATTGTTTGACTGTTGAGGAAGTCGCAACAGCTGCTAAAGAAATATCTGATTATAAATGCTGCTGGAAGCCGGGCAGTAGTGGTGCATGCCTTTAATCCCAGCACTTGGGAGGCAGAGGCAGGCAGATCTCTGTGAATTTGAGGCCAGCCTTGTCTACAAGAGCTAGTTCCAGGACAGGAACCAAAAAAAAGCTATGGAGAAACCCTGTCTCCAAAATCCAAAATAAATAAATAAATGAATGAATAAATAGATAAATAGATATGTGCTGGATTAATGCAACCTATATATTTTAAAAAATGCCTTGGCTTAAAAACTTAAGTCAAATTGTCTCTTTGGAGAAGAGGTTTTGCTTTTCTCTCCACAGAAAACAAGAGGCTGTGGATTCATTCTTGCTTAAGAAAAAAAGGTTCATTCAAGGAAAATCTCCTGAAAAATCTCCAGTGGGAATGGATGGCCCAGATGATCCATTTCAGAGCACCTCTGTTGCAATTTCTTCTGAGTTCTGCATCTAGAACCTCTTCAAGGTTGCTGGTTGAGATGATCAAGCCACACAGAATACTCCAGTCAGGACGTGACCATATCCTAAATTTTCTCTGGGTCCCCATAAGATTGCCAGTGTCCCCAAACAGCCAGAAATATCCTAGAAAACTATGCCCACATTTCCAAAAAAAGGCATTATAGATATTTGTCTTTGTTTAGAGTGTCGGTTATAAGTTGTTATGGATAATGATCAGGAACAACGCTAAACAAAGATTAGATTCAGGGCTTTTGTTATAAAAAGAAGAAAATGAGAAATGTTGTGGGATAATGTGCTTGTACACTGTAAAGATTTGTCCGTCATATTGATTTAATAAAATGCTGATTGGCCAGTAGCCAGGCAGGACATCTAGGTGGTGCAACCAGACTAGGAGAATTCTGGGGAGAGAGTCAGTCACCAGATAGACATAGAGGAAGCAAGATGAGCATGCCTTACTGAGAAAAGCCACATAAACATGCACAAGAATTATGGGTGAATTTAAGTAATAAGAGCTAGTTAGTAATAAGCCTGAGCAATAAGTCAAACAGTTTATAATTAATATAAGCCTCTGAGTGTTTCTTTGAGACTGAATGGCTGTGGAACTGGGCAGTACATAAACTCTCTAGTGGCTTGGCTGCTTTGCTTTTCAGATCTTCATCTTGAAACCCAATATCCATCTCTGTTTTTTATTAATCATGCTACATACATAGCAACAATTTTTTTAAAAAAATATTTGTTGTCTGAGGTTTCTGTCCTGCCCAGTTCCTGCAGTTGTTAAGTCCCAAAGAAATCACAGAAAGGTCTATGTTAGTTATAAACTGATTGCCCTAGTAGCTCAGACTTATTATTAACTCATAACTTATATTAGCCCATTATTCTTGTCTATGTTAGCCATGTGGCTCAGTACTTTAAAGTAATTCTATAAGACAACATCCCCTCTCTCAAGAATGTTTGTCCTCAGGGTTAGGGACATCATTTAGGGGTTGATTATAATTGGTATAGTGAAGGCATAAGTCACAAACAATGCCACACCAGTTTGGAATTATGATTAATAGGGTGCTATTTATTTAAAGGGGAAAAAATTTACAGATCACCTTCCCAGACAAACAGCCCTCTGCACAACCAGGAAGGGAGTCTAGTCGCTGGTGGAGCAGGAAGTGAAGAGAGCTAGGAGAGGGAAGTGACCGCTTTTTTAAAGAGAGAGAGACCACGCCCCAATGGGCTGGTATCTCAGGGGCTGTAGGCTGGAGGAGCGGGAGAACCTCCCGCAACACCTCCCCCTTTTGTTTAAGTAAGAGAGTTCTAAACCTACTACAAATTATATACAATAAATACAAATATCCTATTCTAACTAGCTTGGGTCTTGTATAATAAATAACTTGGCCAAGTCATGAGAGAAAAGTAACTACATTTATATAGTCTTCAACCCCATCGAAGATCTGAGAAGGGAAATATGTTACCCAAGTAATTAGGAAGTTCAGTAAAACAGCTTCCAAAACATGCAACAAATCAAAAAGACAACTAGCTACCTGGGCAATCACCCAAAGTCACGTTAGCAGCGTTGAAGCAACCGACTTTGGCTAAGGCCTAACATAACTGACATACCATTTTCAAAGGCAAGCAACTATTCAAAACTATCTTACCCTGTCTTGGCAGGATATGACAGTCCTGTTTTATCCATTGATGCATGCTCTGTATCTCTGTCAGTGGTTGAGGTATAGGCATTTCTTTGCCCAAAGGCCAGTTCTGCCAAAAAGAAAGGCTCCAGGTGGAGTGTCTTTGGTGCTCAATGTTCTCTCGGGAATAGAGCGGTGTTGCCAGGAGCAATTGTGTCTCACTACTAATAAACTCTGAGTTACATTAAAGGCCATTTTCTACAGCTCTTTGAAGAAGTTGAAGATTATCTATCTATACTGAGTATAATCTCTATATATCTAGAGAACCTGATTAGTCTAATTATAAATGACAAACTTAGATGACTATTTATCTATATAATTCTCAATATCTATCTAACTTAAAGACTAAGACAATAAACGACTGTGTAACAAATGAGGATAATGACCTCCAAATATAAACAATGTACAAATATACATTGCAATATGGTAAATATATATCAATACACAGACAATATATAAGTATCTTAATCAGAGGTAGAAATGTACACTGCAATATGGAAAATATATACAATATATGTATCAATACAATATATGTCAATACATAAAAAATATTTTAAACAGAGGTAGAAACATGCATGCATACAATAGTCAATATAATTTAACTTTGTATCAATATACAAGAATCAATACCAATATATTTGTCTAAAAACAGTAACTCACAATTATAAATCTATTATCCCATCATCCTTTTTTTTTCAAAATGATCCCTGAGCTTATAAAATTCCTCCCCCAACCCTCAATCATATACTAATTATAATCAACCCCTAAATGATGTCCCTAAACCCAAGGGCAAACTTTACTGGGAGAGGGACATCGTCCTCTAGAATTATTTCCAGCTGTCATGGGGGCGACGTTCTTTCTGGGGGGATCCTGTGAAAGTAAAATGATGGTTAAATTTCAAGATCAATGTCTTTTAAAATGGCAAATAGTCTCTGAGTATTTTGTGCAGGTCTGGCCAAAATGTTGTATAAGATGTGCACCATTTCAGCTAACCAATTTGGAACTGTCTTGTGCAGCTGGTACCCAAAACAGGTCTTGTAGTAGCGCTATAAGTATCTTGACATCATATTAACCAGGTGGAGTTGTTATTATGGGGCCCCATCTTCTTCCTGGAAACTTCCAATGTCACTTCAGGAAAAACTCATTGTTCATTGTGAAAAACTTAAACATTAATCATATAGACATATATATATATATATATATATATATATATATATATATATATATTCAATGAAAGGCATGATAGATATATTCAATAAAAAGTATGATAGATATGAAGAAAAGCAAAGATGTTTTCTAAACTCATATTTCTTTCTGTCCCATATCATGGCTCTTGACATGAGACAGAAACTCCAGAAACTCTGGGTTTTTCTCTTACTAACAGGCTTGGAATTGGAGAGGGACTGAGCCAGAGTCCAACCTCAAAACCAGCTTTATAAATTTAGAAATATTGTTTAATATATTTTACTTACACAATCCATTCAGTTTTCTTGATATTTCCTATTGGGCAGGTATTTTTCCATCTGTCAGTATCCAAACATCCAGGGTCCCTTGAATTTTTCAAAGATGAGTGTTTTCCTATGGAGATAAGAAAAGAACCCTTCCCCCATTCTATATGTTTTTTTTTACCACCTGTATGAATATCATCATTGTGGATGAGTTGTCATTTCTCCTTTCCAAGAGGTTTCTCCTCTTCAAATCGAAACTTTATTAATTTTGATGGTATCCACAATTTTTCTTCTCCTGTGGAAACAAGAGCAAAACCCCTTCCCCAACGTAGCACATCTCCTGGCTTCCATTGAGAGGTCATCACATCTTTGAAATAAATCGCTTGATTTAGTTCAGCAGACTTTTCCATTATCCAATGTCTTTCTGCTGCTGTCGTTCCTTTCTCATTAGCGTTAAGAAAATTCAAGGTTAATAAATCATTATGTAATCTATTTCTGGGGGTATTTTCGGTTCCTTTCTGTTTGTTCAGCATATCCTTTATAGTACGATTTGATCTTTCTATAACTGCCTGACCTGTAGGACTATTTGGTATACCTGTAATGTGTTTTATATTATAATAATCAAAAAAGCATTTCATTTTCTTAGATACATATGCTAGACCATTATCTGTCTTTATTTGTGCAGGTATAACCATGATGGCCATAACTTCCAATAAATGTGTGATTACTGAATCAGCCTTTTCTGAGCTCAGTGCAGTAGCCCATTGAAAACGTGTCTATGGTGTGGTGTACATATTTTAATTTACCAAATTCCATAAAGTGGAACACATCCATCTGCCAGATTTCATTTCTCTTAGTACCCTTTGGGTTACTCCCTGCAGGCAACGGTGTTTGATTATAGAAAGAACAAGTAGGACATCTCTTTATAATGTCCTTAGCTTGTTGCCAAGTAATGGAAAATTCTTTCTTTAGGCCTTTACTATTGACATGATGCTTCTTATGAAATTCTGAGGCCTGCAACACTTCCAATCAATAATTGATCAATCTCAGCATTGCCTTGGGCTAGAGGACCAGGCAGACCTGTATGGGACCAGATTTGTGTTATGTACATTGGACAAAGCCTGTTCCTGATTATGTCTTGTACCTGGATAAACAATGAAGTCAACTCTGTGTCATCTGGTATAAATTCAGCGGTTTCAATATGCAAGATAACTCTTTCTGCATATTGTGAATCTGTAACTATATTAAGAGGTTCTTTAAAATCCCTTAGCACCATAAGAATGGCATATAATTCTGCCTTCTGGACAGAATTATAAGGGCTTTGTTCCACCTTACTCAATTCATCTGACTTGTAACCTGCTTTCCCTGATATATTTGCATCAGGATAGAATGTACGGCCTCCAGTTATTGGAGCATCACGTACAATTCTAGGAAGAATCCAAGAAGTTCTTTTCATGAGGTTAAGTCTACCACTTTTGGGATAGTTGCTATAAATTTCTCCCAAAAAATTAGCACAAGCTCTTTGCCACAGTTCATTGTCTTCCCATAACTTTTTTATTTCTTCAGTAGTAAAAGGCACTATAATTTCTGCTGGGTCTATATCTGCTAGTTGACAAAGTCTCAGCTTACCTTTTATAATTAATTCAGAGACTTTTTCCACATAAGTTTTTAATTTTTTACTTGGTTTATTAGGTGTAAATATCCACTCTAAAATAATATCTTCCTTCTGCATTAGAATCCCTGTAGGAGAAATTCTGGAAGGCAATATGACTAGGATGCAGCTAAGATTTGGGTTCACCCTATCCACATGTGCCTCCTGTAATTTTTCCTCAATCATTGTCAGTTCCTTTTCTGCTTCAGCTGTCAGTTCTCTTGGACTATTCAAATCTTTATCACCATCTAAGGTTTTGTTTAAATGAACTATTAGATCAGGTGTTATCCCAACAGCTGGTGGTAGACTGGAAATGTCTCTTAACAATCTTTGGAAGTCATTAAGAGTCTTTAACCGGTCTCTCCTAATTTGTGCCTTTTGCATTTTAATTTTCGCTTACCCTATTCTGTAACCTAGGTAATTAATAGAATTTCCTCTTTGAATCTTTTCAGGGGCAATTTGTAGTCCCCACCTAGGCAAGACTTTCTTTACTTCTTCAAACATCCTTTCTAAAGTATCTTTATTTGAATCAGATAACAAGATGTCATCCATGTAATGATAAATTATGGACTTGGGGAATTGTTTACGAATTATTTCCAATGGCTTACTTACAAAATATTGGCACAATGTAGGACTATTGAGCATACCCTGTGGGAGGACAGTCCATTGATATCTCCTATTAGGCTGAGAATTATTATAAGTAGGCACTGTGAAGGCAAATTTTTCTCTATCCTTTTCTTGTAACGATATAGTAAAAAATCAATCTTTCAAATCAATAACTATAAGAGGCCATCCTTTTGGTAACAGAGAAGGCAAAGGAATTCCAGATTGTAGTGGGCCCATAGGTTGAATTACTTTGTTGACAGCACTTAGATTTGTCACCATTCTCCATTTACCAGATTTCTTTTTTACAACAAACACAGGAGAATTCCAAGGGCTGGTTGATTCTTCAATATGGTGAGCATCTAGTTGTTCTTGCACCAGCTGTTCCAATGCCTGTAGTTTATCTTCAGCTAGAGGCCACTGTTTGATCCATATTGGCTTCTCAGTTAGCCATTTTAAAGGTAGGGCTGTTGGTACCTCTAAAGGTTTGGTGTTTGCTGTATGTTCTTGTACAGCCTGAATGGCTGGTGACCTTTTTCCATAATACCTCATCATATCTTTCCCAGAATTATGAGTTCCTGGAACTACAGGAATGTTAATCTGGGTATTCCATTGCTGTAGCAGGTCATGGCCCCATAAATTTATGGCAATATTGGCTATATATGGCCTTAGTCTTCCTATTTGCCCTTCGAGCCCTATGCATTCAACCCATCTTGTGCTTTGTTTTACACGAGATAGGGTTCCAATTCCCAGGAACTGAACATCTACCTCTTGAAGAGGCCAATTTGAATGCCAAGATTCTGGGGTAATGATACTTACATCCGCACCTGTGTCTAATAAGCCTTCGATAAAAGTACCATTTATACAGACTATTAGCTTTGGTCTTTGATCGTTAATAGAAGTCTGCCAAAATATATGTTTACTCTGTCCTACTGGGTTTTTTGACTCATCCTCCATGCGTAATTCATTATTTAGACCAGTATTACTTTTTACACCAAAAATTGGAGCTTTTAATTTTCTTGGTGAGGCACGTTCTCCACTGTGACTGGGAATGACTGGGCCACTGTTGGCTTGGGGGCCTGCGAGAGGCCGCCCCTCAAGGAGTTTCCCAATGATATCGGATTGCCCTGTCTGTCTGTTGTTGACCTGCATTCGTTTGACCAATGCTGTCCTTTACCGCATCTCCTACATATACCTGAAGGCTGAGGTCTCCTATTTTTGTCATTCCCAGAAGAGATATTATTCCTAGAAATTCTTTGCCTGCAATCCTTTTGCAAATGTCCCAATTTACCACAATTAAAACACCTGGCAGTTTGATGTCTCCTCATTGCTTTGGAAATCGCTTCTCCTACCCAAGATTCATCATTATAGCTAAACGTCTCAACATTGTTCGTATGCTGAATCCATTCATCCATCAGTGCTGATCTAGATTTTAAAGGCCCAATTATCTTTTTGCATTCTATGTTTGCATTCTCAAAAGCTAGAGATTCAAGAAGTATTTGTCTAGCTTCTGGGTCTGTTACTCCTATGTCCAGAGCCTTAATTAATCTTTGCAAAAAGCCAATAAAGGGTTCTCTCTGTCCCTGCCTAATTCTGGTATATGATTCAACTCTTTTTGCTGGATCTTGTATCCTATTCCAAGCATTTAAAGCTGCTTGGTGACATAGATACAGTACTTCATCATCATAAAGAGCTTGGTCCTGTGGATCAGCATGTTCTCCTGCACCAAGAATTTGATATTGGGAAACCTCACTACCTTTTGCTCTTCCTTGCTGTTCCATATGTTTGGATTCTTGTCTGAAATAAATTCCAAACATCAAGGAAGGTCCATTATTTAAAACTGCAGACACTAACTGATGGAAATCATGGGGGGTAGCTCTAGAATTAGAAGCCCAAGTCCTTATCATTTCCTTTACATATGTATTGTGCAAGCCAAAATTAACAACAGCTTGCTTAATTTCTTTCAGATCATTTATTGCTATGGCGCCCATCTAGCTTCTCTGACTCCCTTTGAGCCTTTAGAAGTTGATGCTTTTTCAGAATTAAGTATAGGGTATGTCGCTAGAATTCTGGGTAAGCCAGTTCTAATAGCTGGTGGAGGCATTGTATCCTGTCCTTGTGCCTCCTTACTCTGTTCACCAGCTGCAATAATTTCTCCAATCTTTTCAAATCTTTTTATCATTGTCTCTCTTAAATCCTGAATCTCCTGACCTGTATATATTTCCAGTGATTTCACTGAGGTATCAATTTTTTGGTCCCCATTCTGCACCTGTGATTCCAAAGCTTTAATTTTTTCCTTCAAAGATAACATGTCCTCCTTAAACTTTTCTTGTACATCATGTAGATTCCCATCTTGGAGGTACATTCTGTCTGTTACCTTATCAAAACTTTGTGATAAAGTCTGAACGTCAAATTCAATAGCCTGAACCCTTTCAGGTAATTTTCTAATACCCTTGGATATCGAGTCAATTTTGTCTGACATAGTATCCACTTGTTCAGATAACCTCTGATTTTCAATAATTTTAATCCTGTCAATTAGTTGTTCATTATTAGTTCGTAAAGATTTTATCGTTCTTAGGAGTGCCATATTCTTCCTTAATGATAGAATATGGAAAAGAAAACTGAAACCTAGTAACAAGCAAATTAAGGTATCCCCATAATCATATAAACCTTGTATGACATAATCCATTGTATTAGTAAATATAAACTTACTAATCCATTGTATTAAACAAAGCAGTAAAATTTGCATTAGAAATGAAAACTGCCATATTACCTATTATCCAGCAGGTGGTGCTGTTGCCAAGTTGCGATGAAAATGGGGTCCTGTTTCAGTGCCTTAGTAGATGTTAAAAACTGGAAAATGCGAGTTTCTCAACAAAGTAAATGTAATTAAATCAATTCCAGAGATGGGACCAGAAATCCAGAATCCAGGGGTAGAGAAGAGTAACCTGGAAGCCGCTTATGCCTCCACGTGACAGAGTCACCCTGAGGGGTTGCAGATTTCAGCAACCGGCAACCGCATGCTCTGGTTTGCGCCACTTAAGACCTGTGCTTGCAAGGGAGATTTAAAAACGACTCAGAAAAGAGCAAACCACGCGGGCAGAGACTACACAGGCCTGTGGAGTTTAAATCCACGTGGGGAGGCAGATGATAGGGTGTGTGGGGACTGGAAGTCAATCTGAGGTGTCTAAAGGAAAAATATAAAGAACTGCAGCAAGAAAAGCCAGTGTGTGATGATTTATATTAAGCTGCTGGCTCCACGCACAAGACACAGGCCACAAGGCCGCCGCCGCAAGGCACAGGCCGTGGCTGAGGAAGGGAGGGTCTCGCGCCAAGCTGAACTCACGGCCGGCAGCCCATCGGGGGAAGGAGAGGTCCTAACACCAAACGTTGGGCACCAATTGAAGGCATAAGTCACAAACAATGCCACACCAGTTTGGAATTATGATTAATAGGGTGGTATTTATTTAAAGGGGAAAAAAACGTACAGATCACCGTCCCAGACAACAGCCCTCTGCGCAACCAGGAAGGAAGTCTAGTCGCCGGCGGAGCAGAAAGTGAAGAGAGCGAGGAGAGGGAAATGGCTGCTTTTTTAAAGGGAGAGAGACCACGCCCCAATGGGCTGGTATCTCAGCGGCTGTAGGCTGGAGGAGCAGAAGGACCTCCCACAACAGTATAGGGTTGGGGGTTAGAAGAGAAATTTTGTAGGCTCAGGGATCTCTTTGAAAAAAAGGGAAAATTAGACAGGATAATAGATTAGTGTGAGCTTACTCAAACTAATAATAAAATGAGTAATAGAGTGAATTCTTGTGAGCTATTATTTATAGGCAATTTACATTGTTATAGATTCTTATATATTGATACAAACTTAAATTATATTGAATATGTTCTTATTTTCATCCACAATATTTGTATACCTAGGCAAAGTTATTTTGTCATATTGTATGCATGCATGCTTCTACCTCTGCTTAAAACATTTTCATATATTGATACAATTTTAGAATATATTTATCATATTGCAATGTACATTTCTACCTCTGATCAAGAGATGTATACACTGTTTTCATTTGGAGGTCATTGTCCTCATTTGTTGCACAGTTGTTTATTGTATAATATTCTAATATGAAGTCTTAGTCTTTAAGTTATATAGGCATTCATTAAGAATTATAAATCAATAGTCATCATGTTTGTCATACTTATTTTTAGATAATTAGGTTCTTTAGATACATAGAGATTGTATTCAGCATAGATAGGGAATCTTCAACCACTTCAAAGAGCTGTAGAGTATGGCATTTCAATAACTTAGAGTTCTGTTGAAATGAGACACGATTGCTCCTGGCAGCACTGATCTATTCCCAAGAGAATGTTGAGCACCGAAGACACTCCACTTGGAGTTTGTTTTCTTATTGGCAAACTGGCCTTTGGGCAAGGAACCCAACCCTTGTCCAACCACTGACAAGGTACATGGTATCCAGAAATGGATAAGCAGGACACAAGGATAAAGACTGTCAAATCTTGCCAAGACAGTTTAAGACAGTTTTGAAAAATTTCCTGCCTCTGAAAATGGTCTGTCAGTTACTCTTGGCCTTAGCCAAAGTTGATTGCTTCAATGTTGCAAATGAGACTTTGGATGATTGTCCAGATAGCCAGTTGTCTCTGTCATTTGTTGCAGTGGAAGTTGCTTGATTGCACTTCCTGCTTACTCAAGTAATATTATTTCCCTTCTCTGATCTTCAATGGGGTTGAAGACTAGACAGTTGTAGTTACTTTCCTTTCATGACTTGGCCAAGTTATTTATTATACAAGACTTAAACTCATCAGGATAGGATAATTATTGATTATATTTGTTCTTGTTTTATATAATTTTGTATTAGGCTTAGAACTCTCTTATTTACACAATCAGGGAAGGTGCTGTAGGAAATCCTACAGTGAGTAGCCTATAAGTTACACTTGGGTGTTGCCTCTTATACTATTTATGACGATGTAAAGTGTGCATCCAGTCTCTCTCCTTTCCGACTGCAGGATTCGGTTGTTGTTCTCTGTTCCAGCAGAGGATTCTGATTTGTGGGTCTACCCCTAAATAAATAACCATCTATTAGTCTCAATTCTGAGCTAGTGTGGGATTTCTTTTAAGTGTTCTTCAAATATTTGCAAGATCAAAGCAAAAAAATAAATAAAGCATTACTAACAAGAATCAAATATCTAATAAGTGGGAAAAATAAAACGATGTTGAAGAAGTACATGATGCAAAGACAGCACTATCATTTCGATTCTTGACAACTCAGCAATTTTCCTATCCCACTAATATTTGATAAAACAGCATATGCATGTAGACCTGGGGGTATTACAAACATTTGCAGAGCGATGCTCTTCATTCTAGCTGATATAAACGCAATGTGGAGCTCCAGTAGACAGAATGAACAACTGAAAGTGATACAAAGTAAAAGGAAGGCTGATGCAATAGTGGAGGTGTCTGCAGCACCTCGAAATGGACAAGAAGGGCTCACAGCTGGGTGTAAGACAGCCAAACTGAGCAGGTGAGAGAAAAGAGAGGACTCTGAGAAAACTGTGAGCAGCCAGTTGGCTCCCATCCCCAAAACTAGGCAAACAGGAACCTTGCGTTTTACACATTCTTCCTCCTAATGTGGCTAATTATAACAGACTAAAGACTTCTATAGAGCTTCCACCTATCCAGAAAGTGGACTACTTCAGACCATGGAAGAGTCAAGGGGCTTTACAGGGAAGACCAAGAGAAATCCAGCCATATCTTAGTATCTGGGGGAAAAAAACTTCCCACAAGTCACATGAACCAGAGACAAAGCATATATTAATTGATGGCTACTGGATTCCACCTTCAAAGACTGGAGACCAGCAGCACTTGCAAGATTGACAACCTGCAATAGAGGCCCAGGATAGTAGTCAATAAACAGCCAAGGGGAACACCTGACAAAGTAAATAGACATAGAGAAAGAGAGAGACCTTCAAAATGTGACTGCTCCCTAATTAGGTGAACAGCATGTGAACAGAGCTTTGTTATTATCTCCCCAGTAGGGTCAGAAGAGGAGGAACCCAGTGTGGAATTCCCTAACTGTCTCAGCCCACAGTAAACACAGAGGAAAAACCAGTCTCAGTAGAAATGACCTCAGTCTTTGTCCAGTACCTGAAGTATGTCATAAAGATGCCCAGATGGGCTGTTCTACAGATTTTCCTCTCAACACCCCTCCCACTCACGGGAGTTTCCCTTACTCTTCCTTAACCTCTCTCCTGTCCTTAAATTTCCTTAATAAAGTCTGCCTTTACTTGTTTGCTCATGTGTCCACATTTTTATTATCAACAGCTGGGACAATGAGCAGAGACCTACTGTCTCAGGGCATGTACTATGCAACTTCATTTCTATGAACTGCTCAGAAATTCTGCAAAGATAAAAAGTGGTGAGGGGTTGCCTAGAGGGCATTGCACAGGCAGAAATCATCTGTGACTGCTCATGAGCAAAGACTCCTTTAGAGCAGTGGTTCTCAACCTGTGGGACACAACCCCTTTGTGGGGGGAGGGTCGAATGACCATTTCACAGAGGTCTTCTAAGACCACCAGAGAATACATATATTTACATTATAGTTTATAACATTAGCAAAATTACAGTATCAAGAAAAATTCTATGCTTGGGGGTCACAACAACATGAGGAACCGTATTAAAGGGTCACAGCATTAGAAAGGTTGAGAACCACTGCTCTAGAGGAATGCTGAAATTATTCTATGATTAATTGTGAAGATGGTTGTATACTTCTAAAACTAAAGTTCTGGAATTATACAGCTTATCTGGATAAATTATGTAGTACATGGTTCTCAACAGGGCTATCACATAAAACAGACAATAACAAATGATATCAGAATATTAATTGTTCTTTTAAATTAGTCTTGATTATCCACACCATGTAAGCACAACAGTAACGGACTCTAGATGAAAGGGTCTAACGTTGGTCTGATCTCTGTTCTCAATCACAGCCTTTTCTTTTCAGATGGACTGGCACTTAATGACTGTCATCACCTGACTAGCCGGCACACAGTGGGAGCACAGTGAATATGTATTACATAGTTGTCATGTTATACATTGTCACAACCAGGCTTTCCCTGTTCTGAATTTGTGATTTTGGATGATGAAGGATGAGAGTCAGTGTGGCGTTTGAATTTTACATATACCTTAGTGTTGGATTGATTTATTCAGAATGCCCACTAGGAAAGCAGAAACATTGAATTGGAGTTATTTAGAATCACCACACGTAATTTCTCCTGGTCCTGTGAAGAATATGGATTAACTAATGCATCCACCTGTTAGATTATTGCTCAGTGCTTAGACTGTCAAATCCTACACCTTGTGACAAAGAGCACGAGCTTGAAGCTGCCTTCAAACCAAAAAACGAGAAACCAAGGAGGACAAAATTAATTTGGTCCTTGAGAAAACATCAGAGAAACAATTCCAATTTCCCAAACCTGCAAATAATTCAGTCTTTCTTTGAAGACAGTGACAGGAAACTCCACTGAACCTCTTCAGTAGAAGGAGGGACCATATCAAAAACTTCTCCTGGGTTCTAGTTCTCAGGAAAGGAGTTCCTGTGAACAGTCACCAGAGGGGGCTACAAACCTAAGCTCCTTCCGGGCTGAGCCAAGGCTGTCAGTAGGTATACAAAGAATTTCATCCCTTCTGTCACCTATCATTTTATAAGCACTTTGTGAATGCATTGATAGATTCAAACACATGAGGAAACTCATTGTAAACAGCAAAGCAGACAGATGAGCCCAGCCCTTACCCAGGGAAAGTGAGGGAGAAGATAGGCATGGCAGTGCAGCCTCAGCTACTTGGAAACTAAGGTGCTGGTCCCCTGAAGTCATGATTTTTATGATAGATCATCTTTCTTTTCTGTTTATTTTTAATAATTTGTTTAATAATTTGGCAGTTTCATGCATATGTACAATATGTTGTGATTACACTCACCTCCTCCATTACCCTCTGTTAGCCCCTTTTGTTTTCCTCTGGACTTTTTTTCCCATTAGCCCCACTGGTTACACTACTGAAGAAAATGACACCCCCAAGCAACCACTAGCAGTAGTAGCTCTTCAGAAAAGTGGGTGTGGGAGTAGGGAGCATGTGCAACATGTGTTTGAGAAAACCTGAACGATAGAATGAGACTTAGTCTCAAAAAAAAAAAGAAAAGAAAGAAGGAAGAGAGAAAGAAAGAAAGAAAGAAAGAAAGAAAGAAAGAAGAAAGGAAAGAAAGAAAGAAAGAAAGAAAGAAAGAAAGAAAGAAAGACAGAAGGAAAGGAAGAAAAATGTCTACTTGGATTGGAGATGTAGTCTAGGGGTAGATTATTTGTCTAATATTCAGCAAAGCCATGGCTTCAATCTCCATGATTTGACAATCATTCCCTGATTTTTACAAGGAATCAATAAGACAGGTAGTTAACATAGAGGCCAATTTTAAATAACCAAATATTTACTATTACAGAGTACCAAGAAATTCAGTAGGAGAGAGAAAGGAATGATTTTTTATTCCTTCCCATATTTCTAGTAATTACTTTTGATAAACTAGAGGAAGTATTTCTACCTCCCTTGTCAAATGACATCGTATCATTTCCTTTTCCAAGTCTTGTTTTCTTGCTCCTTATTTCTTTTCTTTCCTATTTATTATCTTCAAGGCATACCACTGCCAGGTGAGGCTAGAGATGAGGAAATTTGTGTTAGAGAGGGGTCCACAGAAGATTGTCATGGGCAAGCAAGTCATTGGTGTCTAGACAGTAATTCCAGTTAGAAGAAGTAGGAGACAGACTCTGTTGCGGGAGTCCACCTAGGAGGCTGGAACACCAGAGAACTTGACTTTTAGCATGGCTTTTCCTGCCATACAGTTAGGCACTTAAGAAACTATTTTTATTATGTATGTTACAAATAGTTTATTCTACAGTGTTGTTTTATTTTTAACTTGGTTTATCATAATTTTTATGGGAAAAAGAAGTTGGTATTTCTAAAAGCTAATTTATTTCTGCTCCTAAGACTTGCATATTATCAATATAAATAGGAAGTTTTTTATCCTTAAAGCACAAGAGTTCAAAAGAACTTCCAGAAATAAAGAGCAAGCTCAATACGCTAAACTATCAATTGACCCTGAGTTTGCCTGTCTCATCAGCAAGGGGAGTAGAGTTCCCTTTGAAAGATTTCATACATTCAGACACAGTCTTGTTGAGTTTGAGCCTTGAAATGATCACAGCAGAAACTCCAACTGGGGATTATGTAAGAAAAATGTTTTCATCTTCTTTTAAATGTTATATTTAACCTCGGGAGGTAGAGATAGACCCAACCAAGAGGCACTTGACTGGAACCACCCACAAAGAAAGCTTCTTGAGGAGGGGCAATGCTGGCAAGTGCTGGTTTGTGGCTTAAGGCCTCACATCCTCCCATCGGACGCAGATTCTGAGCTCAGAACCCTAGAACCTGTTCTTAACTATGAGGTTTGTGAGTGGAATTGCCATTCTCCTGACTTTGGGTAAGTGTTCTGGACCTACAGAAGAATGACTTTTTGCCTAAAGACCAAGAAGATGTGTCTGCTGTCTCTATTTTTCTCTCTGTGATTTTCGAAAGTGCTGGAGAGAATTTGTGTCTGTGAGATTATTTAGTCAGGACGTCATCAGCGTGAGCAGCTGCCTATCCCACTCGCAGACAAGAAGTCCCAGGTTGATTAAGCTTGAGGAAAGTGGTGCGTGGACAACTTATCTTTGTCTGTGTGATTCTACACAGCTAAGGAGTAATTTCAGTAGTGTCCCCTGATTCTGAGCAACATACAGCACTCAGCAGCAGAGCTCGGGAGAAGAGTTCTGGGACATCTGAGAGCGTCACATTTAGACCCTCCGGTACTGAATGGTCCAAAGTTGATCTGTTGTTTCTTAACCCCTTAGGTATTGCGGGTGATGCTAAAACTACACAGCCAGACTCAATGGAAAGTATGGAAGAAGAAACTGTACACTTGCCTTGTAGCCACTCTACGATCAGTGGGACCGAGTACATTCACTGGTACCGACAGGTTCCTCTTCGCAGTCCAGAATATGTGATTCATGGTCTACAACAAAACACAAGCAATAGAATGGCCTTTCTGGCTATTCCCTCCGACAGAAAGTCAAGTACCTTGATCCTGCCTCAGGTCAGCCTGAGCGATGCTGCTGTGTATCACTGCATCCTGAGAGTTGCACACTGTGACAGACAGGGCTGCACCTGTGCAATATCTGCCTGGTGGGGGAGGGGAGCAGCGGCGTCCTCTAAAGAGGCCTCTGCGATGGAATGAGCAGAAGCCCTACAGGGGAAAGAGAAGACTGAGGAGCCCAGCAGGGGTGGGAAAGGAATGCTGGGCCTGGGCAAGAAGAGCTGACAGCAGATAGACAGACAAGCCTGCAGGGCAGCTGATAGCACAACTTCCAGTTCCGCAGAGAGAAGGGAATGAGAACTTCTGACTCCTTTTCATTTGAAAAAAAAAAGTTTATTTCTGTGTAAACTGGAGTAAAAACTGATAACAAAATCCTTTTGGAGCCAGGGAAGAGTCCAAGGCTCTGGGACACACCATAATCACTATGTCCTTCTAACAAAACACAAAGAAGCCTATGTTTTCTTCCATTTTCTTTTAAGAAAAATTAGGGGTTTTTTTCCTGTTGGTCCCTGTGGCATACAGTTCAAGTAAATGGTTTGTGAATGGACAGATAGTTATTTTTCTTCTAATCTGCATTGAAATATTTTTATTGTTACATAAAGGAATAAAAATAATTTTCATTGTTTCTCAAGTAAAATTGACCTTCCCATCTCCATCCATCTTCCTCTTTAACTCCTGTAATAACCAGTTTTGACAGTTTGAGGTATACCCTGGCAATCACATTCCCTTCCATATTTGCATGAATACTCACAGTTACCCAATTTTATTACAGAAATTAGAGTGTAACATATTTTCTGTTGCTTATTTTTATGTTTTAGTTTGTAATTATTTAAGGTGCACTCATGTATACATTTTTCCAATATACAAAAAAATGACTCCATAGTGTGGATGAATAATGGTTTTCCTTGCTTGATTTTAATATTTGTATTTTCTCTTAGATATCATAAACAGAATTGTAATTTTACACACACACACACACACACACATACAGACCCTTGATTTGTAGCTCAGACTACCCTCAAATTAGCAATGTTGCCTAGCCTCTCACATGCTGCAATACAGGACTGCACCCCCACACCTGACTGAAGTATTCTTTTATTATAGAGAGAAATTGAGGAGTTAAGGTAAGTATAGAATTTAAAAAACAATATAAGGCATTTAAACAAGGAAAATGTCAGATCTCAACATCTGTAATCTCAACATGTACAGGAAATCCTTGGCAAAATTCAGTGCTGATCATTTAAATTTTTTCATAAATTAGGAATAGAAGTGAAATAACTTGTTAAGAGACTTCATAAAATCTACAATTCAGTTAAAATTTATAGGGGTGGGTCTGACGTCACCCCACCCAAGATCAGGAAGATAGTGAGAATGTCTGTCCTCACCACTTCTATTCAGCATTGTCCTGGAAGAATGGTTCAATATAACGAGACTAAAGGAAAGACGAATGCATTTTATAGGATAAAGAAAGTGTTGTTTTTCACACAGCACAATGCCATTACTGATAGGAGAGCATGGTAGAAGATACTCCTTGGTTCAGCCTTAATTAGAGAAGAACTCTGTGATCCATACTGCAAAGGGGGCCTCAGCAATGATCCGGTACAAGAAAGCATTGTAACAAGGAGACACTCAGCTCTTGAGCCGCTCCAGTTGGGGAAGACTTTTTAAAAAGCAGAGAAAGAGCCTGCGGCAGCCTGGCTCAAGAGCCTGTGAGTCGTGGATGTAGTCGGACTGCTGTGGAGGCAGGAAAACTGAGTCACATAATGATCCGTGTCTCCTGAGGGCGAGGGCTACAGAACCTGAAACAATTCGGGAGAAATCGTCCCTGATGGACGGGGTCCTCAGGGCTTTAGGAACACTCCATACCCCCATCTAAAGGCCCCATTTTATCCAGGAATGAGAGGACACAGAAACACAGGAACTGCTGATGGAACTGGGAATGAGAGGAGCTGTGTTTGACCCCTACTTCACTGGACTGCATAGAACTATGTTCACACAGAGATGATTCTGTGGGGACCTTGATACTAATATGCTGCTTTATGGTTTTTGTTGAATTCCACTACAGGATGTGTTCTTTATGAAGCAGGAGAGGTTACAGCAGATCCGAGCTATGTAGACAAGCACATGAATCAAGTTGGTGAAGTAATCAAACAGTTTAGGGAAGAATTTTAAAATGTTCAAAGCCAAGATGAAGGTCCATCTGGGTCGCTTGAAAACAGATGTGGAAAGGTATGTGGCATGAGGTACTCTTGAGAAAATAACTTTACAGAAAGCCAAATGCTGTGCTAGTGAGCTTCTGGAAGACTTTAAAGTCTCAGTTTATGGAAGGCATTAATGATAGCACAGGTCAAATAAAAAAGTCTAAGCCTGTCCCCAGGGTGAGCCATGTCCTCACAGTAAGCTGTACATGTCTCCTCTGGAGTAAAGATTGATGTGGGTGGAAATGGTTCATCCAGTCTGGAGCTCCGACAGAAGCCAGGTTTGGCTGAGAGACTCAACAGGGAAGGATACAGCTGTGGTGCCCATGCAGAGCCTGCAAGGTGAGGGGCTTCCACAGCAGTGGGATGTGTGGGGGAGGGGGGACAATGGGAGTGATTGAAGCTGCAGTGCCGGCCCAGAGCCAGCAGGACCCAAGGCTCTCTCAACAGTCAGGTGTGGTGGAGATAGAGATAGTATCTTCAGTCCAGAACCTGTCAGACCCAAGTAACCAAATCAGTTGTCAAGCGCAAGACAGCTTTTGGACATGGGACTGGAGAGTTTGAGACAGACACACTAAACCTATCAGGTGAAGAGATGCACAGCACCCCATGAAAGCACCCAGAATAAGGAAGTGGAATGTGCAAGAAAAATGACTGTGGATTATGGAGAACCAGCTAAAGTAATATTTCCCATTCACACTTCGGTACCAAATACTGAACCTTTTAGAAAATGATTGTTACAAGTAATGGAGTTATTTCAGGCTGTCCACTCTCTCCATATCTATTCAACATAGTATTCGAAGTTCTAGCTAGAACAATAAGACAACAAAAGGAGATCAAGGGGATAAAGATTGGAAAGGAAGAAATAAAACTTTAGCTGTTTGTAGGTGATACAATAGTATACAAAAGTGATCCCAAAAATTCTATGAGGGAACACCTACAGCTGATAAATACCTTCAGTAATGTGGCAGGATACAAAATCAACTCAAAAAAATCAGTAACCCTCCTATGTACCTATGTACAAGTGATAAAGGGTCTGAGAAAGAAATCAGAGAAACATCACCATTTACAATAGCCACAAATAACATAAAATACCATGAGTAATGCTAGCCAAAAAAGTGAAAGACCTGTACAAGAACTTTAAGTCTTTGAAGAAAGAAATTGAAGAAGATATCAGAAAATGGAAAGATCTCCCATGTGCTTGGATAGGTAGGACCAACATAGTAAAAATGGCAATCCTACTAAAAGCAACCTAGAGATTCAATGTAATCCCCATCAAAACCCCAACACAATTCTTCACAGACCTCTAAAGAACAATACTCAATTTTATATGGAAAATTAAAAAAAACTCAGAATAGTGTAGAAGGAGCTGCGGGCTGTGTTCCTGTCTGGCTCCCACACGCCTGGCTAGCTTATGCCCCGAAATAATTACACGGAAACTGTATTCTTTTAAACAATGCCTGACCAGTTATCTGTAGCCTCTTATTGGCTAACTCTCACATCTTGATTAACCCATTTCTAATAATGTGTGTAGCACCATGAGATAATGGCTTACCAGGAAGGATCTTAACCTGCGTCCATCTTGGAGAGGAGAGCTATAGCATCTGCCTCACTGCCTCTTGCTCCCAGCATTCTGTTCGGTCTACTCCGCCTATCTAAATTCTGCCCTGTCAAAAGCCAAGGCAGTTTCTTTATGAACCAATGACAGTAACACATAGACAGATGACCCTCCTCCATCAGAATAGTCAAAACAATCCTGTACAATAAAGGAACTTCCAGAGGCATCACCATCCCTGACATCACGCTCTATTATAGAACTACACTAATGAGACAGCTTGATATTGACATAAAAACAGAAAGGTGGACCAATGGGATCAATTGAAGACACTGATATTAATTCACACACCTATGAACACCTGATTTTTCATAAAGAAGCTAAAATTATACAATGGAAAAAAGCATCTTTAACAAATGGTGCCGGCATAACTAGATGTCAACATGTAGAAGAATGCAAGTAGATCCATATCTGTCTCCATGCACAAAACTCAAGTCCAAATAGATCAAGGACCACTGTATAAATTCAACCACAATGAACCTCTTAGAAAAAAGTGGAAAGTAGCCTGAACACATGGGCACAGGACCACTTTCTAAATATAACACCAGCAGCACAGACACTGAGAGCAACAACAAATAAATGGGACCTTCTGAAACTGAGAAGCTTCTACTAAGCAAAGGACATAGTCAATCATGGGTTCACTTTCTAAGGTCTATAGATATATTCATGTTGTGTGCTATCACGGGTTCACTTTCTAAGGTTGATAGATATATTCATGTTGTGTGCTATCACGGGTTCACTTTCTAAGGTTGATAGATATATTCATGTTGTGTGCTATCATGGGTTCACTTTCTAAGGTTGATAGATATATTCATGTTGTGTGCTATCATGGGTTCACTTTCTAGGGTCTATAGATATATTCATGTTGTATGCTATCATAGGTTCACTTTCTAAGGTTGATAGATATATTCATGTTGTGTGCTATCATGGGTTCACTTTCTAGGGTCTATAGATATATTCATGTTGTATGCTATCATAGGTTCACTTTCTAAGGTTGATTGATATATTCATGTTGTGTGCCACCCCTAAGAAAAATCTCTCACACAAGAGCAGGTCTTGCACAGGCCCTTTTCCTTCATGCCTTCTGTTCTATCCCCTTTAGTTATATTTTTTTTAACTTGAGTTGCTAGAATGTAGGGTATGGATCACATAAATTAAATACACAAAGTTCTCATTATTCAGTTTAGTCAAAGGGTGGCAGTGTTTGCAAAGTGTCTGCATGATGTTTGTGTGTGCTGAACAAATAGAAAGTCAGTGGGGTCTCTGACCTCGGCACTCTCCTTCCTGAGCTCAGGAGCCACGCTGGGGAAGCCCATTCAGAGAAATCCGACTCTGCTGCACTCACCAGTGCCAAGTGAGGAGGATGCTCCTTCAAGTACTTCTTTGGGGAATAGGGCTTCAGACCTCCTGTGAGTACATATCTTATTTGGGGAACTGGTGAGGTGATGGTGGCTTCCTGGGGACCTCTTCTTCTGTCCTGGGTTGGAGGCTTTTTCAGTGCCAATACAGTTAACAAAATAGACCACATAGTGTGCTGATGTAATGGTGCTCTTATTTGGGAGACAGGGCCAGGGAAGAATCACCATCTATACTACAGCCACAAAGATCTTATTGCTGCCTCTTGTGTCTCTTTATGTTGTTTTTTTGAACAGGGGTCAACACCCAGAAGTTGCAACAGAGCCCTCAGTCTCTGATAATCCAAGAAGGAGATGAACTCACCATCAGCTGCGATTCCTCAGAATCCTTATATGCCTTACACTGGTATTGGCAGGGGGATGATGGAGGCCCCATCTTCTTGGTGATGTTACAGAAGGGGGGAGACAAAAAAAGTAATGACAAAATAACTGCCAAGCTGGATGAGAAAATGCAACGAAGTTCCCTGCATATTCGAGCCTCCCAGCCTAGTCACTTGGGCACTTACCTCTGCGCAACAGTGCACAGTGGTCTGCAGACCTCCGCAGGCTGTCTCTAAACCTGCAGCTGGGCCACAGCCGCTCTGCTGACATAGGGCTCCTGAGACAGAGCTAGAACACTTGCAAAACAAGGCATGTGAGGGTCCAATTGTCTCATCACATAAGAGTGGGGATGATGCAGTGGGAAGCTATGTCTCTAACATTTACAATCACTTCTTCCTAGTAACGTTACTTTTTAGTGGGTAGAACTTTGAATTGTGCAAATTTACAAAAATACAAATGGTACAAATTTCAGCAATTTAAATAGCAATGTGGGTGCAAGCCTCCCACAGTCCATCCTGGGTCCTCAAGACCTTAGTTCAGCCTGGGGACTCAAGATCTGGGCTGGTGGGAAGGCATCTGTAGGCTCACCAGGCACCCAAAGGCACTGGGTAGGTGGGTCCATTTATGATGAGCAGGTATGTGGTGGAGAAATGAGAGAGAAAGAGAAGCAGAATGGTCCGTGTGTTGTGGAAAGAGATGGAATAGAGGAGGTAAAGGCAGCAGTGTGGGTTGATGGGCGATGCTTTCTTGCTGTCTTGCCCCACACCCATAGTGACTCCCAGGCCTGGGATGTTACCAAGGAACATGTCTGGGCCCAAGGGTCTGTGTAGCCATTCATGGCCCATGTTGCCACCAAAGGGCAAAGGATTCCCACTGTCTGAGCTATCCCTGGTGGCCGTGTAGGTGTCTAACATACCAGAGCCATGATGATCTAGGTGGCCTAAAAAATGGTGCATGAAGTTTACCTCTTGCCTTCACGCACACACATGAACCTGAACACATATAAATACACTTGCATCCACATTCAAGCACACACACATCATAAACAGACACACAGCATACATGCTTCATACACTCATGCATCGTATACACACACATATGCATGTACATGCATCATCAAGAGGCAAGTTGCACAGCATACACACATATACACCATACATACCATGCATCATACATACAAACACATGCACACACAGAGAGATATACATGCATATAAACTGAAGTCTCTCTATTTATACAGTATCATAGCTCTGATCATGCTTTGATTTAAAAACAAAAAGCTCATTAAAATAACCAGAAGAAAGAAAGAGGAAAGAAGTCCCCCAAAGAAAACTTTGGGAAATATGGTAAAAGGAAAAGTGTAAAGGACAAAGGGCCATGGTTTTCATAAAAAGTGTATGAGTGGAACTTATCCACACATGTATGTCATATACACATACAAATACACATCTAGGGTGTACATATTTACATTTTGCCTAAAGTTTCATTTTTCTAATTGGGAAATAAAGATACTGCCTACTACAATAGAATGCCAGGAACACTAAATATTGCAAACACAGAGAGAAGTCATGATTATTTAAAAATTACCCCGCAATGTCCCAGAAGACTGGTAAGCCATTATCATCAAGAGGCAAGCATTGCTAAGTCCATGCCAGTGTCAGCCTGTGATAACAGGCCACATGTCATGTTCTGTGTGCTGATCTTCATCCCATTTTCATCAGAAATAGTTTTCTGTTAGAGAAAAGCAGTCTGCGACTAGGCCTGTACTGACCTGACAAACTGGACGAGCTGAACCGTAGGCATTTTGCTTTAGCTCAGAGCAGCATAAATTTCCATAGGGGACATGAGCACAGAGCAGCACTGTTTAGTGTGCCAGGAGCAGTGCCTAACTCCATCGATGCCTTGTGGGCTCCAGCATAGCTCCGAGACCCTTGGAGAACTGGGAAGTTGGACTACATAAATATGTACAGTTTGGTCTGTTATAAATAAGGAATATTAAAAGTAAAAACTAATGTTTAAAGAAAAAATTTACAGAATTTATCACTGGGATACCCACACCACAAATAATGCCAAAGATACATTGAAAAATATCCAAGGAGTATTCTGCTCCTACACTAAGGCTATCCACCCAGAGCGGTGAGTGCCTGCCTACCGGGCAGGCCTCAAGGTCCCCCGCAAGGAAGCCCCGGCACTTCAGCTTGTGCTGCAGGAATTCCTGTTCTCTACTAGACCCTGCCCTGCCTGCCACGTTCTTCCTTTTGTCCCCGGCTCACTGGGCTACCAGGCATCCCTGTTTAGGTGCTGAGGAGTTCCATCTGGACGGGTGAGTGTGTGCTATCCAGGGGCGGATTGTCCCAGAAGAGAGCACAAACCCCCCTCCCCCAGCTCCTGCTGCAGGGTTGTCTTTCTTATACACGAACCTGCCCCCAAGCCTGCGCTGTTTGCAAGGTCCTTTGCTCAGGAACAGTTTTCTGCTCCTACACTAAGGCGACCCACCCAGAGCGGTGAGTGCCTGCATACCGGGCAGGAATCAAGGACACCTGCAAGGGAGCCCAGGCACCTTCAGCTTGTGCTGCAGGGTCTCCTGTGCTCTACTCAACCCTGCCCTGCCCCCCAAGTTCTCCCTTTTGTCCGCGGGTCATTGGACTACCAGGCATCCATGTTTTGGTGCTGAGGAGTTCTATCTACACAGGAATGGTGCCTGCTTCTACACGAGAGATACACCCAGAGAGTCAGTCACAGCAAAGACTGGACCAAGACACCAGGCCTCTCCTGGCTCCATTTGAAGGAAGAGATGGGAAGGTGCCAATGCAAGAATTCCTCTAACAACCTGAAAGGCAACATGACATCACCAGAATCCAGGGATCCTGAAATAAGAAGAATTGTACACCCTACTCCAGAAGAATTAGAAGAAATCGACTCAAAAGTGAATTATATGAAATTAATAGAGGTACTTAAATAGTAGGTGAAAAACTGCCATAAACAATTAGAGATTACAAACAAAAAGGTAGAGGAAGTGAATAAAGTGCTCAAAGATACCCAAGAAAACCAAGAGAAACAAGAAAAAGCAATCAAACAGGTAAGGGAAGTGGTTCAAGACTTAAAGAATGAAATGGAAGTAATGAAGAAAACACAAACTGAGGGAAGGATAGAGATGGAAAATCTGGATAAATGAACAGGAACTACAGAGACAAGTACTACCAACAGATTATAAGAGATAGAAGAAAGAATGTCAGACACTGAAGATACCATAGGGAAAATAAATACATAGATCAAAGAAAATAGCAAAACCAACAAAATCCCATCACAAAACATTCAGGAAATATGGAACACAATAAAAAGACCAAACCTAAGAATAATAGGGGTAGAAGAAGGAGAAGTACAGCTCAATGGTCCAGAAATTATATTTAATAAAATTATAGAAAACTTTCCCAACCTAAAGAAAGATATTCCTTTGAAGGTTCAAGAAGCATACAGAACACCGAATAGACTGGACCGAAAAAATCCATCTCCTTGCCATATAATAATCAGAACACAAAACAAACAGAATAAGGAAAGAATATTAAGAGCTGCAAAAGAAAAAGGTCAAGTTACTTATAAAGGTAAACCTATCAGACTTACACCTGACTTCTCTATGGAAACCATGAAAGCCAGAAGGTCCTGGATAAATGTACTGCAGAAACTAAGAGATCATGGATGCAAGCCCAGACTACTATAACCAGCCAAGCTTTCGTTCACTATCAATGGAGAAAACAAAATTTTCCAGGATAAAAACAAATTTAAACAATTCGTAGCCACAAATCCAGCCTTATAGAAAGTAATAAAAGGAAAATCACAACCCAAGGAGTCAAACAATTCCCACAATAACTCAGACATCTAATGACGCATCACCAGAACAACTCGAAGAAGGGAAACACACAAACTCTAATACCAAAAAAAAAAAAAAAAGGAAAAGAAAAAGAAAAAATGACTGGAGTTAACAACCACTGGTCATTATATCACTTAATATCAATGAACTCAACTCACCTATAAAGAGGCACAGGCTAAAAGATTGGATACCAAAACAGGATCCAACATTCTGCTGTTTACAAGAAACACACCTCAACCACAAAGACAAACATCTACTCAGGGTAAAGGGTTGGGAAAAGGTTTATCAAACAAATGGACCTAAGAAACAAGCAGGTGTGGCCATACTAATTTCTAACAAAGTTGACTTCAAACTAAAATCAATCAGAAGAGATGGAGATGGACATTTTTTACATGACATTCATCAGGACAAAGTCTCAATCCTGAATAGCTATGCCCCTAATATAAAAGCACCCACATACGTAAAAGAAACATTACTAAAACTCAAGGCAGTCATCAAATTACACACTAGTAGTAGGAGATTCCAACACTCCTCTCTCACCAATGGGCAGGTCAATCAAACAGAAACCTAACAGAGAAATAAGAGGATTAAGGGAGGTAATGAATCAAATGGATTTAACAGACATCTGTAGATCATTCCACCCAAAGAGGAAAGAATACACCTTCTTCTCTGCAGCTCATGGAACCTTCTCGAAAACTGACCACATACTCAGTAACAAAGCAAACTTAAACAGTTATAAAACAATATTACTAACCACCTGTGTCTTATAGGATCACCATGGATTAAAGTAAGAATTCAACAACAATGCTACTCCCAGAAAACCTAGGAACTCATGGAAACTGGACAGTCAATGACTGAACAACACCTGAATCAATGAAGAAATAAAAAAAGAAATTAAAGTCTTTCTTGAATTCAATGAAAATAAAGACTCAACATACTCAAACCTATGGAACACTATGAAAGCAGTGCTAAGAGGAAAGTTCATAGCACTAAGTGCCCACTGAAAGAAAACAGAGAAAGCAAACATTGGAGACCTAACAGCCCACCTAAAAGTTTGAGGAAAAAAAAGAAGCAGACTCACCTAGGAGAAGTAGAAGACTGGAAATAATCAAACTAAGGGCTGAAATCAACAAAATAGAAACACAGAAATCAATCCAAAGAATCAATGAAACAAAAAGCTGGTTCTTGGAGAAAACCAACAAGATTGATAAACCTGTATCCAAACTAATCAAAGCGCTGAGAAAGAATACGCAAATTAAAAAAATCAGAAATGAAAAGGGAGACATAACCACAGACACCGAGGAAATTCAGAAAATCATTAGATCTTACTACAAAAGCCTGTATGCCACAAAATTGGAAAATGTTAAAGAAATGGACACTTTTTTAGATAAGTAACATATACCAAAGTTAGACCAGGACAGGTGAACAATCTAAATAAACCTGTTATTCACGAAGAAATAGAAGTTGTTATAAAAAACCTCCCTACCAAAAAAAGCCCAGGTCCAAACGGTTTCAATACAGAATTCTACCAGAACTTCCAAGAAGAGCTAATACCTATACTCCTTAATGTATTTCACAACATAGAAACAGAAAAGTCATTGCCAAATTCCTTCTATGAAGCTACAGTTATCCTGATACCAAAACCACACAAAGACTCAACCAGGAAAGAGAATTACAGGCCAATCTCACTCATGAACATCGATGCGAAAATCCGCAATGAAATACTGACAAACCTAATCCAAGAACACATTAGAAAAATTATTGATTATGATCAAGTAGCCTTCATCCCAGGGATGCAGGGTTTGTTCAACATATGAAAATCTATCAATGTAATCCATCATATAAATAAACTGAAAGAAAAAAAACATATGATCATCTCATTTGATGCTGAAAAAGCATTTGACAAAATTCAACATCCCTCTATGATAAAGGTCTTAGAGAGATTAGGGATACAAGGGTCATACCTAAATATAATAAAAGCTATTTATAGCAAACCGACAGCTAACATCAAATTAAATGGAGAGAAACTCAAAGCCATCCCACTAAAATCAGGAACACGACAAGGCTGTCCACTCTCTCCATACCTCTTCAATATAGTGCTTGAAGTTCTAGCAATAGCAATAAGACAACATAAGGGGATCAAAGGGATTCAATTGGTAAGGAAGAAGTTAAATTTCATTATTTTCAGATGATATGATAGTGTACATAAGCGACCCCAAAAAACTCCAGCAAAGAACTCCTATAGTAGCATGGCAGGATACAAAATCAATTCCAAAAAATCAGTTGCCCTCCTATACACAAAGGATAAGGAAGCAGAGAGGGAAATCAGAGAAGCATCACCTTTCATGATAGCCACAAACAGCATAAAATATCTTGGGGTAACTCTATCCAAGGAAGTGAAAGATCTATTTGACAAAAACTTTAAGTCTTTGAAGAAAGAAATTGAAGAGGATACCAGAAAATGGAAGGATCTCCCTTGCTCTTGGATTGGGAGGATCAACATAGTAAAAATGGCAATTCTACCAAGGGCAATTTATAAATTCAATGCAATCCCCCATTAAAATCCCATCGAAATTCTTCACAGATCTTGAGAGGACATTAATCAACTTTATATGGAAAAACAAAAAACCCAGGATAGCCAAAACAATCTTATACAATAAAGGAACTTCTGGAGGCATTACCATCCCTGACTTCAAACTCTATTACAAAGCTTCAGTATTGAAAACAGCTTGGTATTGGCATAAAAACAGAGAAGTCAATCAATGGAATAGAGTAGAAGACCTGGATTTTAACCCACAAACCTATGAACACCTGATTTTTGATAAAGGAGCTAAAAGTATTCAATGGAAGAAAAAAAGCATCTTCAACAAATGGTGCTGGCAGAACTGGTTGTCAACCTGTAGAAGAATGAAAAATAGATCCATATCTATCGCCATGCACAAAACTCAAGTCCAAATGGATTAAAGACCTCAATATCAATCTGAACACACTGAATCTGATAGAAGAGAAAGTGGGAAGTGCTCTACAACATATGGGCACAGGAGATTACTTCCTAGGTATAACCCCAGCAGCACAGACATTAAGGGCAACAATGAATAAATGGGACCTCCCGAAACTGAGAAGCTTCTGTAAAGCAAAGGACACTGTCACTAAGACAAAAAGGCAACCCACTGACTGGGAGAAGATCTTCACCAACCCCTCAACAGACAAAGGTCTGATCTCCAAAATATATAGAGAACTCAAGAAACTAGACTTTAAAATGCTAATTAACCCAATTAAAAACTGGGGCACTGAACTGAACAGAGAATTCTCAATAGAAGAAGTTCAAATGGCCAAAAGACACTTAAGGTCAGGCTCAACCTCCTTGGCGATCAGGGAAATGCAAATTAAAACAACTTCGAGATATCATCTTACACCTGTCAGAATGGCGAAAATCAAAAACACCAATGATAGCCTTTGCTGGAGAGGTTGTGGAGTAAGGGTCACACTCATCCATTGCTGGTGGGAATGCAAACTTGTGCAACCACTTTGGAAATCAGTGTGGCGATTTCTCAGGAAATTCGGGATCAACCTACCCCAAGATCCAGTAATACCACTCTTGGGAATATACCCAAGAGATGCCCTATCATATGACAAAAGCATTTGTTCAACTATGTTCATAGCAGCATTATTTGTAATAGCCAGAACCTGGAAACAACCTAGATGCCCTTCAATGGAAGAATGGATGAAGAAAGTATGGAATATATACATATTAGAGTACTACTCAGCGGTACAAAACAATGACTTCTCGAATTTTGCATGCAAATGGATGGAAATAGAAAACACTATCCTGAGTGAGGTATCCCAGACCCAAAAAGATGAACTTGGGATGTACTCACTCATAATTGGTTTCTAGCCACAAATAAAGGACATTGAGCATATAATTTGTGATCCTAGAGAAGCTAAATAAGAAGGTGAACCCAAAGAAAAACATATAGCTCTGCCTGGATATGGGAAGTAGACAAGATTGCTGGGCAAAAACTGGGAACTTGGGGGTGAGGTGGGATGGGGCTAAGGGGAATTGGAGTGAGAAACGTGAGAAGGGGAGGATTGGAGGAACTTGGGGGAATGGGATAATTGGGAGAAAGGAAGGGTGTACACGGGAGCAGAGAAATATATATCCTAATTAAGTGAGCCATCTTAGGATTGGCAAGAGACTTGACTCTAGAGGGGCTTGCAGGTGTCCAGGAAGATGTCCCCAGATAGTACCTTGGGCAACTGAGGAGAGGGAACCTGAAATGACCCTATCCTATAGCCATACTGATAATATCTTGCATATCACCTTAGAACCTTCACCTGGCGATGGATCGAGATAGAGACAGAGATCCAAATGGAGCACCGGACTGAGCTCTTAAGATCCAAATGAGAAGAAGGAGGGAGAACATGAGCAAGGAAGTCAGGACCACGAGGGGTGTACCCACCCACTGTGACAGTGGAACTGATATATTGGGAGCTCACCAAGGCCAGAGGGACTGGGACTGAATAAGCATGGGGTGAAACCAAACTTTCTGAACATGGCGGACAATGAAGGCTGATGAGAAGCCAAGGACAATGGCACTAGGTTCGATCCTAATATATGAACTGGCTTTGTGGGAGCCTAGCCTGTTTGGATGCTCACCCTCCTTGACTTGGATAGAAGTGGGAGGACCTTGGACTTCCTGCAGGGCAGGGAATATGGACTGCTCTTCATTCTTGAGAGGGAGGGGGAATGGAGTTGGGGGGAAGGGGAGAGGGGGAAGGGAGTGGGGGGAGAGGGCAATGTGTGGGAGGAGGGGGAGGGAAATGGGAATGGGGAGGACGCGGAAATTTTTTTTCAACAACTAAAAAAAATAAAGAAAAAAAAAGAAAGGAAAAATATCCCAGGAAGAAGTTAATGGCCAAAAAAGAGGAATAAAAAAATAATAAAAGAAAAATCTGAAACAAAATATCAAGAGATGATGAAAGAAAACAAATTGAAAAGTGTTATGAAAAAAATTCAAATATCAAAGTAGATCCATTCATTTGCCTGTAAATTTCAATATGTCATAGAAAACATCATATTGAGAAAAGTAACCCAGACCCAGGAAGACAAATACCATATGTACTTACTTATAAGTAGCTTTTTGGCATAAAGCAAAGAAAATCAGCCTACAATTCACAGTCCCAGAGAACCTAGACAACAATGAGGACTCTAAGAGAGACATACATGGATCTAATATACAAGGAAGTAGAGAAAGACAAGATCTCCTGAGTAAATTGGGAACATGGGGACCATGGGAAAGGGTTGAAGGGGAAGGGAGAGGTGGGGAGCAGAGCAGAGAAAAACGCATAGTTCAATAAAATCAACAAAAATGTTAAAAAAATCAAAGTAGATAAGTTGGGAGGGGCACATGGTAGGTGCAATGGGGAAGGTGAGGGGGAGAGTGGAATGCATATGGTGATGTGGGATTTCCCTCTGTGTGCTATAATTACCATTGTTGTTTTTCTGTGAAACTGGATGCGCACCTTTCCCATTCACAATGGAAGACCTGAAAGTCTAGCGCTACTTTCAACTACAACATGGTTCAGAGTTCATGAGTTTTTAATGAAAACAAATGCTCAGCTCTTGATTTTTATCTTCTGAGTTAGCAATTGCCCTGATCAGCAAAGCTGTCAAAGGGTCCAGGTTTTTGTGAGCATTCTACTCCATGTGCCTGCATAATCTGATTCTTTGGCCAGTGAAGTCAGCCCCACCCCAATTCTCCAAGCATCTTATACATCCACATTCCCTTGCCACAGAGAAAAGTATTTTTCTAAATTCATTCTAATCAGCTAGAATCCCACTGCCTGCTGTGACTTCTCAGAGATATAATGTAAATTGTTTGTGGGCTGTTTCTGCTCTCGTTTATGCCTGTATAGTTCTTCCATATATCCTGGGTACTTGGTAAGTGTGTTCATTAAAAAAGAGGAAAATATGATTAGTCAAAGGAACTGAAAGCAGAGACAGAATCTAGTGCCTAGCCATAAGGGGGCAGTGTCTTCATTTGTAACTACTTTCTAGTTCTAACTTCAGGGAAGCATCCAAGAGCCAATGAGCAATCAGGTTAGCTAATACACAGAACAGGTTGCTTATGCCACAATGGCAATTAAATCATGTTACTCTGAGCCTAGATGAGTTTCTTGAAACAGGAAACCCATTTAGAAAAGAATTGCTTGCTGCAGAGATGCTTCCTGAGCGTCTATTAGCAATCCTCTGGATGCAGCTAACAGGTAAGTCTTCTGGGCTTCTTCTCCCTCCACAGGGAATTCTGAAGCAGAAGAAACTCTATGGTGGATGGGGTGAGGTTTTATCCAACTCTAGAAATGACATCAGAGGAAAGCTAAAAGAGGAGAAAGGGAAGGAAGTGTATAGGTGCAGAGCTGGGGACTTCTGGGATACAGTATTCCCCATGAGTCTGAGAAAGGTGGTCTGAAGCCAACTGAACTGCCTCCTTTGTCTTTCCATCTAGTGGTGAACGGCCAAGTTCTGAGTCAGAGTGCGCAGTATGTATCCATCCCAGAAGGAAAGGATGTCTCCATGAGCTGCAACTCCTCGAGTGCACTTAACAACGTTCTGTGGTACAAGCAGGACCCTAAAGAAGGCCTGGTCCTCTTAGTGGCCTTGTATAAGAGTGGTGAGGTGGTCAGAAGTGGCAAACTGACTGCTGAGTTTGGTGGAACAAGAAAGGACAGTGTCCTGACTCTCTCAGTCTCAGAACCTGCAGACTCAAGTACCTATTTCTGTGCAGGAGAGCACAGTGCTCCCCAGGCACCCGCAGCCTGAATCAAATCTGCAGCTGCAACTCCAATCACAACACTGCCTCTAGCTCCTGCTCCTTTGGTATGAAATGTGATGACGTATGTACCTGCTGTTCCAGTGCTGGAAATTCTCATTTACTCAACTGTCTGCCCTCAAAAGATATGTCCTCAGACAAGTGAGCCACCCTTATTGGCTCCTTCCTGTATAGGATAGATTTGTTTACTTATTTTTGTCAAAATACAAGGAGAATTGACAAATGCATAGTTAGAGTACATGATGTTAGCATATCTCTCTTAAAAATAAATAGGTATAACTGGGGTAGAAATGAGAGCAGAAACACATTTATTATTTGTTGTTAAATAGATGTCAAGACCATGAACGAGAGAAGAGCCTTTTTAGTAAAGTCTGCTGGGACAACCGAAAAGCCACATGAAGAAGCTTAGCATTAGATCTCTTCATCACACAAGTACAAAATTTAACTCAAGTAGGTTAAAATTTTACTATGAAAGCTAAAACTATATAAGCTTAGAAGAAGCTATAGTTACAAATGTTGATGACGTCTTACCCTGTCACCAAAATGAAAGCAACCAAAGGAAACATGGTTAAAGAGGGCGTTACCAAACATAGTAACTTTGAGGCATCAAAGTCCATAAATTTCCACAACGGAAGATGAAGAGAATCTCCAAGTGCGAGTGGCCATGTCAGAGGAGTAGCAGGTGGCTATTGACCTCAGGAAGCCAGCCCACCAGGAAGCAAAGCTGTGAAGGGTGAATCTCGGATAGGCAAGAACCCAAGAGCCTCAGCCTCAGAATGTCTCTTGCTACCCTGTGTCTCTGCATGTTTGCAGCTGCCATTTTTCTGATGTGTGGCATAGTGTGAATGGGTGTGCAGAGATCCCCACTGACCTTAATGTAGTGTGATTCTCTCTTGAAAACATCCCATTCTACTGGGCGTTTTTACCTGTAGATTATTATAAAGACAGTTTCCTCTTAAACTGTACTGTTTAAAGTTAATATATCAATGGATATATTAACAGGGCAGGCGGAAAATCCCACTGGATTCTGCTCCTGAATAAAGAGCTACAGGCAACTAATGACTTCTGGGGATAGAAGAATTAGCCTTTCCCAGGGATAAGCCCCTTGGTGGTTCAGTGCAGAGCGATCAGTCCTGAAACCACATACACACAAACAAGAATAAGTTCGGCAGCCTGTATTTATATATTTGTGCATGCACATGTATGTGTGTGTTTATATGAATACATGTGCAATTATTAAGGAAAAAGAAGCTGTTAACGAGAGTGGGGGAGTAAATACGGCATTGCAAGGAGGGAACCTGAGAAGGGGTGGATGGGGGAAAGAGAGGGGAGAGTGATGCAATTCTACTTCAATTAAAAACATTTCTAAAAGATTTGAATTGCTTTTTAATTAAAAGAAAAAGGATTCAACAGAACTGAGCTGAGTGGAACTGAACTGAATTTCACTAATCAAATTGAAATATGAATTCCTCATATTTCAATAGAAAATAAGACGTAAGAAGCATGCATATTGCAACACATAGTACAGATAAGTTATCTAAAATTGGTGTAAAAATAAAACCTCAAGTTCTACATCAAGGTGATAGAATGCTAAAGTAAGTTCTCAGTAGTCAAGGAAGTGCCCTTATAAGAGTAGAGGTTTGTGCCACTTATATTGACTCATTTGGGATGCCCTTGTATTCAAATTATTACAAATCTATTATGTTATAAAAGCATATGGTTAGAACATGTGTTTCAAGGAAAAGTGATGCAGACACCAGGGCCTTGTTTCTTAACATTGAATGAGTAACAGCTGGAGCAGGTGTTTGGGGGACTTCCTGACGTCACAAGAAAAGGAAGTGATGTGAAGATTCAGTTAGTTCAGCTGTTATCATGTTCGAGGATCTGGTGGTGTCTCTAAGGTATCCAGTCTAGAGGACAAAGTCAACAGAACTACATACAGCCAAATATGCCTTCTGGATCACTGGGGAAGATATACGACAGAAAGCACCTTGCACACTCTGTCCAAGGCTCTCACAGCGGTCTTCTGGGAGTGACAGCTGTACAAAGTGCCCTCTGATACAAATGTTGACTCTCACTGTGTTATTCCAAACGCAATTGCTAGCATGAAACTATTTCACTGTCATATGAATCATTCCAATAAAAATGGACCTGGAAACTCTACTCTTCCTCTGCAGTTAAAATTCATGGATATCAATTGTCTGTTAAAAGCAACGGAAACACTTTATAGAACAGGTTTAAGGGAAAAGACCATTGATCATCTCACAAAACAGACAGGCAAATCACATGCAGAGGCTCCGTGACTACATCACATAGCACCAAAAGGCAAAGCTGAAGCTTTCTGTCACCAACACCTTGTCAGGGGAAGTATTCAATACTACACGATCACAAAATGCTGATGTGCCTATAGGCAGCGTGGGCAATTTCAGAAGATAGATGTGAAGGAATAAGCAGTAGTTTCTCTTTTATCAGGGGAGTAAGTCCCTTTCAAAAGCACCCAGAATGTTTATTTAAATGAATGCAATTTTATTTGATAATTTAAAAGTTATAAATAAAGAATATAAAGTACTTTCACAAATCTAATTTTAAAAAATCCACCAGAATGTCTCAGAAAACACCACACCGAGAAACTAGAAGCAATCAATGTGCGCATTCAGCAACTGTCAATGGCTAAATCATGACATAATTAACAGAGTATGTCTCTATGCAATAATATGACGATACATTTAAAATATATTATTCAAGCAAAAATTAAATGACAGAAAATATATAATTCCATTTTCTTAAAAACTGAACATTTCTTCAAGACGCATAACCAAAGCTGTACATGTCAACCATTTTGAAATAAAATCTTTGCTGCTCATTTAAATCATTACAGAAGGAAGTAGCCTTACTCATAAATAACTGCAAATATATCAACCCAAGCATGCTGGTGCACATCTTTAATCTCAGCACTCTAAATGAGAAGGTAGGAAGATATTAAGTTTGAGGCCAACCTGGGTTACATAGCAAGACCCTGTGTCAAAATATTACTTGAAGATGGCAAGGTAAACACATGGGTTAAATGCACTAGGGTACCATGATCCTCAACAGTTGTGAGAATATCCTACTATCTGTGTAAATATGCAGCCAGAATCCCATCACACACACTATTACAGTTTATGATGCTTTAGATATTATTTAGAGAACAGGAAGAGAGATCTACTTTATTTTTATTGAGTTTGTTGACAAATTCATATATGTATAAAGTTCATTCTGAATATTGCAACCCCCACCCTTCCTTTCTTCCTTCCACCTCTCATTCTTATAATTCAATCTCAAACATTCATGTCTTTATTTTTAACTTCTCATAAGTGAGTTTATGAGACATGATGAAAATAAGTACTGTAATTTTAATGAAAATGCAATATAATTTATTATTCAGATACTAGCAAAACAGCATTCTGGGTAAAGGCATTTTGGGGATAGGGCTTAGGCTGTGGTCATTTGTGCTTTTCCACTGGTCCCTTGGGAGGATCGCACATTTTCTTCAATACCTATGGGGTCACTGAGGCCACTGAGTGACAGAATAAGGGTGGCTTGACAGAGTCTGTCCTTCAACCGAGGGAGAAGGTCAGAGTAAAACTGCAGTCACTGGCAATAAGAGCAAATAAAAATCTCCAGGTATTCTGTGCCAGCACACAAGATGGCAGTGTGCCATTGCAGAGATTCCCACAGACGGTTTAGTGGGAAGGGTTTGAATTTAAACTGGAGCCAAATGGCAATTCTTTTGTTAACTTAATAACTAAATAGCTATTTCTATGAGTGTGTGTGTGTGTGTGTGTGTGTGTGTGTGTGTGTGTGTGTGTGTGTAAAGGAACATGGTGTTGATAACAGGGCAAGTAATCACATTTCACTGGAAAATAAACCCCAAACTCAAAGGATAGAGTGGCCACACAGATTTCACTAGTGATCTTTTGCCCTGAACTGGGCTTATGAGTCAGGGATAACCAGGCAAACCTGAGAACTGATCATCAGAAGGTAGGAAGTCAATATCCATTTTGCCTTGAGGAAGCCCTGTACTTCCAGTGGAACATAGCCATGGTCTCAGTGAAGATGATCTGACACCACTTTCCTTGGTGTGCTAATCTTACTAAACAGGGTGAGCAGCGATGGTGAGGGAATACAGCATCTCTGGTTATGAACTGACATTTTGCAAAGCCTACATTGATACAAATAGCAAAAGAAAGCTCCCACTTACTGATTACACATGGGAAAAGTCTAGAAGGTTAATAAAAAAACACCTTAGACAGAAAAAAAAACCTATGCAGCACCCTGCACACAGCCACCTCCCAGTCTAGAGTCTCCACTTCTGTGTTATGTAGGTATTTGAACTCCTCGTCATCTGCATCCTGTATTCGATTGGCACCATCAGACTCTGGAGTGTGCATATGAACCACACATCTGTGCATTCTGCCCCATGGGGCAAATGAAACCCTCTCTCATCAGAACTGGTCCTGAAGCTAGTATGTGCATTGTCCCTGCTGTTACAGATGTGTTATCATCCACCTGAACTAGACATATAAGTAGCAACAAGAGAATCTGGAGCCAGCCAGAGGCTACAGGCCCGGCCCACCACCACATAGCACAGGCCAGGCAGAAGACAGACAGACAGAGGCCACAGGCCCAGCCTACCACAGCACGGCACAGAGGCCACAGGTTCAGTGAGCTCTACTACAATAAGCAAGTATGCGATGGAGAAAAACAAAGTCCATGTGTTTTTTTTTTTAAAAAAAAAAAAAGCAAATTTAAAACTTTTCTATTGTGACTTGAAATCCATATCAACAAAGGCAAACACACACATGCATGCGCGCGTACACACACACACACACACACACATACACACACATGCACACACAAAGTTTTGGCAAACTTCATATGAATTTTAAGATTACTCTGCTTTAATGGACTTGAGGTGCATAGAATCGATGCAGCCTCCATTTGGTGATTTGTTTTGCTTTGCTTTGCTTTGTTTTGTTTTGTTTTTCAAAACAGGGTCTCTCTCTGTAGTTCTGGCTGTCCTGGAACTCACTCTATAGATCAGGCTGATCTCAAACTCAGAAATCCTCCAATCTCTGCCTCCAGATGACTGGGATTAAATGCATGCACTATCATGCCTGGTCTTGGTAATGGTTTTGCTTGTTTGTTTTGGTTTGGTTTTTGGTTTCTTTTTTTTCACTCAAATACTTCCAAAGTGCTCTCAGAGAGAGGTGGAGAAGAAAGACACATTTAGCATTTCCTTTGCACAACAACAACAATAATGTCACACGGATTTAATTTGGAAGCCTAAGGATGTGGAAAGCTAAGGAAGAAAATGTCCAATAATTTAGAACTCCAAACTGCTTTGCAGGAATACATCAAACTTGTTCACCTTTTCAGACAATTACTAGCTGTGTGATAGTATTAACCACGTGGATTTTGTTCCTTTGCTTCTCCTCTCTCTATTCTGTCTTTTAATCTAATGGATTTGGTTACCTTGTGTTAAAGAACAACGAAGTGGGGTTGAATTTAACATTTCTGATTTGTGACAGAAGTCACTGCTGACGACTAAAAAGAGGTGAAAGAGAGTCACCACAGGGAGGGCAGGCACTGTTTCTTATGACAGGAAGGTTTTCATTGGCTGTGAAAGCAGACAGTCCCAGCTGAAAGAAACAAGGCTAGAACAACGGGGAGGGTTACTGAACACTGCCAGGGAGCAGCCCCCACACCGTCCTCTGATGCTCCAGGAAGAAGAAAGAATGGGTTCTTCTCTGACGGTCTCACTGCTTCTCCTCTGTGTGCAGCTGACCTGTGAGTGGGGGCAGTGGTGAGTGGGGGAGGAAATGCACATGAGGAAAAAGCACACAGCCTTGGCAGTGAAATATAGAGGAGTCTGGACAGGATGGGTCTTATTCTAAGAAGTATCTAAGCTTAGATATTAAAGCATTTTTTATGAATGAAAATCTCTTTATTTCCTGCTTACACAGGGTCAAATGGACAACCACTGGTGCAACAGAGTCCTCCTTCCCTGACAGCTAAGGAAGGTGAGGCCTTCACACTGAACTGTAGTTACCGAGACAGAGCTTCCAATGTCTTCCAATGGTTTAGGCAGGACCCTGAGGGGGGCCTCACCACCCTGATACAAATGTTTCCAACCGTGAGAGTGAAGATCAGTGGGAGATTCACAACCAGGCTGGATACAGAAAGTCAGCTCTTTTCCCTGCTTGCAAAGGATGCTAAGCTCCAAGACTCAACTCTGTTCTTCTGTGGAGTGAGCACACAGTGCCCCTCCGCCACCTGCAGCCTTTACCTAAACCCTGCTGAGAGGCCCAAGAACACACCCTTTCATCTGGATTTCAAGAGTACTTCCTTCAGTTTTTCTATGAGCAAAGGAAGATGCGGGGAGGCCCTGCAAAACCACGGAAACATTTCTTTCTAAGGCACGCGCTACTGGACAATGCCTTCAGGTGCTGTCCAAGGTAGTTTGCATCTCAGTGTGAAGCCCAAACTCTCAGTCAGTACCAGAAAGAGAAAGCACCAAAGGACCAGCGTGAATGCCTGCCTTTGAGCTTCCTTTCGTCTTTTACAAAGATGTCACAATACAAATCTTGAAAGCCAGAGCCATCCAATTGGGTTGTGAAAGAAAATATATTTGACATTTCAAAAAGATTAGCTTAGAAGATCAAGTATAAAAACCTATAGGAACTGGCATAAAACTTAGAAGAGAAAGGGAAAGAGAAGAGGGAGCGATGGAAAGATGCTGCCTCCTGAGAGCAGAGTTCAAACCAGGGAGAAAGTTAAGGCTGTGTTTGCAGATAATGAGCCGTGGGCCTTTGGAAAACAGCAAATGCCTTGGTCTTTTCTAGAATCAGGATCTGAAGCAGGTAGAGAGAGGAAGGAGGGTTGCGGGAGACTGTGCTGAAGGCATGGTGCATGGGAGAGGAGCAGTGAGCAGAGACACCAGGTGTTCTGAGCACTGTTTCTCGTGTCTGCGCCACCAGGCAGAAAGCAGCCACAGTAACTTTTGCCAAAATAGCACAAGAATGGTCTCTAATCAGTTGTTAATGTTGTTCCCCTCTGAAACCTCTTCATCTGGGCCTCCATAGTCCACACTGCTCTCAGCACTACTGTCTTCCGAGCTCCTTCTAGGATGGCCCATTAGCCTCACGTAAAGATCTGACCTCTTTCCTAGTCCAAAGTCTTCCAAATTGCTTAAAAGTGCATGGTCATACCTGTCATAACAATATCCTGGTACTACCTTCTATCTAAGTTCCTTTTCTGTCGTGACAACACACCATGGCCAAGACAACTTATAAAAGAAAGTGTTGAATTGGACTTATGGTTTCAGAGGTTAGAGTCCGTGATGGTGGAGCACAGATATGGTGACAAGAACATCAGAGAACTCACAATGTGAGCTGCATGTGGGAAGTAAAGAAAGAGAGATGGCACACCAGAAGTGGGTTGAGTCTTTTGAAACCCTGAAAACCACCCTCAGTGACACAACTTCTCCAACAAGGCCACATCCCCTAATCCTTCCCAAACAGTTCCATCAACTGGGGACCAGTACTCAAACCCATGAGCCTATGGGGCCATTCTCACTCAGACCACTACAGAGATATTAGGGAAACTTCAAGAGGTGAAACCTTTCTGGAGGAGCTATGTCACTGGACATTTGCTATGAAAGTTCACACCTCACCCCATTTCTTGTTCCCTTTCTCTGCTTCCTGTGTATAAAAAAAAAGTGACCATCCATCAACCTCTTCCTACCATCATATACGCCTTTCCTCTGTAACTCTCCCTACCACTCTAGTTGGCTGTAAACCTGGAAGAACAGGGCCTAGAAATGAGGCAGACTAAAGTCTCATTCAAGAGCCAACTTTATTCAGAGCCTCAGACAGTTTATACTCCAAGGGTTAAGAAGAATCACATGAGTAAAGTGGACACTCATAAGGACAAGCTAGACCCTTAACTGGCAAACCCATGAAGCTCTTCAATAAGATCGTCCAAAGGAGCATCTGTGCTTGAGCGGGTAGTGCTGGCCTCCACTTCACACAATTCCGATTCTCCAAATCCTGCTCAGCCAGAGCCTGTCTCCTCCTCTGCTAGCTTTCTCATCCTTCCAGCTTTTATCTCATTTCAACCTATTTGCTCCTTGGTGAGGTTTTCCAACTAGATAAAAGGGAAACCAACCTCAAAGGTTCTCACTATGTTCTCTAAACTGCTTTATTCCCCCTTCTGCTCAAGAGAAGCCCCTCCCACCTTTCTGCCCCTCACAAGCTTCTCTCACTGCCTCCTCAATGATACTCTTCCTTTTCCTCTGGCTGCTAGGCCTTTCTGTCCAATCATGACTAGTGTTCCTTAGTAAGCCCAGCCCTTCTAACTACTTGTATGGGTGGGCTCATCCATGAAACTTCATTTTACCTATTCAGGTCCCTTCTGGTCCTTTTCCTATCACTTACCTTGAGAGATGCCTCTGTCTTTTCTGCCCACTAACTGCCTCTTACACACTCTGCAATCCTGACCAGCAGACTCTTGTGCGTCTTTGACTTGTTAGCTTAATAAACACATTTCTGATGACCACCAGGCACACTCTGTCATATGTTCTAATATGACCACTTCTTGAATCTGCCCAGTGCCTTCTATGAGGACCGCTCTCTATTTAGACACTCTTTGCCCTTATTCCCCATTTTGATTTTCAGGATTTCAGCTGGTGCTTGTTGTGGGCAACCTCCCTGCCTTCCTTTGCCTCAGTACCTTTCTCCTTTCAGCCTCTATTGATTAGAAAACATAGATCTGTTCACTACCTATCTGTTCACACAGGGAGTTAAAAGACTTGACCCTCAGTGGGAAAATCCCTTCTGCTTCTTTAGCACACGCTCCCTAGTCTTTTCAAAAAAAAAATCTTACTATCTCTGCCAATGGAAAACTTCTCCAGCCCCTCACTAGAGCAATGCTATTCCCGAAGAAAAAATAGGAACCTTCCTTTAGTAATGAATTCAGAGCTCTGCGGTTATGAAGAATGAATCTTGAGAGCAAGGCTATTTGGTTTGGGGGGATTGTTTAAAGAAGTTGGGGATTGAAAGAAGGGATAGAAGGGATAGAAGAAAGCAGATTATGGGAACGAATACCTAGTACTATATATGTGCCTCTATATGGAATAATGTGTGTATATATGCATGTATGTGATGGAGGAAAGTCATTGGCTAATAAAGGAACTGCCTTGGCCCATTTCATTGGTTAGAAGATAGGTGGGAGGAGTAGACAGAACAAAACGCTGGGAGGAAGAGGAAGTGAGCTCAGACTCGACAGTTCTCCTCTCTGGAGCAGACGCCTCAGCAGAGACGCCATGCCCCAGCTCCGACCCAGGATGGACTTATGCTAGAACCTCCCCTGTAAGACCGGTGCTCACAGTTTATTAGAGATGGGTTGATCGGTATATCAGAATTAGCCAGTAAGGGCCAGAGCTAAAGGGCCAAGCAGTGATTAAATGAATATAGTGTCTGTGTAATTATTTTGGGGGCATAAGCTAGCCGAGCAGGCAGCCGGGGTGTTGGGGACGCAGCCCCGCCACTCCTATTACTACATGTATGTATGTATATGGAGTTTAAATGAGGTTACTATATAATTGGGAAGGGAGAAAATATTCTAACTAGACATCATATGTTACCAAGTAAAACACTCAGTACCTAGAATGCGTTACATATTTGATTCAAAAATGTGTAACTTTGTTGATGAAGACACCAACTACTTCTGGTAGACTATGGATAAATCTAGCTGGTTCTCAACTCAACTGGAAGATTCACCCATACTGGCTAGCATTCATAGTGTTAGAAGGTACTATGCAAGTGGTCAGAGGAGAAAAGTTATCATCCATATCACCTAGAAATGAAACCTGTAAGTTATAATGACCTGCCTGCCAGGTATGTGCACAGGCACAACAGTGGCATATGTTAAGGAATGACCAAACTCTATTTTATATATATAAAATATCACTAATGAGGTCAAGAATATAAGACTAGATTAAGTCATGGGCCCATGGGAAAATCTATTATTATTCTGCTAAATGAATATAATGATAAAACCACTCCTAAAGACATTGCTATACCCACAGACCAGTGCATCACTCTACCCTCAGCAGAGAAGCTTCTTCTGGCAATAAGTAGTAATTAACACAGAAATAATATACAGGTATACAATGTGCAGAGAGTGATAGGCTTTGGGATGTCTTTATCAAACCCTCAAGGCTCAGGGATCTATATGGAAGGGGGCAGAAAGATTGTAAGAATCAGAGATGATAGATGATTTTATGGAGGGATGAACTAGGAGTAGCTATTTTATAGAGAGAACATCTGAAAGAGTCTTAGAATGCTGTTGCAAACAGTGTTGCAGTGGTGATGTCAGCTGGCCCCATGCTAAGGGTGGAAAAAACACACAGGCATGTAAAGAGGGAGAGTGGGTGAGTGTATCTTAGAGCTAGAAGTTGAAACTGAGAACAATGAGCAGCTAATTGTTGGGAAGAGTTCGATGACTAGATGCGGGAATACAAGGATACAGCCACTGGGCCGAGTAGCCTAAAGATAGACGTAGACTGAAGTTCAACAGAGGAAGAAAACTCTTGAGGAGCTGGGGCAAAAGGAACATGAGATAGAATGAAAATGATCAGAAGGACATTCCTATTTTCCTGTGCAGTAACCTCACTTTCTCAGGCTGACCATTGTCCAGAGAGGACTGCCCCAGTAAGAAGCTAGTATACCGGAAGAGTATATGTGGTCCCTGTGACCTTGGAGTTCAACTATGAAGTACACAGAGTCATTGGACTCGGCAATGAGGTGAGTTAGGTTGTCCAATTCAAACAGGATATGGTTAGAGATGGTACCAGAGGGAGAGGCAGGAGAGTGCCTCCAGAGAGTGGCTAGAGAATTACCATAGGGCCTGGTATTGTTGGGCAGTAATAGTAATATTTCCCTGAGAAAGCTGGGGGCAGGGGCTAAGAAGCAGAGGGGACTTTCCCACGAAAACAAATCTGGCCTCTCCTTTCCTGTATAAACAGATGAGCGGTGGGCAGATCCGGGTTTTGGTAATCAGCATAGGACAAAAGAGGAAGAGTGTGGCTGCAAAGAGAAGAAGGAAGCCTAGAAAGGAACCTATGAGAGAAGGAGATCCCAAGTAGAGAGTGGTCCCTGTAGGGAGCCTTGGTCAGATTCAAAGAAGTGTTTGTTGTTAGAGTAAATCACAGGGGTGACCCTGCTGGTTATAGGAAATATGTCATTTGAGCTAATGAGTTGAAGAAAAACAAAGTCCCACTGCAAACCCCAGAGGTTGAGCTCTTTTACCCTGGAAACCACCTAAGGCATGGTGACAGCATCTTTCCTCAGAGCTTCAATACTAGAGACGCCTCAAGAGCCCTGTGATGAGGACACAGACCTCGTCCAGAAAGAGCTCAATGGACAGCCACGCACACCCTTTGCCACCTATCTATGAAGACAAAAGCCAGCAGGATTAGTCAGAGCCAGACTGTTTTGAAAAGTTTTCCTATTTTGTGTTAAATTATAAAAAATTTCTCAAAACCACAGCAATTAGTATTCCAGAACTACCATAGTGGCCAGTGGCCATCCAAAAAGGAAGACTTTGCTTCCCACTCTCAAATCCCATCCCTCTCTTTTCCTCCTGTATAACTACCCCAGTGCACGGGGATAGAAAGTTCTCTGGGTTCCAAATCTGGGACCTCCTTTCTTAGGTTTTCTCTGGTTAGCCTGTTCTGCTGTAGAAGATGCCCTTTCATTGTCTTTTTGTTATGCTGGACTCTCACTCACCATACTCCCTTAACTGTCACCGTGGTCTCCCCCTAAATCAACTTGCCTCCACTACTTAACTGCATGTCCAGCTCTTCTCCAAATGCCCTTGTCTTACAGTTTATTTTCCTCATGGACCCACGGTGCCTCAAGCTCACTGCCAGTTCCAGCACTGTCCCCTCTGGTTGCCAGAGTCATCCTTCTCCTCCAATGTCATACAGTACTGAGTCTGAATCAAGCCATTCGGCTCTGAGTGGCACACCACCATGAGATGTGCCCACCATTCCTCTGCTAAGTACATGAAGTCAGGAAGTAACATCTCCACGAGGAAAAGTATTTCCCTGCACACGTCAGCATTTATCCTACCCAGAGCACAGTGTTCAGCAAGCATTGACAAATCTCTAAGATTGGGGTCAAAATGTATTCTATAATCATTCTATACACTTGGAAGAATATTAAAGGGTAGCATCAGAGACTAGGGATACAGTGTGGTCCACAGAGCATTTGCCTAGCATGCAGGAAGGTCTGAATGCATTGCCTAGTGCTGCTGGGCAATGCAGAGCGTGCCTGTGATCCTGACACTCAGTAAGTGGAGGCAGGAGGATCAGGAATTCAGGTCATCCTCAAGTCCTTTGGAAGTTCAAGGCTAGCCTAAACTACAAAAAAACCCTGTATCAGAATTTTAAAAATCAGAATTTTAAAAGAGATTGAAGGTGCATCAGTGTATTCTAGTGCAGTCACAGGATTCCTTTAGGCAGAAGGGCGTGGTAAAAGGTAAGACTTAAAAGCAGTGAAAAAGGAAATAATTGGGTACATTTTAAATATTGTTGTTTACATTTAGCATGAATATAAATCTGAAAATCACATTGCTTTCGTGGTAGCTTTTTATTTATTTACCTACTGATGTTTAATTTATGCTGCATGATGCAGAGCCACGCCTGTGGATGTCAGAGAACCACTTGCAGGAGTCGGTTCTCCTTTCCCTGTGGACTTGTGGGTCCCAGGGATTGAACTCAGGGCGTCAGGCTTGGCTCAGGCTCCTTAACCCACTGACCATCTTGTGGGCCCTAAAATCCAATGATAACAGTAGTTATGTCCTTGACCTGAAGAGGGCGCCACTTCCTGTACTAATAGTTATCTGCAGAAGATCTATAAAAAGGCTGGGAAAGCAGGAGAAGCCCCGCTTCTTGCTCTCTGCTACATTGGAGGAGCTAGCCTCGGCAGTGTTGGGGAGCTTCCCCAAATGGTGATGATGGGGAAAGCTGGCAGGCTGACCAACCCAGCTACCACCCAGGCCCAGAGCCAGGACTGCTAGGTACCCCATCCCAACACCCAGCTCATCTATGAACTGCTGGAGCATGTGAAGGGCCAGACCTGCAGATCCAAGGCTACAGCATCTCCATGACACAAGGCTATGATAGGATATCCAGGAGGAGTCCCAGTGAGGGCCCAGGATCGAGGGTGTAGCAGAAGCCGGACGCCAGGCCAATGACTCCCTGCAATGAGCACTCACAAGCAAAGATATATTAACTGACAGGTCATCATGTGTCTCACTGGGCCACATTGCAGCCTTCAAGCAAAGATATATTAACTGAAGGGTCATCGTGTGTCTCACTGGGCCACACTGCAGTGAGCACTCACAAGCAAAGATATATTAACTAAAGGGTCATCGTGTGTCTCACTGGGCCACAGTGCAGTGAGCACTCACAAGCAAAGATATATTAACTAAAGGGTCATCGTGTGTCTCACTGGGCCACAGTGCAGTGAGCACTCACAAGCAAAGATATATTAACTGAAGAGTCATCGTGTGTCTCACTGAGCCACACTGCAGCCTTCATGCCAAGTTTTGTTTATTTGTTCTTCTTTGGTTGGTTTGGCTTTACTATTAAATTTTGTTTGTAGGGCGGAGATTGCTAGGGCAGAAGGCAGAAGTGAGGGGACAGGGAGATGAGTGGGATCAGAATGCATGATGGGAAATTCACAAAGAATCAATAAAAGGTTTTTTTTAAAAAAAAAAAAGTTACATCGCTGATACACACCCAAAGAACAGATACAAATCGCCCTGTATCTGGACATTTGGAGTCAGACGTTTACCCCAACTAAATTTTCCATGAATTTCAAAAGACTGAAGCACAGAGATGCTTCTAGATGCCATGTCTGTTATCTGGGACCTTCAGTCCTCATGTGAACCTAAGATTCATTTTCTCAGGACACTATAGGATTGAGAACTGGTCTCTCTCTTTTACAGAAGGCACAAAGAAGAAATCAATGTTTCAACAAACTCCTTAACATTATATATTTAAGTAAATTAGCCTCCAGTGCCTCCTAACTGACCACCACAAAGGAACACATTGGAAGTTTCTGAGCAGTGTTTCAGGCCCACACTCAAGGCTGGTTCTGTCCTTATTACCCAGAGCGATGAGGGGCTGCTGTCCCTCCACACTGGAGTATCTGGTCCACCATCCCCTTCCCATTAGACCTGCAGAAGTCAGGCTGTCTGGGGGACACTTGGGTGTACTCGGGCTTAGGAAACAGTCTCTGTTGCCTTCTCTGGTAAGATAAATCATAAGCTACTGTAGTGAATGATGTAAACCTTTTAGGGAAACTTGTCCAAAGTATTTTGATCGCTTTATTTCCATCTAAGAATTGAGTTAAATGGACACTCAGTATGAGCTTGTTGCCATCTAGCTGTCTTGATCAGGTCCGTTTTCTCTGCCAGTTAAAAAACTAAAAGACAGTGTGGGGGGGGGGATGCGAGCTCAACAGGTAGCAGAAGATAATTCTGGACTACAGCAGACAGGAGCAGACATGATGTGTAGTGGAAGAAAAGTAAAGAAACCCATGTATCGTGCAGCAGACACAGAGAGAGAGAAAAAAAACCTTCTGCTAAAAGAGGGGACAGCATTCCCATCTACTCCCACCTACTCTCGAGGGCTGGGTTTTAGGTCTCCGAAGAGTTTTCCTCCTCAAGCTTAGGGCTGATCAGTTTGAAGAAGGATGGGATGACCAGGTAACACAAAACTGTTCTGTGACATGTCCTGATTGGACTTGAACCTGTGCAGCCAGGCCATCCATAGGAGGCCTAGTGGCAGGAGAAAAAGCCCACAAAACCCTTGTTTTAAGCTTCCAGGCTTTTGTCTCAGGTCATGAGGGGAGGAAGAAGCAATCGATCTTGGGTTATTTTGGAAGTTCACCATTTTTATTGCCTAGTTATAGGCCCTCTCTGGACCAGGGAATGTGCCTGGTTCCTCGGCTGGTGCAAAATTCTGGGAATTTTTGTTGTTGTTGTTGTTGTGTCTGTAATGTCAGTGCTGGGACAGTGTGGGGTCTTGAATGAATAATGAATGGACTTGGCAACCAATGAATGAATAGCAATATCTAGAAGGGGGAGATAGCTGTGGTAGATTGTTGAATTGGGGCTCTGGAAAACACACCCCACCCCTGTCCCTGTGTCTCTCTTTGTCTTCCTTCCTCAGAGAGACCGGGGACGGCTAGAGAAGAGATCTGAGGACATTGGAACTTTAAGAAGCCATAGATTTCAGAGAACATTTTACCAGCTTGATTTCCTGGGCAGTTTGAATAGTTTACACCTGCGACCCAATCTTCAGTGAGACCCAATTTTCTGTGGAGATGTTTTTCCATTTGGAGAATTGATGGCACCTTGACTGTTATCATCCTTTGTCTCTCCCTACCCTAATAATAATAATATCCTTAATGATTCAGCTGTGTCGTGTGCTACTTTTCGTGACTAGTTCGCTGAATATTAAATGTCAAGTACATATGGAAGAATGAATCAATTGATGAAATTAATGAGTGCGTGTCAAGGTTTAAGGAAAAAGACATTAACTGCTTGGTTTAAGAACAAAAAGCAACATCATTCTTTGTGTCTAAGTCCCCAGCCCAGGCGTGTCTCCATCCTTTTCTGTAAGGAGCCCACAGTGGCACACAGGCACCTGCACGCCGTGCATAAACCCACAGCTGGTGTGGGTCCTGCCTCGGCGTCAGGCTCCACTCTCACGGGCTGCAGTTAGTTCAGCTCTTTGTGCTGTGTTAGATCTTCCTAAAGGAGAGTTTTCTAGCCACCCTGAACCCCAAGCGCCTAAGTCAAGACTGGAAACTCATTCTGATGCCAGCACAGACAACGGGATGGATGTCAGACAAGGTCAAGCTCAGGGAGTACGATACATGGACGCGGTGGCCTGGGACTAGAATTAGCCTCCAGGGACTCTGTATGAAATAAGTGGATGAATGGCAGAAAAGACTCGTGGGGTTCCCTTTCTGCTCTATGCCACCCCCACCCAGTCTTTGAGGGGTTTTCAATGTGTTAGGATAGTATTTAGCATGGGGTATGGGACTCACCATCTTGGCCAAAGAATTTGCCTTGAGGCTCATAAGATCTTCCAATTATATACAATAATTTTTATGGTTTGCATTTAAAGTCAGGGTACAGCAGGTCAGCAAGAAAGTCCATTGGGAGGGGGCTCTCAGGCTCCGGGAGCAGTCCCAGGGTGGCCCAGGTGGGCATTCGTTGATAACAAGAAATCTGAGGAGGCCACGATTATCGTTTTGTTCTACTTCATTGTTTTTATGGAACCTTCTCACTCCTGCTTCACGAGAGCTAAGGCTGCATCTGATTCTGAACATACAGTGAAGAAAGGGCAAGAAGCCACTAGAGGGCGGCAGACGGTAAGAAATGTCAGCTCTAGGCAGGCTCCGGGAGGGAAGGGTTTGAAGCCCTCCATTTTGCTTTGCATCTTTAATGAGCTGTGTGAGGAAAATGAGTCCCTTACAAGCCAGCTCCAGATGCCACAGCATATGGAGAGATGCCGCACAGCAATCCTTCTCTGTTTATGAAACAGGAGGCAGCTAACCAGTCGCCCTGCATCCTGGCACACTTTCCTTTAAGTCGCTGGATACTGGTGTCGACACGGTAGTAACAAGAGACAGGGGTTAAGAAGCGTGGCATAGAGGTGCGGATGTCACGGTTACAGGGCATCGCCAAGTTGAGGTACAGGGCAAATCACTAGCAAAAGATGAGAGACCCCAAGGGCTACCTGGAGAGGACCCTGTGTCACTTTCTGCTGCCACATTCCTCCCCTGGGGTGACTGCTGCTCTCTCATCTCCTTGGCAGACCTTGGGGCCTCATTTATCCAGAACCCCTATTACCGCTAGACCATCTCAGTGGTCTGACCTTTAATCCACAAACCCCAAATGGGAATGGGCACTGTTATGGTTTTCATCTCTTTAATAGACAAGCCACGCCCACTCCCAGCGATCCCTGCCCTCCCCCCATCTTAGATTCTGTCTGTCCCCTCTTGGCTCCGTGAGCGTCTCTCTCTCAGGTCCTTCTCTGTCTTTCTCCTTTCTCTTCTCTCTTCCCTTTCTCTCTCTCTCTCTCTCTCTCTCTCTCTCTCTCTCTCTCTCTCTCTTTCTCTCTCTCTCTTTCTCTCTCTCTCTGTCTCCTGTCTTCCCTCCCTCCTTTAAGTAATAAATATTCAATTTTATTCTGTACGATGTGTCTGCCCACGTGCCTTCTACCCGCCAGCCCCGCTGGGACCAGCCCAGCACCACATGGCTGGGCCCTCCCCCACTGCTAGGGACCAGGCACCGGGACCCACCTGCCAGCCCTGACCCGCAGCAAGCTGGTCAGGACTGGCAGCCATCTCTGCCTGGGATTGGCTGCTCTGTGGGCCTGCCTGCCTACTGCCACCAGGGACCCACCAGCATTTCCCGCCGCCAGCTGCTCAGGACCCACCAGCTCGGCCCCCGCTGCTCAGGACTGGGGACCAGACCGGCCGCCAGCTGCTTGGGACCCACCAACATTTTTTAAAAATCATAAAAGCCACTCTGGGCACAGTACAAGAGAGCCAAAGGGTCAAGGATAGAGAAGATGTCAAGCTTGTGGGTCCAGATGCCAAATCATAAGTCAACTGAAGGAGTAAGGCAGGAGAGAACCTAGGGTGGGAGTGTAACTCTGCTGTCGTGACCTTGGAAGGCGGGTGATGATGTATTTAGTGGACACTATGTGTTGAAGTGAAAGAAGCAAACATTGCACTGGTTGCAGATCTTGCCAAGAACAGAGCGGCTGCCAAGACAACTTCAGCCTCGACTCATACATCGAAGGTCTCAGAGGAAGAATAACCTACTGTGATGAGAATCTTCTAGTGACATTGACCCAACTGTAGTTGGGTTTTTTTGTTGTTGTTGTGTGTTTGTCTGTGTGTTTCAGTGTCTGTGTGTGTCCGTGTGTCCTTGTGTCTGTGTGTTTGCAGAGGGAGGGGTGGCTTCTTCCTGCTAAGAGAATCTTTCCTTCAAAGTCAGATTAATAATGAATCTTAAACCATTGAAACCCCAAGGGAAACACAAGCTCACTTTGTGATGGACTAGACTCTTTTGCAAACCTAACAACATCCCTTAGCTACAGGAGACTGTATCCTGCTTCATTTCAGCAGATTTGTGCTCGTCATTGCCAGAGAACCTCAAAGTAGCAATTTTCAGTCAAAATCTCCCTAGGACTCTGAGAAGATCATCTGGGAGACCAGATGACCAGCTCTAGGTAGACAATCTCACCCTTCCCAGCAGGACCACACTGTCTGACCTCTGAGCATCCCCGGCTCCCTTTATGTCAACCAGTTACTATAGCTTCTGGCAAAAATCCAGATTAGGAAAATAAATTGGTTTTTGTTTCTGACTCCTGCAAGTCATCATTCCCTACAGCTCTGCTTTTGACCACTAGGAGGCAATGCTGGATCAGCTGAAACTCCAGATGGGCCACTCCATCCTATCCCTACCTTGCCTATTATTTCAGGATGCAGCCTCTTATAAAAGCCAGAAACAGGACCCACCCTCAAAGCACCCCTAGACCAACAGCATGTGGCCAGGCTTCTTATGATGCCTTTTTCATACCTGGGGTCATAGGAATAAAAGACAGTTCACTGGCAAACAGACCAGTCCTGAGGGTGACCTACCCCTGAGAAAGAGAGAGCTTGCCTAATCACATCAACAACCAGGAGCAATCTGAATCTTTTCAACCATGCTTGATGTAAGCCCTTGGGAGTGACATACTCAAATTCCTGGGAATAGTGTGGTGTTTATCAGCAAATACTTGTTGGACGGATGGGTGAACACAAATGTATTTTCTACATTTGAAATTTACTAGATCCAGATTTGTTGTTTACTAGTCGCATTTCCAGCTGTCTACACACCTAATGCTCAGTTGCTGAGCGTGCGTTTTTGAAGATGGCAGAGGATACCCAGACTGCTCGGCTGAACCAGTGGCTGATATTGTGCAATTGTTATTTCAAGGGTAAGTTGAGTCCAAATCTCTTCTTTTAGGGAGCTCTTTCATGACATTGCCCCAAAGTTCTTGGGCCTCACTAGACATGGAATTAACAAAAACAGACACTGTACCATTAATAGCCAAATGTACAAAGGCCTGCAGCCTCTTTCTGTAAAATACATAGCACTTACCACATGGGAATTACATGGCTCTCTGTGGACCCCCACCACATCCAGCATACTTCACTGCGCTCTTCTGCAGCTTCCTGAGGTCTTGGGAGAAAGCATTCCCTCTGCTTTCATTGCAATGGATCCGTGACATCAGGGACACAGCCTGGTCTACTCATTCAGAGCAACAGTGGATGCTCAAGGAGAGAAAGCCATCCATGTTTTGAAACTCAAAACCATTTGTAACTGGGATGTGTTATAAAAGGAGTCCTTTCTTGGCTCCCTTTAACAGAACGGTTTCATGAACACCACAGATGCTGTTGGGCTTCTTTGGCTGAGTAAAGACTCTGATGAGATTTAGGGCACTCTTCCTTGGTTGGGAGTGAGACTCTCAGCATGTGTCTCTCCCAGTCATCTGACTGGCTTCTCACAGCAGCAATCAGTTCGGTGCCTCCAACTAAGACTTTGTAAAAGGGAAATGTGACATCCCCATGTGTCGTGAACAGCAGATGCCATTTCTTCTCAATGTAAGACTAACTCTTCCTGTACAGAAATCATTGACAGGGGGAAATAAATATTCCTTCTGGGAAAATCTTGCCCTTGCTCCTCTACTGTCTCAGGTAGGACTGACTTAACCTCCACAGCCCTAGAGGGCAAACATGGGCTCATCTGTGATATTAGATCTAACAGCACTGGGGAGCACCAACATCAAGACTAAACTCACAACTGAGAAAAGCGTCCTAACTCAAGCCGCCATTTAAGATTTCTTTTTTAAAAAAAAATATTTATTTATTTATTATGTATGCAATATTCTGTCTGTGTGTATGCCTGCTGGCCAGAAGAGGGCACCAGACCCCATTACAGATGGTTGTGAGCCACCATGTGGTTGCTGGGAATTGAACTCAGGACCTTTGGTAGAGCAGGCAAAGCTCTTAACCTCTGAGCCATCTTTCCAGCCCCCATTTAAGATTTCTTAATGCAGCACTGTCTCGGTATACCCACGTTAGTACTGCGGTCACTTCATGATCTCCCAAACAAGCAGAGGACTCTTTCTAAATGCAAATGAACTCGTTCTCTACAGAAGAAGAGCACTCCGGATCTCATCTGGAGTCACTCCACCCACAAAAGCCCAACAGTGTCTGCAGCCTCAGGAGCAGTTCTGTTAAAGGGAGCCAAGAAAGGGTGGGGCTCCTTTCATAGTGAGTGCCAGTTAGAAAAACTTTGAATTTAAACCTGCCCTTAGAGCCTGCACCTTGGCCCTCTGAGCATATGCCCCTAGCTTTAATCTTGAAAAAACTATGAAAGTTTTTCTTTGATGCCTTCCCTGGAAGCAATCAAACTAAAAAACCAATCATTCTATATAAACATTTTTCTTTTACTGCCCATGGAAGTTAAGGTGATTGTATATGAAGCATATCCTATACTATGTCTTGCTCAGAATGCCTTTGTGTGGTTAAGGGAAAGGCCTCCAAGGTAACAGGTCTCTTCTCAATCCAACCTCCCCCACACACCCTATAAAAAAAGCCAATACAGAAATTTCAACCAACAGAGGAGGCTCAAGCTACAAGGGATGTCCCCAGGATTAGGTCACTGTGTTCAAACACAGCCCCGTCTTGGAACCTTGGTTTCCAGGTCATAACCTCTGGAAGATGAGTTGCTTGAGGCCTCAATGCCAAGTCTGAGCAAAGGTAGCATATGAGCCATGTTTGGGAACTGGCTGAAAAAGAAGTCTACACTAGCCAGAGCTGACAAGTGGCTGGAGTGTGGGCTGTGTCTCCGCTGATAAACATCTTGGGAGCCTGGCTAAGGCACGTGTATTCTCTTCTACTGAAAATGAGCAGGAACCAGAAGCCCATAGAAGAAATGGACTCAGAAAGTGTTTAGGAAGATCGCTGTCAGCGTGGACAGGAGATTAGTCTGGGGACAGAAGGTGCAAGATTAGCCACACGGTTAGTGCAAAACCTGAGGTGGACACTACAGGTTCAAGCTTAAGAAAGAGGCTAAAGGCAGGTGAGTGGTGCATGAGGGGCGAAGAGGAGGAAAGGCAGCCTCTTCCTGGCCTGGCACTTGTGTGCTGGAGGAGTCTCTAGGTCTTCTGCCCTAAGGTCTTATCGTTCAAAATTCATTCTCATTCATTTTTAGTGCATTAGATTTAAGGTTCTAGGTCCTCCCGTACTATTTTCTTTTTTGTTTCTGTAATCCAAAGGATTAGTCTCCAAAGGCAGAATTCTAGGCATCAATACAGGAGACTTGGGAGGCCAGAGTCTTCTGGAAGGCTCAGTCATTGCACTGTTGATTAATTATTATTTATAAAGCCCATCACATAAATATTCAACCAACTACAAACTACAACTAGTGTTTGTTACTAATTCATAAGGTTTGAATATTAATTCCATTTGGAGTATTCTTTCCTTCTATAGAGTCTCTTTTCTTCTGTCTTTTGGCATTGGCATAAGGGAATTCAGATCCAGAAAGGATCTGCCAGCATCCTTCTGTTCTCTTTCAGTCACAGCATCATCTCATCTTATGAGGGCATTCCTCCTCCCCAGGAACAGCCTTCTCTAGGAATTCTGAATGGACCGCCCAGGGCTACCATGCAGCGCACACGCATCTTCCCCAACCAGCGCCACGGTGCCAAACAACATCAGCACCATTTGGCCAAGCCTCTAGAAGAACCCAAGCCCTCAGTGTTATCCTCCCCATTCTTACAGTCAATCACAGCCTTACCACCTACGACTCTCCCCTGTATTACTCTAAAATCAGACATCACCTTTAGGCGAGCATTTCCTTATGTCTATCCATGGACCTATCACCCCCTGCAAGTTGTTCATGAGAATGTTTTTCAAAAAGACAAGTGGCTTTGAAAGAGAAAAGAGATGAGGTAAGGAGATAGCAGAGGTAGGAGGAAAGACTAAGAAAAGTAACAACAAAAAAGTCCCTGATCTCAACTTCCAAAAGAAGATCTGCCCTAAAAATAGCCTAGTATTTATCCTAAATTTAAATGTCCTGGCTCTGCAGTCTTTCACTGCACACACAATGAAAAGAAAGTCATGGTACAGTGGGCACAGTAGGCAAGCTGATTCAGCTCCAAGAATAGAATGGCAACAATGCTAACTCAGGAACTACACAGCTTTAACAGAGACTTCCTGATGCGCGAGTAGCTGCAAAGGAAGGTGAGAAGAGAGTCCTCTGACACTGGATGGAATATGAGATGTCAGAGAAAGTTCCAGATTGGCCTCTTCCATAGTGGCCCTCATGACCAGTAGTGTGGGCTGCGGCAGTGCCATGCCTGATAGACACAGACTCAAGACACACCCTCACCTCACCCTTGCCTGATCTTGTATGTATTCACCATTACACTGCCTTTTTAAATTTATTTTTCCATTCAAAAATTTATACTTCTTCCCCTCCTTCCATTTCCCTCCTTCTTCCCCCTCCCTCCTTAAGAGAGGACAGGGTACCCTGACCTGTGGGAAGTCCAAGGCCCTCCCCCCTCCATCCAGGCCTAGGAAGGTGTGCATCCAAATAGAATAGGGTCCCAAAAAGCTAGCACATGCAGTAGAAACAAGTACCAGTGCCTTTATCAATGGCTTCTCAGTCCGCCCCCATTGGCAGCCACATTCAGACAGTCCAGTTTGATCACATGCTTGTTCAGTCCCAGTCCAGCTGGAGCTGGTGAGCTCCCATTAGCTCAGGCACACTATCTCGGTGGGTGGACCAAGCCCTCATGGTCCTAACTTTCTTGCTCATCTTCTCCCTCTTTCTGCTCTTCTACTGGAGCTTGGGAGCTCAGTCCATTGCTCTGATGAGGGTCTATGTCTCTATCTCCATCCGTCACCAGATGAAGATTCTATGGTGATAAATGAGATAATCATCAGTGTGATAGTGGGGCAAGGACAGTTCAGGCACCCTTTGCTCTGCTGCCCAAGGACCTAGCTGGGGACATCCCCATGGACACCTAGGATTTCCTCTAGATCCAAGTCTCTTGCCAACCCTAAAATGTTTCCCTTAATGTAGATATCGTTTTCCTTGCTCCAATATCTGCCCTTTCTCTATCTCCACCCTCCCACTCCCCCAAGTGCTCGCCAGTCTTTCCCTTCTCCTTTCTCTCTCCCCCCTCCCTTGCCCCCATCCCCACCTCCACTCCTACCCACACCCCCATGCTCCCAACTTTTGCACTGTGATTTTGTTTGCTTCCAGTTTCCAGGAGGATCTATATATGTTTTTCTTTGGGTTCACTTTGTTATTTGGCTTCTCTAGGCTTGTAGCCTCAATGTCCTTTGTTTATGGCTAGAATCCACCAATGAGTAAATACATACCATATTCATCTTTTTGGGTCTGGGTTATCTAACTCAGTAAAATATTTTCTATTTCCATCCATTTGCATGCAAAATTCAAGATGTCATTGTTTTTTACTGCTGAGTAGTACACTAATGTGTATATGTTCCACACTTTCTTTATCCATTCTTCTATTGAGGGGCATCTAGGTTGTTTCCAGGATCTGGCTATTACAAATAATGCTGCTATGAACATAGTTGAACAAATGTGTTTGTAGTATGATTGGGCATCTCTTGGGTATATTCCCAGGAGTGGTATTGCTGGATCCTGAGGTAGGTTGACTCGCAGTTTCCTGAGAAACCATCACACTGATTTCCAAAGTGGTTGCACAAGTTTGCATTCCCACCAGCAATGGATGAGTGTTTCCCTTACTCCACATCCTCCCCAGCATAGGTTATCATTGGTGTTTTTGATTTTCGCCATTCTGACAGGTGTAAAATGGTATTTCAAAGTTGTTTTGATTTGCATTTCCCTGATAGCTAAGGAAGTTGAACATGACCTTAAGTGTCTTTTGGCCATTTGAACTTCTTCTGTTCAAAATTCTCTGTTCAGTTAAGTACCCCATTTTTAATTGGGTTAGTTAGAATTTTAAAGTCTAGTTTCTTGAGTTCTTTATATATTTTGGAGATCAGACCTTTGTCTGATGAGGGGTTGGTGAAGATCTTCTCCCATTCAGCAGGATGCCTTTTTGTCTTAGTGACAGTGTCCTTTGCTTTACAAAAGCTTCTCAGTTTCATGAGGTCCCATTTATTCATTGTTGCTCTTATTGTCTGTGCTACTGGGGTTATACATAGGAAGTGATCTCCTGTGCCCATGTGTTGCAGTCTACTTTCCACTTTCTCTTCTATCAGGTTCAGTGTGTTCAGACTGATATTGAGGTCTTTAATCCATTTGGACTTAAGTTTTGTGCATGGTGATAGATATGGATAAATTTTCATTTTTCTACAGGTTGACATCCAGTTGTGCGAGCACCATTTGTTGAAGATACTTTCTTTCTTCAATTGTATACTTTTAGCTCCTTTGTCAAAAATCAGGTGTTCATAGTTTGTGGGTTAATATCCGGGCCTTCAATTCAGTTCCATTGATTAACATCTCTGTTTTTATGCCAATACTAAGCTGTTTTCATTACTGTATCTCTGTAATAGAGTTTGAAGTCAGGGATCGTAATGCCTCCGGAAGTTCCTTTATTGTATTAGGATTGTTTTGGCTATCCTGGGTTTTTTGTTTTTCCATATAAAGCTGATTATTGTTCTCTCAAGGTCTGTGAAGAATTTTGTTGGGATTTTGATGGGAATTGTGTTGAATTTATAGATTGCTTCTGGTAGAATTGCCATTTTTACTGTGTTGATCCTACCCATGCAAGAGCGTGGGAGATCATTCAATTTTCTGGTGTTCTCTTCAATTTATATCTTCAAAGACTTAAAGTTCTTGTCAAATAGATTTTTCTCTTCCTTGGTTAGAGTTACCACAAGATACTTTATGCTATTTGTGGCTATCATGAAAGGTAATGCTTCTCTGATTTCCCTCTCAGCTTCTCTAGCCTATGTGTATAGGTGGGCTACTGATTTTTTTGAGTTCATCTTGTATCCTGCCACATCACTGAAAGTATCAGCTGTAGGAGTTCTTTGGTAGAGTTTTTGGGGTCTCTTATGTACACTATCATATCATCTGCAAATAATGAAAGTTTGACTTCTCCCTTTCCAATTCGAATCCTCTTAATCTTCTTATGTTGACTTATTGGTATTGCTAGAACTTCAAGCACTATGTTGAAGAGATATGGTGAGAGTGGACAGCCTTGTCTTGTTCCTCATTTTAGTGGAATTGCTTTGAGTTTCTCTCCATTTAATGATGTTAGGTTTCGGCTTGCTGTATATTGCTTTTATTATCTTTAGATATGATCTTTGTATCCCTAACCTCTCCAAGACCTTTATCGTAAAGGGGTGTTGAATTTTGATCAATGCTTTTTCAGCATCTAATGAAATGATCATGTGATTTTTTCTTTCATTTTATTTATATGATGGATTACATTGATAGATTTCCGTATGTTGAACCAGCCCTGCCTCTCTGGGATGAAGCCTATTTGATCATAATAGATAATTTTTTGATGTGTCCTTGAATACGGTTTGCCAATATTTTATTGGGAATTTTTTCCTCGATGTTCATGAGCAAGACTGGTCTGTAATTCTCTTTCTTTGTTGAGTGTGTGGTTTTGGTATCAGGGTAACTGTAGCTTCATAAAGAGAGTTTGGCAATGACTCTTCTGTTTCTATTATGTGCAACACATTAAGGAGTATAGGTATCAGCTCTTCTTGGAAGTTCTGGGAGAATTCTGCATTAAGAGGATCTGGTTATGGGCTTTTTTTGGTTTGGAGGTTTTTGATGACAGCTTCTATTTATTTGCGACTTTTAGGTCTATTTAAATTGTTTACCTGGTCTTGATTTAATTTTGGTATATGGTACTTATCTAAAAAAAAAATGTCCGCCTGGAATCACACTCTAGAAGTTTGATCCAGCCTAAGAAAGGCCGAACTATGTTTTCATTCTCACCTCCTTGTGGATCGTTTCCCTGCCTTTCATGACACCTTCAGGGACCCCCTCATCCCTGGTCTTAGTTAATGTGCTCTTTTAAGAATAGAGCTTTACCTGTCCTTGAAAAAGACTGAGTCAATTACTAATATGAAGGGTTCTGTTCTCACATTCTTGTGTTGCTGATCTTGTCCCAGTAAGTTAGTTTTTATAGTGCTGCTTGGCCAAGGAAGCCAAGTTCTCCTAAATGAATCTCAAGAATAAATATGTTCATTCTTCAATTAAAAACCACAAGGTCTAGGAGAACTGGGGAAAGAGCCAGGGAATCAGAGTCACAGTCTTGCCAGAGAAATGCATGTTCTGGTGGGAAACAATAGTGAAGAGTGGTTGTGCCAAGTAACAGGCCTGAGAGAAGCTACTTGAGACTAGAGGAACCCACCACCAGCTAAGGGGGGCTAGAAGCCCATGTGGGAGTCAAAACTCCACTTTTTCTCTGACTTTGGGCAGGTCAGTGGACCTCTTTGAGTCTTGATGGCATCTGTACAGTTGAGTTGATACTGGATTACCTATAGCCTCCTTTAGCGGTAAGCTATGTAGGCATCTACACAGAAAACAGATTTTAGCTATGGGACAAAAGGGGTCAACTTTGAAAGATTCCCAATATTTGGGGAACCAAAGATCCCTGCCCTGCTGATTCCTTTATGTGACCCCCATAAGAATAGTTTATTTTCAAAGAACTAAATTAAATATTCTCACCATTAATCAAAGGGAATTGAAAGTCAGTGCCAACCTCACACCTACCTTGCGCAGACTCCTGCTCACTTCCCTCAGGACACTCCACCTCTTCTTTAATGCCTTGTCATGATTCTCAGAAACTGTGATCATTCAAGGTTGAAGCTTTTAACCCCCCACGTATAAAAGGATGTGCAAATAGAGTTCAGTTTCCTGTTGCGTCTCTGCCAAGGTCTTAGCCTGGCAATCCTGGGAAAGGGGCCAAAGACCTCATATTTCTTAGCTGTTGTTCTCCCTTCTGTGCTCAAGTCAGCAGCTGGAGCTTCGGGCTGTGTGTCGTCTTCAGTCTTCCTCCTTTCATAGTCATCTAAAGGAAGCTTTTAGAAATGTCCCTGGGAGAGTGTAATACACAGCTGGCTGCTAAGTAACCAGACAGAGCATTATCGGGTTCCATTTGAGAATAGTAAGGGAAACCAGAAAGTGTGTATGCCTATATAATGGCCTCACAATTCAATCTTATAAAATACGTGAGGTAATGATATTGATTTGGTCTGAGACAGGGCATGCAGTAAGTCATTGGTATCATCAGAATGAGGCACCACACTTGCACAGGATATAAAAAAAGTAAAGTCAACAGATACAATAACAGCCCTGCACAGCCTTCAAAACAAGCCTGAAAACACAGGACACCTTGCAGTGACTCCACTGAACCAAGGGCCAGGTGCATCACCCCATACCCCCTGATTGAACTCACGGGCATCTGCACTCAGCTTTTCATTGGAACTGAAAACTCACTAATATTCCAGCTAATTGACACGTTCCAAACTACATTAACTATGACCATGTATTAAGCATGCAATTATCACCTTTTATGCAAATTCTATGACTTGATTTTATTTCTCAGAACTTCCCTTGTGAAGGTAACTCCCATTAGGACCTTCTTGTGTATTCCCATTTCCAGAATAAGACCAATGTACAAGTTAACTTGTACAATCTCTTCAGAAATCTCTGTAGGGAGATTTCTTCTTTCATTTCTGTTATTCTAGACAACCAAAACCCACTCATGTCAGAACACAAGTAAAAAATCTTCTGTATGTTATTGTTCAAAACCAAATCATACATTGGTCCATTGGCACCTCCTGAAGCATTTATTTCTAAAATAAAATCCCCCCTTTTTTTCTCTCTCTCTGTCTTTCTCTCTTTCCTGTGTACATGGCCTTTGCTTTTTAAATTAATCTACTACTGCACAATGTTTATATTCCACATGTGGTGCAGGAGAATTGTCTGTATTCTGTCAATCATGTTATAAATAAATGCTGATTGGCCAGGGAGGAAATGTAGGCAGGAAAACCAGACAGGAAGTAGAAATGATGTAATGAGAACAGGAGAATTCTGGGAAGGAGGAAGTTGATTCCTCTCATTCCTGCCAAGACCACCGAAGCAGCAGGATGTGATCTGCCTCACTGAAAAAGGTACTGAGCCACATGGCTAACATAGATCAGAAAAAATGGGTTAATCAAGATGTGAGAGTTAGCCAGTGAGAGGCTAGAGCTAATGGGCCAATCAGCTTATAATTTATGGAGACTATATGTGATTTTCTTTGGGGCTAAACAGTTGTGGGGAACTGGGCAGGGCAAAAAACCCCAACAACAAGCAGGCTCTGCTCATGTTACACACATATTAAATCTTCCATCCAGTCGTCCATCAGTAATCATCCTGGATTATTTACATAACAGGTCTTTCTTCCCTTCTTACTCCTGGGTGTTTTATTTTGGTTTGGTTGGCAGGATTCTCTGGAGTTTGGGTGATACACTTTTCAGGCTCATCCCATTCCATAGGCTGAAGGTTACCATCACTTCACATCATTCGTGGGTTCTTTCCTCAGAGGCTTGTCCACAGAACAGCATTGACTTGAGCTCCATCAACCTCATCATCCTCGGAAGTTCTGGCTCAGAAAGATTCAAGAGTCTCTAACTATTCCCAGATCCGGCTACCTCTTCACTATAATGTATCTTCAGGAAATGCAGGGTTGTTGAGCTAACTCTACCATAAAGAATTACAGCTGAATCTTAACTTGCACAGATTCTACAAAGCTCTGAAGAAAAAACTTACTGTACAAGTTTTATGGACTTGAAGAAGATGCTCAGATCACAGGCCTTCAGTGACAGAAGAAACACTGGCACCTTAGACAGTTCCAACTCTCTGGTCCGTGTTTGCCTCTCTAACACCACACCTTCCTTGTCTGGTCTAATTGATGAAGATTAGAATAATAAGTCAGCCCCCAGCTTGTGTTGATATAGAGACCAAGCAAATCTGACATAAAGAAAAATCCTTATTTGGAATTCAAAGACTCCAAGAATGCTACAGAAAGCAGGTACCCTACCTTTCCAGCTAGATATATTTATTGTAGCCCCTGTACATCATTTCTGCCTATACAAAAGTTGGTGATGAAAATTGAGCCCCCGTCCTCCATGTACTAACCAACTCAACTGTCAGTGCAGAGTGACATGGAAGGAAAATACTGTGGGACCAAAACTCACTAACCATGATTTTAATGAGGAAAACATGAGAAAAGTTTTTGCCCCTACTCTCACTTTTTCTCATCTTGCTTGCCAGGGGGGCTTAAGATAGTTCTGCCATAGTCTTCAGCCTCCACAGCCAAGCCATCTGGCCTCCTTGTTCAGCACATGCACCACACTAACACCGTTAGTCAGGCCTGACTCTGCAGCAAAAGGGCCCCTGTTCCAAGAGAAGTGGAAAGTGGGGGGACACATGGGGACCAAATGCTGGGAAACTGCTCACATCGGCTGCTGATTTAAGTTTTCTGTCCAGCTCCTTAGTCCAGCAGATGCAGCTTCCTTATGAGGCACCAGAGGCCCAGGATGCCACATCTTGCGGTTCTCCATACCCCTAAAACCCCACAGTTGAATTCCTTTCCAGTTCAGAGAACCAGAGCTGCTGGCATTGGGCCAATCAACAACAGATGTGAGCCATACTCACCAACTACCTAAGGAGCTTCACAGAGGCAGGCATGAGAATCAGCTTCTTAGAAATTCTCATAATCAGGATCTCTTCAATCATTTACTACCTGCTCAGAGAGAGGGTGGTAGACTTTCTCCTAATGTTTAGTTCATTCTGTTGGGAATTAAGAAGGCTGAAATATTCCAGAGAATTAAGAAGGCTTAGACAGAGGTTAGCAAGGTACTGGGAAGTAGGTGCTATAATTTTATTTGTACTGCTTGGAAAGCTACAAAATATATATCCTGACATAATTAATGCCCCATGTCACTGCCCTGTCCCCTCACTCATGTAGTGGACATACACTGAATAGACATTCAAAGCCATATGCAACAGGGCCTTGCCTCTCTGAATACTGGACAATGAAGACAAAGTTTCTAGTGACCAGAGTAATATTATCGGCTTGTGCCAGGTCTTATGAGGGCATCCTTCATTTCCAGTTGTCTGGGAGGAACTCCATTCTGGCTGTCTGAAAGTCTTTAAAAAAAATACTTTTTTCCCCTCAAAAAAAATAGTCTTTGTTATATACCTTCTACTTAGTAAAGACAGAGGGGATAAAGAAGAAAGGGACAAAGTACAATGTAAGAAACAAAAATATTGATGCCAGGAAATGTTAATGTTCTCACAGAGTGTTTATCATTTGGGTTAACATTAATCTGACCTCACCAGAAAATGTCAAGGTCCAAATTACAAAATATATTTTCTTATGAGCTATGAAACAAATAGGAGAATTCCATGAGTGCTACTGACCTACAAGGAAGGCAAGAAAGAAAGAGGGAGAGAAGAGCTGTGACGGAGTGGTATGCTTAATTGTGTGTAAACAATCTAGAGGCTTAGCACTGGATAAGAGAGGCTGCCAGTGACTGGTGTCTGTGAGCTATAAAGCCGGTGATCTGTGACCTCTGGTTTTCTTACTGTGTCCTTTTCCTGTACACTCCCCTCATCACATCCCTAGTACATTTTCAATCTATTCTCATTAAAACCAACCTCAAAAGGGGTACTGAAATCAATTTGCACTAATATTTAACTAATACAAACAAGGAAAACAAATAAATGTGGGTGGGTGGATAGAAAGATGGCTCAGGGGTTATCAACACTTGCTGCTCACACAAAGCACCTGGGTCAGTTCCCAGAACCTAAATGGCAACTTAAAACCATCTGTAACTCCAGTTCCAGTAGTCTGATGCCCTCTTCTGTCCTCAGCAGGCACTACACACATGCAATACACATACATACATGCAGGCAAACACCCATACACATGAAAATAAATAATTTTTTGTTAAATAAGGAAAGGTTTCAACTTCTCTAACAGTTGGGGGAAAATAAGGAAAAATTATGTTTTTAAAGAGACTATAGAGAAGACTGGAGTGGCCATGGCAGCATTCTCAAAGCTTAAGAAATACTGCTCAAAATGAAAGACGGAAGGTTTCACTGTCTTTGGAGTCTTCACATGAAGAAATGAAAGGTGAAGAAATGAGCTGTCTTCATCCCTGGGAGTCTTCATAAAATTACCCCGACCCTCCTTCCCCTCTCACTTGTCCCCTTCCTCTTAACAAACAGTCCCATTCTGTTCTCATATCTTTTCTTTTAAACTACATATACGGGGGCAGGGGGTAGGAACACGTAAGTGTGGGTACCCTTAGAGGCCAGAAGATCCCTGAGGCAGAGTGAGAGGTGGTGGTGAAGTGGGTGCTGGCAACTAACTCAGGTCTCAGGTCCTCTGCAAAAGCAGTTCATACTGTTGAACACTAAGCCATTCATCCATCCCTTTCTCATTGGGTTTATTTTAAAATCTAGATTCCATATATAAGAGGAAAAAGCAAGCGTTACCTGTCTTCCTGAAACCGGTTTACTTTGCTTCACATAATTGTCTCCAGTTCTACTCATTTTCCTGAAAACGGCATGATTTCACCCCTTTGTGGCTGAGGAAAGTTCCACTGACAATACCTATTCCCATCTCACTAAAATTGTTATTTTTTTTTACACTTAGAAGCAAATATTTCTGTTGTCCACAACAAAACATCTCAAAGACTTCTTAAGCTATATCAAACACTGAATAATTATTGTTTTTGTTAAACTACTTTAGTATCTTTTTTTCACTAACTCCATTAGCTGGCAGCCATGAGCATCCAAGAACAAGCCCTGACTGTGTGATCATTCTAAATTAGGATGTATTCAACTCTTCTTCATTGCCGAAAGAACAAAAGCTGAGTACACACACTGTACTGTTGGTTTTGCCATCATTGAAGCAATCAAATATAAGCAGATTCTTCTTTGAATTTTAATAATTGGCTTTCAAAAAACAGTAAACAGTTTATGTTGTCACCAGCATCTTCTTAACAGGTAAAGGCATCACCTTTTCTTAAAAAAGTATCACTTAATTATCTATCAGCTCACTGCTAGTGGGTTAAACTATTTTTCCAAGTTTGATAACAAGTAACGTTCTTCATTTTTCCACCTTCCATCTCTCTTTTTTAAGCTCTCAGTACTTACAGTTGTGATGGTTTTCTGCACTGCGTTTACAGACACTAAACCACAATAACTCTCTGAGGCAGAGGGTGGTGATGGCAAAATACCAAGAAAAGGAATAAAGGGTTTTTGTTCTGCTGTGTTTCACGGTGTCGGAGCACCACAGAGGTTGAAGTATATTAAACCTACTTTCAGAAACATCCAGTTGTGATTCTCTGTGCCGGCCTCAGCACTGCAGAATCCACGACAGCTGTGGGAAATTATGTCGGAGCTTTATTGTCTCCTTGTGCTGATTTTAGTTTTGTTTGTTTGATGTTTTCCAGACAGAGTTGCTCTGTGTAGCCCTGGCTCTCCTGGAACTCACTTTGTAGACCAGGTTGGCCTAGAACTCACAGAGATCTGCCTGACTCTGCCTCCTGGGTGCTGGGATTAAAGGTGTGCACCATCACTGCTCTGAGTCTTAAGATATTTTCTCTGTATTGTTACTGCAATAATTTCAGAACAGGAACGAGTATCACCAAAGTCTTCAGTAACCAAGTCCTAACCTCACTCCCCAAGCCTTATCGAGTGGACTGACATGACAGTGACTGAGTACCAGTCGGCTGGATCACACCATGTAAACGAGAAACCAAAACCCTGAATCCAAATCTGTATCGGTTACACAATTCCTTCTTTCAAAGACCTCAAACCTTGTAGATAACAAAGCAAGTGCTCAGAAAAGCAGTTGTGAAATTATTTCTAGACTGGGATATGACATGCTTGCAGAATCCCAGCTTCTAACCATGATGTATTTTCAAAAGTCATGACTGGAAGTGGATCCTGGCGGGACACTGTGATACTGAATTCCCAAATCCTGGGTACCTCATTCTGATGAGAAAATTGTCAAATGAGGTAACAATGGAACAAGAAGGTTACACAGAAACAACAGCCTCTGTGATGAAAAATGTAGGCTGTGCCTAGGGAGACCTAAATCACCGGGAAAGAGAAAAATATGTGGTGGAAGGAAATTTTTATTGCATCAAGACAGCCAGAAGAGCTTTTTAAATAAGCTTTAATTGGTCTTTGCAGACAGTATGGTAGAGCATCACTGGGAACTTGAGAATCAAGCCATCCCCCTCTCTCACTAACCCACCAGTTCCCTCATTCCGTAGGAAAGACAATTTATCTCCACCCACGTGAACTTAGTTTTGGGTGTGATGGTTCCTGGGAGCTAAGCAGTAGTTATGCGCACATCAGAGACAAACCAGCTGATACCACAGATCTGAGAGCTCGCCAAGTCTCAGACTCCTCTCCATTCTCTTCGTAATCCGGCATGAGTCAGTCCAGAGACGCAAAAATTAAACTTTTCATCACAGTGTGACAATCTTCAGTGAGAACACTGGGTCAGATTCCTCTTTTATCAATCCAGGAACACAAAACCCATGCACAAGGGGGAACGATGTCAGGGAATCCTTTCTGTGTTGTTGAAAATGACTGGTTATACAGTTTCAGTGATAGAAGCACCAGCCCAATCAAAATAAAATCAAAGAAGCCCATTTTCAGAGAATATGAGCAATTCACAAACATAACATTTTTAATGAAATTCTCATTCTTTTCATACAGAAATAGATTGCTTATTTGATAAAAGTGCAAACTCCTAGATATTAACTTTTGAATAGAGTAATGGTTTATAATTTCTTTCTTACAAGCAGACTGTAGACATTCACTGCTACAGAAACAAATGTGATGAATTCTGCCTTACCCAGACAAACCACACCAGAAAACACACGGCATGTCAAGAAAGGATTAAAACATTAGAAAGTCTCAGTATTCTTGCTGGTTGGAATGGGAATGGGTACCCTAACAAAGCAGCAGATTTATCTGTCACTATGTTGCCCATGTTACCTGCTACCAAGTCCATATTGGCATGACTCCGTACTTGATGCACACAACCTTCACAGTATTATTCATGGAAGTAAATAAGTTAAATCCAATCTAACCTTCCATTCTAATGAGAAACAAGGAAGCAACAAAAACTAACTATGTTATTTCACAAAGGAACAACTAATCAAACCTAGAGAGCAACTACTTCCCACTTTCTCTTCTCTCAGGTTCGGCGTGGTCAGATTTATATTGAGGTCTTTAATCCATTTGAACTTGAGTTGTGTGCATGGCAATAGATGTGAATATATTTCACTAGATTACTTCCTAAATATAACCCCAGAAGCACAGACACTGAGAGCAACAATAAATAAATGGGACCTCCTGAAACTGAGAAGTTTCTGTAAACAGAGGACACAGTCAATAAGACAAAAGGCAACCTACTGCATGGGAAATGATCTTCACCAACCCAACATCAGACAAGGGACTGATCTCCAAAATATATAAAGAACTCAAGAAATTGGACATTAAAATTCTAAATAACCCAATTAAAAATGGGGTACTGAACTAAACAGAATTCTCAACAGAAGAGAATCTCAAATGGCCAAAATATACTTAAGGAAATGTTCAACATCCTTAGCCATCAGGGAAATTCAAATCAAAACATCTCTGAGATACCATCTTACACCTTTCAGAATGAAAAACACTAATGATAGCTTATAGTGGAGAGGATGTGGAGTAAGGGAACACTCTTCCATTGCTAATAGGAATGCAAACTTGTACAACCCCTTTGGAAATCAGTATGGCAGTTTCTCATAAAATTGGGAATCAATTTACCTCAGGATCCAGCAATACTATTCTTGGGCATATACCCATAAGATGCTCAATTATACTACAAAAGCATTTGTTCAACTATATTCATAGAAGCATTATTTGTAATAGCCAGAACATGTAAACAACCTAGATGGCCCTCAACTGAAGAGCAGATAAAGAAAATGTGGCACATTTGCACATAAGAGTACTACTCAGTGGTAAAAAAAAAAAAAACAAACGGTGATCTATTGAATTTTGCATGCACATGGATGGAATTAGAAAGCACTATCCTGAGTGAGGTAACCCAGACACAATAAAGATGAATATGGTATGTACTCATTCATAAGTGGATACTAGCTATAAACAAATAACATAGAGTCTATAGGTCATGATCCTAGAGAAGCTAAGAAATAAGGTGAACCCAAAGAAAAACATATATAGACCCACCTGCAAACTGGAAACATTCAAGATCACCTGACAAAATTGGGAGCATGGGGGCAGGGGGGAAGAAAGGGTAAAAGGGGAAGAGGAGGGAAGAAGAGGAGGGTTGAGGAGAACTTGAGGAAATGGGATAGTCGAAATGGAGGAAGGACAGATATGAGAGCAAGGAAAGAGATATCTTGATTGAGGGAGCCAATATAGGGTTAGCAAAAACCTGGCTCTAGAGAAATTCCCAGGAACCCACAGGGATGACCCCAGATAAGACCCTAAGTAAGCAACAGAGGAGAGGAGCCCTGATCTTGACTTGCCCTGTAGTCAGACTGATGATTATCTTACATGTCACCATACAACCTTCATCCAGCAACTGATGGAAACAGGCAGACACCCACATCAGAGCACTTGACTGAGCTCCCAAAGTCCAGTTAAAGAGTGGGAGGAATGAGAATATGAGCAAAGAGATCAAGACCATAAAAGGTTCATCCACTAAAACAGTTTACCTGATCTAATGGGAACTCACCAACTCCAGCTGGACTGGGAAGGAACAAGCATAGGTCCAAACTAGTTCCTCTGAATGTGATTGACAGTTGCATGGCTGGGGCAGACTGAGGGGCCACTGACAGTGGCACTCGGATTTATCTCTACTGCTTGTACTGGCTTTTTGGGATCCTATTCTCTTTGCATGTATACCTTGCTCAGCCTAGATATAGTAGGGAGGGCCTTGGACCTTCCACAAAGCAATGTACCTTACCCTCTCTGAGGATTAGATGGGAGTGGAGTGGGAGGGTGTGTATAGAGAATTGAAGGAGGAGAGGGAGTGGGAATTTGGATTGTTTTTTCTAAAAAAAAATCTAATTAATTTAAAAACAAATAAACAAACAAAAACCCCAGAGAGCAAGAACCGTGGTTTGGGTTTGGTCTGACTGTGTCCCCTAAGGACTTAGGTGTTGCTCATAGTATTGGGAAGCAGTGTGGAGTCTTTAAAAAGCAGAGCCCAGTGGGAAGTACAGCAGCTGCTGAAGGACCTCCATTTGGAAGGAGCTGATGTAGTTCTCAGGCCCCAGTCAAATGTTGGGTTTTTGAAAAAAAAGATTTACTTTATTTTATTTATTTATTTTATGTGCTGTGTCTGCCTGTGCAAATGTGCACCATATGCATGCATGGCAATGCCCACAGAGGCCAGAAGGGGATGATAGATCCCCTGGAGCTGAAGGGGTGGACAGTTGTGAGCTTTTATACAAGTGTTGGAAACCAAACTTGGGTCCTCTACAAGAGGAGCAAGTTATCTTAAATGCTGAAAGATTCCTAAGCTTGCAAAGAAACAAGGTTGGTCCTCTGGGCTCTCGAGCCTGGTCTGGCATTGTGTGCTTTTTACTTGCTGTCCTGTTTGATGCTGTTCTCTATAATGTGACATGGGAGCTCATAAGCTCGGCATCCTGCTCTTTGAACTTCCTGATCCAAGGCTGAGTAAATAAATCTCCCTGCTTTATAAGGCATTCCGCTTGAGTATTTCCTTACAGTAAAAGAGAACGGATGGGTACAGTGAGATGTTCTGCAAACTAGCGGCCCTGTCACTCCCATAAACAGTGATGTGAGAAGGGGAGGGAAACAGAGGGCCTACTGGTACAGGACTTAAAAGTGTGCAAAAGGGACAGAGAAAACTATAACCACTTTGACCAAATGGGCTATACTGTCTTTAAATGGATCTCCATTTTTTAATATGTAAAAAATAAATGGGAAAACTGAAAATTTTGACAAGAGAGATGTTACTAAGTGATTTGAGGAAATTACTATTGACTTTGGTAGATTGGAATGAGATTGTGACTGTGTAAAAAACAATTACTCTTCTTTGTTAATGTATAATAAAACCAATCACAGTGGCTCCACTTGTAATCCTGATATTAAAGAGTTTGAGATACCGAGATTGCTGCTGGTTGGAAACCAATGTGGACTACATAGTAAATCCTAGATCAGCCTGTGCTACAGAATGAAACCCTGCCTCAAAAAGCCACACACAAAGTTAATGGTAATGTATGTTGAAATGTGCAGTAATGACCTGTCATGTTTGTGATGTATTTTTAAATTTTTGAGCAAAATAAATAGAAAATATGGTAAATGCTAAGAATTGCTAAGGCTAGGTGACAAGCTTGTGATACTCTACTAATCTCTTTTGGAATATTCCAAAAATTTTAATATAATGTCTTTTTTTAATTGGTCAACAAATCTACAGCAGATTTAAACAAATGAAAGAGTGAAACATAATATTATTTTGAAAATGTATATACTTCTTGAAGAATCTGCCTGAATCTATAGAAGTCAGAACCAATTAAAACTCTGTGCTCACACATATGCTGTGTAAATTTCCCTGTGGAAATGGGTAAGTTCCTATTCACCCTAGATAAGGTATCAACAGCAGTCTAATCAGTGTAGCTTGGCAAAAACAGTGAGCGTGGTTGGTGATACTTACAGGTGTTTTGGAAAGGTTATGCACAAGACCACGAGCAATTTGTGGGCTGCTATATCACTAAAGAAAAAGCTTTCCCCATCAGCTGACAACTATTTGCATATCCCTGAGGAGGGATAGAACTTTAGGAGACCCTCCTCCTAGCTACAGTTAGCGGCCAATGAACTCTTAGAGAGCTATGTGGACTCGTGAGCAATACCCCCTCCATGAGAGCAAGTCAGCGGCCCCCATCACGTACAGGTCTCCCAGGTAGTAGCAATTCAAGAGTGCGATGGCCATGATATGTCCAGATGACAATGAGACAAAAACTTGATTTATTCCTCACATAATAATGCATCCTGTCTATAACTATACACACGTCAAATAAATAAAAAACACTAATAATTATGTGTCCATTTGGATTCTTACTATTCTTTTGCAGGACACAAGCATAACTGGGGGGTATCTTAAAATCCTTTCAAGATCTGAGATTATAATAACAGTGAAAAGTGGAGATGTATTACACTTAAGTGGGGGAGGGGCATTCCAGACGTCCACATTCCACCAGGGAGCTCCCCTCTGCTGGTTGCCAGGCTCACTTTTCCTACAGGTGAGCAGGTGTCACGGAGATGGCAAGAGGAAGTTTTGTCAGAACTGAAACTGTCTCAATCTCCCAAATGAGAACTTGACAATCATGATGGTTACAATTGTCAACATGACAGAATTTAGTCACCATGGAAACAAATCTCTAGACACGTCTATGAAAGGATTATCTAGATCAGGTTAAGTGAGATAGAAAAACACTCTAAATGTGGGCAGTGCCTTTCCATAGGACAGGGTCACAGACTGAAACAAAAGGAAGAGTGAGCTGAGCACAGACATTCAAGGTTCTCTGCCTCTAGACTGGACAGAATGTCACCACCTGTCTCCTGCTGGCATTTACCTCCCCTGCATGACAGATTGCATGCCACAGAGCTATAGGCCAAAATCTAATCTTATTTTCTCAAGCTACTATTGTCAGGTATTTTCATCATACCAAAAATACAAGTAACTAACACAATAAAATTTAGACATTTTGGGGCCAGAGATGAGTCTGAATTTGAAGACCTGGTTAATTTTCTGTCCTGTCTGGTTGCTAAGCTACTATTTGACTCATTAACCCACAAGCCATGGTGGTTCATTCTTCCCGTTCATGGTTTTGCAAAATTGCATTATCATTTCCAAGTACCAGCCACCTAAATAAGTAGATATTTATTTTAATGAGAATACTGAATCATTGCTAAAGAAATATAGTATTATATCAAAGATATGCAATCAAACTCTTAGATCATTGTTGAACCTTCCTTTGCCAGCAAACTTGTCACTTAAATACGTGAATACTTACATTTAGTGAAACATACTATGCATATTGAACATAATGCAGTCAGATCCATCACTGAGTCCTACCTATGTCACCAAACACAGTCATTAAGGGTGCAACATCTGACTACCAGATAGAAGAAATTATAGTCGGCAACATTTAGATTCACGGCCTTTCACGCTAGAAATTCCAACCAAATATGCAGGTGAAAACGGGTGGTGGTGGCACACACCTTTAATCCCAGCACTCAGCAGGCAGAGACAGGAGGATCTCCATGAGTTCGAGGCCAGCCTGGTCTACAGAGTGAGTTCCAGGACAGGCTCCAAAGCTATACAGAGAAACCCTGTCTCAAAAAAACAAAAAAAAAAGTGAAGGTCAAATCCATCATATCTACAAACATAGGAAGCTGTCACTCCAATGGTGTCTGATCATTGTGCAATGGTTAGTGAAAGCACACGCTAAGGGAGTCACAGCCACTAGCAGGCAGGTAGGGGATGAAGCGGTAGAGAGACTGTAGTCTTCCACTGCTGTTGCAGCTTTGACAGCACAAACAACAGAGAATGAGGACAATCTTCTCAAAGTGCAGCGTGTCAAGTCCTCAGGACCCCGAGACCTGTTCAGAGAACGCAGGACACTCAGATCTATTTTCACAATACCAAAGCGATGTTTCCCTTCATCCTGTTGACATTTGCACTGATGTTGCAGAAACAACAATGTTGGGTCAAATGTCATGTGCCTTAACATGAAGCAATGGAGTCACATCACTTTTCTAATAATATCCACTGTGTTCTTCCCTGCCACATATTCATGAGAAAAAGGGTGGGTTCGGATAAACATTTTATTAACTCCGTCAGCTTTCTGGGGTTGCATGTGCCTGTTTGTATGAATGTGTGCATGTATTATTGGATAGTTACAACTCAGGGCCCTGCATTAGTCTGCTCAGGTTGCCGTGAGTAAATGCCATGGACTTCAACAATAGAAACTTGAAGTTTGATCAGGAGGGGTTCATCTGCTGAATCAGGATCTGAGAGAATTGGGTTTGGAAACTGGACCTAGTAAAACCTGACATGCAGAACAGACAGAGAAACAAAGGGAAGGACAAGAGTGAAGATTGAAGGAGGCTTGAAAACAGGGAACCTCTGTTTCCGGCTTCGCTGGAGTAGTTTTTTCGAAGTCCTACAAAGGAAAGGTTAAAGCAAGCCAAATTTAGGCCAGAGGTTTGGGTTGTCAAGGGACATATTGGAACCAGCCCAAGATCTGACTTGAAGGCCGTTTGAAACATCTTAGAGGACAATCCAAAGAACTGTCTTTGGAAATTGAGGAGACTGCCTATTGAGGTGCCGCCTCTGCGAGCCCAGCAGGTTGTCATTTCTGACTCACACAAAGCGCCATATGGGCTACTGGCTCCAAATTAAGCAAGCAACTGGGAGGTCAGTGGAGAGGATAGAATTTTTAATTTACTTGAAAGCCTTTTTGCGGACCGTATAATACTATTCAAGTGAAAAGTAGGCAGGCAAAGGTGGTTCTGAGGCTTAACGGGGGGAGGAAAAATTATATTGGCTACAAACATTCTCTGCCTAACCCACAGCACGTAGAACACACAGGAGACTTTCAGACAGCTAACACACTCCTCCCTGGGAAACCATCTCAGAGAAGACTGAACAAAAAGTATGGATAGGAGTGAACTTGACCGTTTCTAGCAGTCCACTCTGACCCCCAGGGTCTCCAGCCAGCAGGGCAGTGAGCATTGGACAGTAGTGCCCAGGCAAGTCTGGCCTGAACTAACTGCCGAATCCTTTGATCTCGCTGTGGTTTGACTTGCAGAAGACATCTGGCTGGGGGTTCTCAGACACACATGATGAAACCTTCCCAGGGAAGGTTTCTGTAAAGCTCTGAAACACTGTGGCTAGAGGGATAAGGGCACAGTGTTACAAACCCCACTGGGGACCTGTACAAAAACTGCAAGGGTACAGAATCAATGAGGAAGACGAAAGGGCTTTGTTAAATGTACCCTTGTCTTGCTTTCCTATTGGTTCTGCAACACTCAAAGAGCTAAATGAGCCATTCCATGGGGAATTTTGGAAGTCAGGTCCCTGGAGAAAATTGCCCTTTTCCTTTTTTTTCCTTTCTTTCTTTCTTTTTTTCTTTTTTTTCTTCCTTTCTTTCTTTCTTTTTTCTTTTTTTTTTTTTTGCAGTTTGGGAAGGTGGACTTGAGGGGAGGTTGATTCGTCGGTAGGCCAGTTCGCCAGCCGCACTTAGGAACTCCTTTGCTGTGTGATGTGTTCTCTGACCTTAAAGCCACACGACAAGTGTAGAAGTCTCCACTCTGGAGCTGTCCTGGATCCAAGACCAAGTGCTGGATATTTGAGACAAGCAGTTTATTTGTGGGTCTAAGAAATGGAACAGTTTTAAGCAGCAGAAAGCTCAGCTAAGAGAATGTCGTATGTTCTGTGCCAGAAACGTTTGCTGCGGAATATGTTGTTCCCACTTGGTTCTCAAGCAACAAGCTCCTATAGGCAAACCCGTCCTCACACACATCTGTGAAGTTATGATGAGACATCTGGATGAGCGGCTAGTGCCATGTTTAAAGTACAGAAGCATGAAAGCCCTCCAGCCATGAAGTAAACATTAAGAAGTTGGGAAGAGCCATGGAGGTTTTTGAAATGGCCTCAGTGGCTGTGCTACAGACAAGCTCGTCTTTGGACAAGGAACCCAAGTGATTGTGGAACCAAGTAAGTCAATTATTTGTCCGGATTTGGAGCTAAGGGATCTTCTACCTAGGTGGAAGTACAAGGAAATGTAAAAGGAATAATATGGAGAAGCCCGGCGGTCCAGGACTGTCCAGGAAGATGTCTAGAAGAGATGAGCTATGGTTAGCTTCTCCATAGGAGCTGGGGCACCTATAAAAAAGTAGAATTGGGGGATTTAAAATTACCTATGCTCTCAGAAGAACCTGAGAGCATTGTGCCTTCTCCGTGGAATCAAGTCAAACTGTAGAAACCAAAGTGGGACAGCTTCAACAGGGTCAGGACGAATCTGAGCCCAGGTGGTCCTGTAGCAGTGGCTCCAGATTTAAATAATGCTGACCTTCCATAGGTCAAATGCCTGCTCCTGGGAGAGCATAGGATGAATCAGAGTCCTGGATGCGGAGCGTGAAGCCAGAATAAGTGGCCATGCACTACAAATATGTGAGCATGGTCCTCTGTGGAAGGAAGGTGTGCAGACACTCGGGTCTACTTGTTCAAACTGCAGCTGGAAGGTGCTACTAGAGAGAAATAAGGAGGAAGCAGTGTGGTTCCCAGTGAGACCAGATCCAAGAATGGGAATTAAGTGAGTGTGTGGGACTTCCAGCCAAGAGACACTTAAAAGTCTGTGGGAACTCCCTATGTGCCTTCAGAACCCGTGTTCATAGCTGTTCTAAAGCAGCAGCGCTAAAAGTGTTGAAAGAATGTGCTCTACACAAAAGGTGTCTTTTAGCATCACTAGAGTTGACATCTAAATTCAACAATTTCTTGTTATTAAAAAGGACAGTGATTTCTACTTGGTAGAAGCTGCCAGTTATTGCAGTCAGGTAGTGGGTATCGCCCTAAGCCAGGGGTCTACGGGTCAGCAAACTCCATTAAAGTATAGTGACAAGCAAATCTTAGCCTAGTGACAAGCACCAGTAGCCACAGGCCATCAGCCTGGCTTCTGGGAAAGAAACAAGTGCTCTCTGCCCTGCTGTTTTGAAGCTCAGTTTGTTTTCCAAGGTCAAGAAGGGGCTCTGGGAGGCCAGATGGGGGACTGTGGTGGGGCAGGCTCCACTCACTCAGAGAACTGTAGGAACGGGAGGGTCCTGTGTGGGCAGTGAAGGAAGTGAAGGATCTAGAAACAGGAAGGGAAACCCAAGCTTGGGGGGCATCTTCAGACTCCTCAAGGCCACCTACTGTAGAGGCTCAGAGCCAGAAGAGACAGACCTGAGGCTGAACAGTGAAGCAGGGAAGTTCATGTTCACAGCTTTTGTTTTGTTACAGTAAAAGTTCGTAAGTCGAGCAACTCAGTCTATTTATTGCCTTTCAATTTCTTTCTTTCTTTCCTTTTTATTTATTAAAAATTTCCACCTCCTCCCATCCTCCTGTTTCCCTCCCACTGCCCCCTTCCCCTCCTCCTCCCTCTCCAGTCCTAAGAGAAGTCAGGGTTCCCTGCCCTGTGGGAAGTTCAAGGCCCTCCCCCCTCCATCCAGGTCTAGAAAGGTGTGCATCCAAACAGACTAGGCTCCCACAAAGCCAGTACATGCAGTAGAATCAAAACCCAGTGCCATTATTATTAGCTTCTCAGTCAGCCCTCATTGTCAGCCACATTCAGAGAGTCGAGTTTGATCACATGCTCATTCAGTCCCAGTCCAGCTGGCTTTGGTGAGCTCCCATTAGATAAGGCACACTGTCTCAGTGAGAGGACCAACCCCTCACGGTCCTGACTTCCTTGCTCATGTTCTCCCTCCTTCTGCTCCTCATCTGGACCTTGGGGAGCTCAGTCCAGTGCTCCAATGCCGGTCTTTGTCTCTATCTCCATCCATCGCCAGATGAAGGTTCTATGGTGATATGCAAGATATTCATCAGTGTGGCTATGGGAGAAGGCCAGTTCAGGCACCCTCTCCTCCGCTGCCCAAGGACCTAGCTGGGGACATCCCCTTGGACACCTGGGAACCCCTCTAGAGCCAAGTCTTTTGCCAACCCTAAATGGGAACCAGCGCTATTTCCGGTCCCAGCACCCATTTCCCTGGCTCTGTGAATGGAAACTGGGTTCTCAAGGGCTTAAGAAAGAGGCCCAGCCACATTTGCTGTCTTTACCCCCAATGACAGCATCAGCTCATGAAGCTGGTTACGATGGCTGCTATCGTGTAGACTCCAGTGTTTAAGTAGTATAAGGCTTTGATGTGGATAATGTTTTATGTAGTTACAGGAACTCTTGAACAGACTCAGGAGGCCTCGCCCTCAAGCACTTTGCCCTTTCCTATCCAGCTGATACATGACCTGGTGGTCATTAGCTTACTTGAGCCTTCCTATAACTATTTTTGCTTAAAATGGCCATTTAGCATTTCAGCAAAACCAAAATGATTCCTTTCTCTTAGGAAAAATGAAATATTCTGCCAAAAATCTAAGGATAAGAGATGGCAGATTAAGGAGTTAGTAGCCAAAAACCTAGGGACATTCCTAAATATCAACACTTAGAAGATAAAAGGAGTTAAACAGGCTGAAAAATGCAGCGCTTAGATCTCCAAAACCTTCAAGAGATTCTATTCCTCAGGCTACCCTCATCTGCCAACCCTATGCCAACAGACGAGGTGGACTGGAAGGGATGGGTAGCAAAGAGCCCAGCTGATGCCTAAGCAAGTACTGAACCAGTGCAGCCCATCTATGGGAACGGGTGCCTGCTCATCAGAGAACCACGTTGCGCTAGTACCCTTAGAGCAGTGGTTCCCAACCCATGGGTCATGACCCCTCAGAAGGGAGTGTGTGACCCTTTAACAGGAGTCACAGGTCAGATATCCTACATATCAGATATTTACATTATGATTTATAACGGTAGCAAAATTACAGTCATGAAGTAGCAATGAAATATGTATATGGTTGGGGTTTATGACAACATGAGGACCTGTATGAAAGGGTCTCAGCATCAAGAAGTGTGAGAACCACAGCCTTGGAGTTACTATAGCTCAGTTTCAATGACTGAAGTTTCTCAGGACATTGGAGGTGGCGTCTAAAACTGAAATTTATTAGTTGCTGCAGTGAATTACAATAGAATTTGAGGGCCAATGGGTCTTTCATAAGAAAATACTTGATGCACAATGGAAAACTCTACCCTGAAGATTAATAAGAATAAATTTTCTACAACTACCTTGAAAAGCCATAGGTCGGGTTCTGGTTCTGGTACTGGTCCTCTCTCTGGTTGGGAACTAGGGCCACAGAACTTTGCTCAGATAAGCCTCTCTCACTCTCAGAGGAAAATGAGTTGCTGTCATGGTATAGAAAGGAGGGTTAGAAACATTGAAAAGACACGAAAGAAGCCATTAAATGTACTCTATCATCTCTCTGTCTATTGAGAGATCGATAGATCTGCCATCTAGGTCTCTTCTTTTTCCTTGAAAACTTGCATTAAACCAGCAAGGTTGACTGCAGGCTAGGTGATCCCCAAGATCCCTTCCTCATCTTGGTCTCTTTTCTTTTCTTTCTCTTTTCCTTTGAGAACTTGCATTACACCAGCAAGGCTGGCCACAGACTAAGTGGTTCTCCAAGATCCCATCCCAGCCAGGGTCATGCTTAACTCTTCTGTTAGCTCTGAGTCTGGAGACTCTGCACAAGGCCTCGGGGACCCATATTCACCCCAGAAGCACAGCCACTGGCTCCAGAACAGTAGAGAAGTGATGGAGTTCTCCTAGAGGCGCTGCCCACGGTAACACGGTCCAGGGTTTGCAAATCCAGGCTCTATAATCAGTGATTTGACTACCAACAGTCAAGAGCTGGAGCCAGGCCAGAGAGCAACAGTCTTACAAATGACCTCCAAAATACCAAGTCCAATGGGGCAGTCATTACCACTTACATGGTGACATGAGAAGTTTTAATATTCTAGAGGAAATGAAGTGGGAAAGGTGCAGGGAAGTAGGAAGTCTAGCAGTCCTAAGTGACTGGTACTGTCAACTCGGTCTCTGTCTTTCAGAGGATAATAAAAACTTAAGGGTTTTTATTCATTTAATAGGTAAGGGTTCTCCATTGCCTATTGCTTCCAGGGATTTGTTTTGTATCCTTATTTCTAAGCAGAGAAATGCCAGAGCAACGAAAAGAAGGAGGAAAGCTAAGTTATGTTATAGTGATTGCAGCCTGATTGATGTTTGACAAATTGCATCTGAGCGAAAAGTACTGTTTTATTTTCTCTTTAAACCATTTCTACTTGAAATTCGGAATTATCTTCTGTGTTAAGAGTCAAATCCTTGAGGCTACTCCTTTGGGCAGGGGAAAGGAGGTTGAAAAAATAAACGCATACTCTCTGTTGGGCCACTGACCACACACATCCCCGCGATACACTACTTTCTTCTCTGGGTTCTGCCAGCAGTGGTGGAAGTTAATGCAATATGTGAAGCTCAAGTGGGGAAAGTAAGAATTTTAAATCAAGTCTTCAGGTCTGAGAAAGCTTCAACTTCGAATAATGGTCCTGAACTGGCAGTCTCTTTTCCCCGGCTCTAGCTCTACCTCCTGAGTTTGGTGAGAGATAGTGTGATCCACGTAGTCACACGATTACTATTTATTCCTGAGACGTCCATCTGGCTCCAGAATCAGAAGAAATTATTAGACAAAACTAACTGAGGACAGCAGCACAAGGACTAGACCTCCCTCACCCACACACCACACAGCACTAGTGGGGGCCTGTCAAACACAGCCACTTGGCTACTCAACTTTCAGGTCCCTGGCCCTTTTCTAGGCTCAGCAGTTAGGAAACAACTCATTATTACCATGAAACTCCCTGAGTAATGGAGGAAAAATAGGACTCAAATCAGGACACACTATCTGTGGCTCTAGAGAAAGGAACCAAAGTATGAGAAAATGATGTTTCTAAGGCCTCCTCTCCTTGCTTTTCAGTCAGGGTAAGAAATTTAGTATTCTATCTCTGTATCCCGCTATTGATGCTTTTCTTGGAAAGTCTTCTAAAAAACTGGGAGCTCAAATTGACTTCTTGAAACCAGCTGACTGTCACCCTCTCTTGCCCTGTTTCAGCCCTGTCCTGGCACCTCTGAGATGGAGACATCCTGCCCACTTTCCTATCCAAATGTTCAGCTACTATTAGCTCAAAGAAGGACATTCTGTGTACTCGGCCCCCTGTCCTATCAAGGACAACTTTGTAATTCTCTGAACTGTGGGCTCTACAGGCTGAGACGCAGGCTGTGAGGAATGGCACAGATGTTCAGACTCAGGCCCAGGGCTAGTCCCAGACTGGTTATCTGTAAAGCAAGGCTATAATGTGCTTCTGGAACACCCGGCAGATGTTTTTTGGAGCTGGCACAAAGCTCTTTGTGGAGCCCTGTAAGTTGATCTTTTTCTTTATTTCTGTGGATAACTTGAGTCCTGAGACTAGAGCAACCCCCCAGTTTATATTACAAATTATAACTAGTAGATTGGCTTACATCTCAGAGACAGAGTGCACCAGAAGGAAGTGAGCCAGCACGAGAACACTGAGCTGCTCACATGCTTCTCCAACTGCTTTTATTTTTAAAATACAGATGCTAAAACGCTAGTCCTCATTTATTTCTGAAATCTTCAGATCAACCTAGAAAACAGAGGAATCTTTTTGAAATTATACTAGTAAATGTAGCACTGGGGGGAAGGGAGGCAGTCACAGGTGCGCTTGGGCTCAAACTCCCCAGGATGTGGCTTGTTTCCTACAGACACCTTTGGCTAAGCTGACTAGTCGGCATGCCTCCTGACAGAGCACAAATATTCCTCCGCTAGGAAGGCTTTGGAGACAGGTGGAATAACCGGGTGAGGTAGGGCAAACCTTAGGGCTTAAGTGAAATTCCAGACTGGCAATGAACCGTGAAATTCTGAGTGGCATGTGTTATAGATACCACAGTTCCTAGAGAACCAATGGGATCATAAAGAGCATGTAGAGAGGGCGGTCTCTATCTCTCTGCTGTTCGCCCGCATGTAATTTTAGCACTGTATGAGTGTCTTAAGAGAATGGCTGAAAACAAAATGAACGGTATTGTCCAAGTAAATACATTTGAAAGAAAGTGTTGAAATCCAGTCATATTCGTGGAATAATAAGAGATTATTCTCAAAGATAAACAATGAAATCTTTCCTTTAAATGTTATCTTCAAATATTTGTTTAAATCAAATGTAAAGTAGACTAAGTTCCATACGACAACTACATGGAGTACATTCTACTTATTTAAAAATAAAGGGTCAGTTCAAACCAGATAGCTGTTTTCTTTGGTTACCATGCCAATCAGAGGCCAACAAATTGATTAAATAAACTTTTATTTCAATTGTTTTAAACATATGGATCTTAAGTAGAGAGAGAGCCTGAGAAAATGTTTTACTAAATCAATACTCTGTGTCCAATCTAAAACCCCAACAACTACATTCAAGTCTCAGCATGTGTGTTTATGCATGTCTCCAGACATCCACCTTGCCGGCTATATTATAAGTTATTCAGATATAATCTCCCTATGATAATAGGTGATAATCTCTTGATGCATTTAGATTTGAAAATCCCACACAAGCATCTGGGCCCAGGAGCACACACCAGTAATATTAGCACTCAGCAAGCTGAGGCAGGAGGATTGAGTGTGATGTTAACCTTAACTACTTAGAGAGACCCTGTCTCAAACAGCAAAAATACAAGTAAGCTTTCACTGTCCAACTTTCTCAAACTGAAACGTGCTCTTGAATAACCAACAAGATGGATTTGAGCTTGCTTTGGTTAGTTTGATTTTTTTTTAATTGAACAAATTTCTAACTCCTAATTCTCTTGAAAATCAACCACAATACATCTCAAGCCACAAACAGGATAATGAACAAAAAATGCCATGCTCCTGGAAGGAGGTAAGTAATTAAGACTTGTGGTTTCCAGCCGTTAGTGCTGGGGTTATCAGTTTTACTGTCAGTGACTTCAGTGTGTAAGAAAACAAAACAGGAAATAAAAAAGCAAAGGTTTTCTCACGAAGGTTGGGAGTAAATATTCTAAGAAAGTCTTTAAAAAACAAGAAAGAAAGAAAGAAAGAAAGAAAGAAAGAAAGAAAGAAAGGAAGGAAGGAAGGAAGGAAGGAAGGAAGGAAGGAAGGAAGGAAGGAAGAAAGAAAGAAAACAAAATCTTGTCTAGAGCTAAAGTCAAAATAGAATCTTGGAAAGTTGTCCTTCCCTGAGTGCCAGATCCCCATCTTTCATTTGAGCTTCTTGGTGAAGAAAAAATAAAAAGAATTATGATGCAGACATGAGGAAGCCTTCTCGGGACAGCTTGTTCTCTTGGGCTCGCCCAGATCCACCGTGATCTAATTATACCATGGAGATCAGCAGCCACCTTTCCATTAACAACCACTCCTCTCAACCAACCCGGACCAACTGACTTGGTCAGAGCTTTACTACTGTGGACCCCATGGCTAAAACTCAGACCCAGACTCTGGATAGAGCACTAGAAAAGTCAATTCTTTTCTACTTGCATATGCACTACCAAGATTTTCTGTTTAGTAAAAGACTTGCTGCCTTGATCATAACCCATAAGAGATAACATACATTGTAATTCAACATAGTTTTCATTTGATACCAACAACCCCATCTTTTCATTAGTAAACACTATGGGCTTATGGTCCCTGTTCATGAGAGAAATTACTGTTGAAAGTCAGAAATGAGTTTTAGGATTAGAAATCTGTTCACAGGTCAGTGGCTGCTCCTTATTATAAGTAAGAACAAGGCTCTTTGTTTTGTGGTTATTTAAAGATAACATAGAATCCAAGTCTCTGTGGATACAAAATTATCACAATTCAGAAGCTCCAATCAGGCAGTATGAGAATCATTACTGTCTTTCTCAAAGCGTCAATACTGCCCGTTTTAAGGAGAGAAAAGGTGCATACCTAGAATAGCACTGGGTTATAGTCAAAGCAAGGTATGAAAGAAGAGGCAGGTAGAGGATCCAGTTCTGGGACCAGCGTTCATTCCACAGCCCCTCTTAGAATAAAGTAAGAAATAAGTTTAGCTTGTTCTATTTACTTTCTGAGGATAATGGTTGTTATCTGATGGTGTGTGCCTCCAGTCTTATCACTCAGAAGATACAAACAGAAGAGTCACGAGTTCAAGATCACCCCTGACTACATAGCAAGTTCAAAGCCAGTCTGGGATGCATGAGACCCTGTCTCCAAAGAAATGACTCCAAGGAGGTAGCAAACACCTTTAGTCTGAGATGCATGAGACCCTGTCTCCAAAGAAATGACTCCAAGGAGATAGCAAACACCTTTAGTTTTACCACTTAGGAGGCTGAGGGAGTTAAAAGGATCAAGGGTTTGATCAGCCTGATATACAGTTAAAAACTATATCAAACAAACATAAATAAACAAAAACACTCAAATTGTATAGTAGGCAGGCCCTTGGGAAAAGAATCAGTATCCACCCAAATGGAGAGAAATCCAGCCTTTCCTTCCAGTGCAATCTGTTCCAGTCTACAGAACAGGGAAAACACCTCACAGTAACTCCAAATGCCACCCTCTGAGTTTGAGTTGACTATGCAGACCTTTCTAGAAGTCTGTGTTTTTAACTGACACATGCAAAGTATGAGCGCCTTCCATAATCTCCTCCAAGGGCTCCCATGTTTAAAATTAACAAACTGACCCAGACAGATATTCAGCCTGACCTCAGTTGTCCAACTAACTAACAAATCATAGATAAGTCCAGCTTACCCAAAAACTTGGTTTTAAAAACTGTTTGTGTGTGCACAGGTAGGCATGTGTGTGCAGGTGCAAGCACACATGAGCACAGGGAAGCCAAAGGACTACACTGAGTATTATGCTCAGAAACACTACCTATCTCATTTGAGACAGAGTCTCTTGTTGGCTTGGCATTCACCAATTAGGCTGGACTAGCTGGTCAGCAAGCCCTGAAAATCCTGTCTCTGCTCCCCAGTGCTGAGATGACAAGAACTTGCTACTATGCTGGCATTTTTATGTGGGCTCTAGAAATCAAACTCAGGCCCTCGTGCTTGCAAAGCAAACACTTCACCAAATGAGCTCTCCAGCCTTCTTTGGGTTGGGGATTGGGTTTGGTTTAGTTTGATACAGGGTATCATATAGCCGAGACTGCACTGCTACTCAAGGGTAACCTAGAACTCCTGATCATCCTGTTTCCCCCTTCCTGCTGGAATCAGTGGTATATAGCACTATGGTGGGTTTATGTAGCGCCAGGGATCACACCCAGGGCCTCATATTATATCCTCAGTTCTAGAAATTTCTTTATAGTTGCTACACCACATCTCTCTTCCAATCCTATCTCCTTTCTGCTCCTTATTATGAAGCCAAACTAAGTGTTCCTTCTTTCCTCTCACCTTGCCCATGCGTCTATGAAAGGCTATCAGGGATACCACTAACAAGGTATAGAGTGTTCTAGATTCTAGACAACACCAGTTTAATTCTCCTAAGGCTGTAGATTATCATCTCAGTTGATTATATTTTCAGAAATTCAGCCTCCTACCACACCATCTGTTTTCATTATGAAAAATGGAACGAATGTTGCCTGTCTGGTGAAGGACTTCTATCCCAAGGAAGTGAATATAAGTCTCAAGTCATCCAAGAAGATAGCGGAATTTGACCCTGCTATAGTCATCTCCCCCAGCGGGAAGTACAGTGCTGTCAAGCTTGGTCAGTATGGAGATTCGAATTCAGTGACATGTTCAGTTCAGCACAACAGTGGAACTGTGCACTCGACAGACTTTGAACCACATGCAAATTCTCCTGGTGAGTATCTAGCTTCAAGGAGCTAAGATGGGAAAACTGGAGGAAAAGAGAAGTGGACAGTGTGAGCCCAGCATAGGTTACTTCTGGTTTAGCATTATGCTGAAAAAAAAAAATGAAGGCGCTCATCTCTGGCTAAGAAGGAACTGCTCTGCGTCTCTCCTCTTATTTAATCCCCATCGCTCATCTTCACCAACCATGGTTTTTTTCATATAAATGTCTGGCACCAATGGTATCATTTTAATCCGAAAACCCCACAAGGGTGGTTGTCTCATCATTGATTGAAAATCTTTGTTCTCCCTACAGATTAGAGAGCATCTTGAGGTTGTCCTGATGATGACAAAGGTCCCAAATCAAAGGAATCCTGCCTGTATAAACAGATATATGGCCCTCTTATCCTCAGTTTACCAACCCAGAGTCTCCTCTTTTTGCTTCTTGCTTGCCAACTTAATCTTGACCACTCTTGCTTTTTCTAGATGACATAAAACCACCAGAACAGGAAAGTGCCACACAAACTTCAGAGACTTGCCATGGCTCAAAAGGTTAGTTCAAACAAAGTGGTTAAAACAAATCCTGTCATTGTCACCTGAGACCTCAAAGCATCAAACTTCAAAAGAAAACAAAAAACCATACCGAATCCACTGGTTCCCCGACTCCATCCCAGCAGAGCTGGCCAGGCTGTGAGCCGGTGTTTCCCTCCTGTCTGGGTGGGCACAGGAGCCTGAGGGCTCTTAGTGCTGCCTGGCACCGTGCTGGGTGTACAGGCCAGGAAGAGCTGTGGCCATTTGGAGCAGACTGGAGACAGTTGTTGGCACTGTAGAGAGAAATCTGGCCCCTCCTGAAGCCGCTGTTTTACTTTTATTCCATCATAGTTCACAGCAAGGATGTAAACATGATGTCCCTCGTAGTGCTGGGGCTACGGATGCTGTTTGTCAAGAGTGTGGCCACCAACTTTCTCTTTACTGCCAAGTTACTCTTCTTTTAAGGTAAGAATTGCTCACTTTGTATTGACAACTCCACCCCAATTATGCTATAAATTGGGAAGAATATTTGGAAATGGTAACAAACAAGGAAAGTGTAGTGGTACCATCCCATAATTTTAGCCCTTGGGAAGCTAAGGCAATAGGATTGATGTAAGTTCAAGACCAGCCTTGATATATAGCACCAAGCTGGCCAGGGATATGTAGCAAGACCTTGTTTCAAAAGAAAGGATGGAGGGAGGGAGAAACAGAGAGGGGGATTGAAGGAGGGAAAGAGGGAAGGAGAGAGGGAGGTAGGAAGTGATGGAGAGAAGGAGGGAGAAAGGGAGAAAGGGAGGGAGGGAGGGAGGGAGGGAGGGAGGGAGGGAGGGAGGGAGGGAGGGAGGGAGGGAGGGAGGGAGAAAGAGAGAAAGAGCACTTAGGCATGCCTATGAAACTCATCTTTCCTGGGGCTGGAGAGATGGCTCAGTGGTTAAGAGCACTGATTGCTCTTCCAGAGAATAAGAGTTCAATTCCCAGCATCCACATGACAACTCACAACCATGTGCAAGTCAAGTTCCAGGTATCTGATACCCTCTTCTAGCTACCAAAAGCACTACACACGCATGGTCCACAGACACACGTGCGAGTGAAACACCCATGCACATAAACAAAATAAAATACTCCTCCCCTTATTTTTCCCAGTGTTTCCAAATGTTTATCAATTTCTGTTCAAGGAATGACCCAAAATTTTGAGGGTTGGATTGATCTCTAAGTACAGCCAATAATTCCCAAATGGGTATCTAGCCCCACCTGCTACTGCACTCGCAGTCCGGAGGCCACAGGCAGCACAGCAGTATAAAGAATGTTGCCCTGGGTACCAGAAAACTGAGTTTTAGTCCTGACCTTGTGACTAGGTCTCTGATTCCATGGCCAGTTTGTTTACCCTCTCTGGGCCTGGGTTTAAGAATGGTTACAAGAAAGCCAATGGGTTTGAGTACTATACTGACCAGCAGAACCTCTGCCACATTCCACAATTGATTAATGATGTCTGTAGTGGTGCAGCATAGTTGGTACCCACCATCCCAAAATGACATCACCCCTGCAACCTCTTCCAGAGTTCAGAGTCTATGATTCTGTAATGATTTTCCTTGTCTTGCAGGCTGGCTGGCATGAGGAGACTATGATTCCTGAAAGAAACCAAAAGCTTACAAAGATGCTATACCCAAGGCTTCCAACTCCTTAGTGCTTCAAACTGACCCATCACCACTGCATCCAAAGGGCTGCTAGGAAAACCAGCTATTCTGTGACGGCAGCAAGCCAGCTAATTCTCCAGTCCAGTAGAAAAGCAAAAGCCCTTGGGAGTGGGGTTTGTGGGCCTGGCTTTACACGCTGTTTTATAAAAGCATAGAAAGCTATGAAGATATAGACTTGTTTTCTTTTACCCCTATAACTGTTCTACTTTGAAAACGGTTTCCCTCCTTCTTTATTTACCCAGAAAGCGAGGAGCAGTAAACCACCAGCTTAATAACCCGGGAGGAAAATGGTCTTGGGAGAGAGAACGTGTGTTGTGTTAGCTAAACATGGAAAATGCACTCAACCCACTCCTAGCCAGCGCCCTCCTCCCTCCCCTGAGGTCAGTATGGTCCACTCTCTGTCTTTACTCCCACACCATGCAGGAGAGTTTCCCCAGCAGCACTAGGGCGCCAATGACTTCAGCACTTTCTGTTTCTCCTAATACTTTATGCTCATCTGTGGCTCCTGAAGGCTCTCCAAACAGGCAATAAAGCTTCTACAATCACATCTAACCATTCTCCACTCTATTACCAAAGATGAAAGTAAAATACAGAGAGGAAGGATACCTCTTTCTGTGAACTGACTTCACTGCACAAACTGGCTGAGTCCCAGGCACAGTACTGAGGGTACGGAATTGCGACCTGTGCCCAGCCTGCCAACCACTCATTGGGCAGCAGTTTTGGAAGCAGGGACAAGAATGTGACCTCTCTCTTTTTCCCTGTGAAGGCAGCAACTTTATTGTCTTTTTCTGGCCAGTCTGTGCCCTGGGCTTTGACATCACTGGGCACAGATCCTTTTGCCTTGGTCTTTGATGTTGGTGCTTTCCTGCCTTTTTTCTCCGGCCTGCCTCTGCTGCATTTGTTAAGCTGCAACCTCTGCAGTCACTCACTGTGGGCTGCCTGGGAAGAAGGCACTCAGCCCTGTTGAGCTATTAGTCTGCTGGAAGCCAGAGTGGGCATGTCAGTCACACCACAGCTTCCTGACCCCAGGCCTGAGGGGCCTGTCTGGGGGACTAGGCCCTGGTTTCCTGCACTGTTATCACAGCAGCACCTTCCGTGTGGCATGCAGCTCTGTTCAGCCCAGCCTGGCAAGGCTTCAGCTTTATTGGTAGCACCAAGGTAGGAGCCTGTGGTTTCCTCAGCTCCTACAAGAAGTATAAAGCAGGGACCGTGGTGTGACATGAACAAGTACTCCTGGTAATTCCCCTGCCACCATAGGCCACAGACTCCAAACCAAAGGCGGTAACTATGCTGGGAGGCCCTGGGTTCAGGAAAATCTAGGAGGATAAGTCAGATCCACCCAGGAAACAGAAATGACAGCATTCCACACGTCACCTGCTACGTATGAAGACCACCTAGTCCCAAAACACTCACTTCTGCTCCTGGCTGTGACATCAGAATGCTATTTTGAAGTTGTTAGAAAAGATCGCATCCTCATTTTTCAAATGGAACAAAACATTTGCCCTGCCTACCCCACCCCCAGGAGAAAAAGGTTTGCACTTTGTCAAAAGTCATTCCGTGAGGCAGATATACTGCTAGGAACGGAACCAAGGTCTCAAGACTGTCAGCCCAAAGTTACTGTCCCAGGAGCTCACTGCATCACCAAAATGAGGACGATGTGCCAATCTAAATGTCACTACATTGAGCTCCAGGACCGCCTCTTGTCAGCAACAAATGAGAGGACTCTGACCCAGCAGCCAGAAAAAAAAAATCCTAGCACACCACAGAATTATAAATTTCTTCACCAAAATGAACCTCCGAAAGTTTTAAATCGATATTTTAGTTAGCAAACAAATAACAAGTTTGATTATAAGATTTTCCTACAAGGATGTCATTATCTTCTTGTTCAGATCCACCACCACCCGCATTACTCTCTCACATTCCTAACCCCTCCCACTGGCCCTCTCCCTCCCGGAAATTGTTCTCCCTCTGCTCTCAAGTATGTGTGTGTGTGTGTGTGTGTGTGTGTGTGTGAGAGAGAGAGAGAGAGAGAGAGAGAGAGAGAGAGAGAGAGAGAGAGAGAGAGAGAGAGAGAGACGACTGAAGGCAGGATCCAGGAAAGATGCTGCCTTGGGATGAACCGTAACCTGTGGTTTGCTCACCTCATCCTCTCGGTTGCTCCACATACTGGCTACGTTTCACTTACTGTGTCTAAAGAGCGTGCAAACTCCTGCCCGAATTCATTTTGATAAAGCCTCCTGGGTCTGGCTGCAGCAGAGTTCTAGAAGCACAGCATGGCATCCCTGGCTGTCAGGAGCCAGCTGAGACTATTTCTTACATCTGGGCTCTTCCATCCCTAGGGTTGTATCTAATAACTGCTGGTATATTTAAGATGCAGACGTTAATAGAGAAAGGTGAGAGCGTGTCTCAGAAACTGAAGGGGCATCTGTTTCAACATCACACACCAGTTATTCTTAGAGGAAATGGTCTTGTCTCAGGATACCATTGAGCTCCACACTCAGCACCTTAGAAAATGTGTTCAGTTCTTTGACAACTAGCAGGCATGTTCTTCAATGAAGAGAGAGAAACGTTGTCCAAACAAAATAAATAAAATGGGGGTTTCAGAGCACACTCAGGAAGAATAACATGACTAACCATAGCAAGATACAGGACGAAGGTACGATAGGAATGGATTTAATAATCTACTCGGAGTCTCAGATGAACGCTTACTAATTAATACACGGCAATGAGTAAGCGATGGTGGAGATACAGTGACGGTGATGTCCCTGGCCTGACACCTGCACCACCCTGATACCCTCACAGCAAGCAGCACAGGCTCGAGGACAGAGAAAAGGTATTTCCTCAAGATGTAGTTCTCCAAAGCCAATCACAGGAGACGCAGGTGACAAAGGCCCAGTGAGCCAGAAGGGAGATGTTCTGCTCCTTGGAAGCCAGAGTCTTCCCCGGCTGTGCCCAGGCCTTTTGTTAGCAATCACTTGGGGCACCACTAAAGGCTAGACTGGGATACAGACGCCTAAGAAGGATGCCTGACAACCTGAGATGTGACTTCCTGTGGAAGAAGGCCACTCCTCAACTGTGCTCCAGGGGTTTAGGTACAGGCTTCCTGGGCACCTGCATCACCATGGTGTCTGAAGCACAATAGTAAGTGCCACTGTCCTCGGTCCTCACTGGAGAGATCACCAGGTGGAAGGTTCTGTAGACGCTGCTGTGTCTTACAGAAATTCGACCTTGAACAAAGTCTGCATCACGGGATCTTGTATCGTCCCTGTAAAGGATGAACTGAAAGGACAGATCTTGCCTTCTGCGATACCAAAATAAATCTGGATTTCGAAAAGTCCCATCATAAGTGCAAAGCAATGTTACTCCACTGCCACTTGCGACTGTCTTGTCAGGTGAGCTCTGGGTCAGCGTGATACATAGCGCATCCTTGTCTGTGAAGAGGAAATGAGACAATAGTAGCTTCTGAGTTGCCAGACACTGACCAGCTCGGAGGAACTCAATAGAGAACAGGAATGAATGTCACAGGCAGAGAATGACTAGACAGAAGCTAAGCATGCAGGAACAAGGGACCGAGCCTCCAAAGGTCAGAGAAAGGGAAGGGGGTACAGAGCAAAAGAAATGCGCCCCTTACAGGTGAACAAAAGGCTGAGAGTCAAGCCAAGAATTATCCTTTAGGTCAGTGCAGGAGGCAGCCCATGGAGAAGGCCGCTGGGAGCTCTTTAATCTTCACAGGGCTCTGGATGGGCCGGAGATAGACAGGAAATGAGGGGAGGCAGGCAGCCGCTCATGTGACTGTCATATGACTGGGTCAGCTGAAGCTGTGAGGTAAGCGCCTCCACGAGGGACTGCTGCGGCTTATAGAAATGTTGGTCTCCAGACAGTCTAGGACTGAGACTTCTGACAGTGAAAATGAGTTGCTTTAAAAACTAAATGTGAGGAGGGGTGGAGGGAAGGACAGAGGGAGGTTGAGAACGTGGGATAAAGGGAAGGAAACTGCCATCCCTGCCATGGCACGCTTTGGCATACTCAATTCATAAAGTAAGTGGCTCTCCATTCCGAGGGTCTCTGATCATGGCTGGCGCCAGTCCATGAATCACACTTCAGGTAGCCCTGTCTCAGGGCACCTGACCTCTGTATTCACCTTGAAGAGCTCAATAAACGAACAAATGGATATGTTCCTGTGTAGTACGCAATGTGTAAAATCAACGCATAAGCCCATCACCCCTCTGTATAAAGGTGGAAAATGGGAGAACAAGATTGTTTCTAACACCTTTTCCAGCCTTGGACCCTACAAGTCTGGTTTCTGGTCTTGAGGGGTGCTTGCTGATCCTGACAGTGGTTACTGCATTGCGCTGTGTATCTTCCTGTCTCGTGGGACTGTCCACAGCCTACACTTGGCTACAGCGGTAAAATTACTGCCCCAGAGAGAGCTTCCTGGCAGGTAAAATGCAATGAAGGTTACTAAGGTACTGTTCTGAGAAGCCCTGTATACCTGCCGTGTCTGGAGACCCTGTGCCATCCCCTCCCAGTCACGCACCCCAACAATACGGCTTTCCATGTAATCCATGACACAGTATTTAGGAAGCACTGCTCTGGAATCAGAAACACTAATTCACTCCTCAACCCCATGAGGGTCTGCAAAGGCCCTTCCCTCCCTTTTTTTTTTTTTTTTACATCTGCTTCATCAGCAATACCTGTTAGCACTTGGAATCTTTCCCCCTCTCCCCTCTGCCCCTTCATGCAAACATGATCTCTTACAAGGACCACCGCAAAGAGTCCTAACTGGTCCCCTTGCTTCTGCTCTTGTCCTGAGCCATCCATTTTCCAGGTCTTTAGAATGCTAACTGCTCCTCTTTGCCTGTGTCTCTGAGCTCCTACAAAGCTCTGGCCCTTGCCTCTTTTCCAGCCGTACTCACATGTATTCCTTGCTTTCTCGGTCTCCCTCAGCTGTTACAGCCTTTCTTGTAGTCCTCCGTCGACTTCCCTGTCCCAGCTAGTTCCAGCTGTCTAAAACTCTGGGCCTAGTCCTTCATGACCTTCACTCCAGTGAGATGTCCCTGGCCACTCCACTTGGTTCCTAACTCATTGCCACCCTGGATTACCGGATTACAACTTTGTTGGAATTTTCCCTCAGATTGCTATCTGAAATCACAAGGATTTGATACATATATATATTTGATACATATATTACATATATATATATATAAGATATATAATCACTTCTCTCTTCAGTCTCAACACACACACACACACGAGCTCCACAAGACTAATGAAAACTTCATCTTTTCACTGATGAGAAGCTTGTCTTTCAATACGTAGATGTGCAGTGGAAGAAGGCTGCTCCCCTGAAAAGCTCACCAGAGAGGCTCAGTGTGAGGTCCTTGCCTAGCATCCTGAGGCTCTGGTCTCCATCTCCAGGGGTGGGGAAGAAAGAGAGAAAGAAGGAGGAGGAAGAGGAGAAAAAGAAGGGGAAAGACTTTAGCAGCAGCACAAACACAAGAGAGCAGTCAATATTTATTTCAAATAAATATTTGAAATTTACTAAAATTTACTAATATCTGGAACATGCCGTATTTGGGACATCACTCTACATTTTTTTAAAAAGTATTCATTATTTACCTGGAATTCTATTTTCACTTGACCTCCTGAATTGTATCTGGCAGCCACAGGCATGGAGAGTTCTCAGGGGAAATACTACCTGGGCCAGCATCCCACTGTGAGCATCTTTAAGGCCCTGCATGTTGGAGGGAAGATTCAGAGTGAAAGGGCTGCTCTCCCTCTCAGAGCCTGCAGCTTGGAGGGATCCTTGCACACAGTTCAATCCCTGCTGGCCAAAGTCATTTCCACAGCTTCCAGGTCCCCAGCCCATCCCTGGACTGAGCCATTTTATTTTATTTTATTTTATTTTATTTTTTAGGGTTTTTTTTTTATTAAAGATTTCTGCCTCCTCCCCGCCACAGCCTCCCATTTCCTTCCCCCTCCCCCAATCAACTCCTCCTTCCTCATCAGCCCGAAGAGCAGTCAGGGTTCCCTGCCCTGTGGGAAGTCCAAGGACCTCCCACCTCCTTCCAGGTCTAGTAAGGTGAGCATCCAAACAGCCTAGGCTCCCACAAAGCCAGTATGTGCAGTAGGATCAAAACCCAGTGCCATTGTTCTTGACTTCTCAGCATTCCTCGTTGTCCGCTATGTTCAGCGAGTCCGGTTTTATCCCAGGCTTTTTCAGACCCAGTCCAGCTGGCCTTGGTGAGTTCCCGATAGGTCAACCCCATTGTCTCAGTGTGTGGGTGCACCCCTGGCGGTCCTGAGTTCCTTGCTCGTGCTCTCTCTCCTTCTGCTCCTGATTTGGACCTTGGGTGTTCCAATGTGGGACTCTGTCTCTGTCTCCTTTCATTGCCTGATGACTGAGCCATTTTCTTAATGACTTCTCCTATTGCCCAACTTCAGTGACATCTGACCACATGCAAGAGCATGGGTTCCACGGCCCCTCACAGGGGACACATGCAGCCAGTTCACACGGAGGCACAGATGCTGGGTGCAGTGCTCAGTGGCATAAGTGACATCTCCCAGATGTGGTGTCCTTTTCCTGAAAGGCGTTCTTCAGAAAGGGCCCTTCTGATGGGGCCACACAGTAAGCCAGCTGGGCTTCTGCAGTCAGCACCCATTTATCAAATATGCAGATTAATATGGTCCAAAGATCACTGTTCTCAAAACTATTCAGGGAGAAGATGCTAACTAAATATGGGGAAAAATGACTGTTAAATTTAGCTGAAGGTTTGTTCTATCAATCAACAGTTAAAAAAAAATCTAAAGACCATACCTTTCAAAGGTGTGTGTGTGCACGTGTGTGTGTGTGTGTGTGTTTGAACATACTCACATGCATTATTCAGAAACCACAACATACATGTGGGGGTCAGAGGACAACTTGCAGAACTCTGTTCTCTCCTTCTATCTTGGGGAATCTGGGGGTGCAACTTGGCCAACAAGCTTAGGAGAAGGGTCCTTCACATGCTGTTATCTCCCTGGCCCAGCATTTCTTATCTTTATGCTGCAAGCATGTTGTCATGGAGCACTGTGCTCCCCTGAGACTTGAGCCCGCTGTGCTCTCTCCTAAATGCAAAGAATCTGCGGAGCATGAGAAATAAGTCTTCATGCCCACTGCTGTTGGGTCTTCAAAAGGCTAGAACTTTTTTTTGTATGACTGAGTGAGCCCCAAGTTCTATCCGGATGTGGTAGCCCCCTACTGACTAATTGCCCTCAGAGCTATAACTGTCTCCCTGATACATCGCTACCTGCAGCCCGAGCAGCTCGCAGGGAACTAGGAGTTTGCAGGCATCACCTACCACCTAAAAAGCAGGATGGCTTTCATGGCTTGAAATCACCTCTTAAGAGGGGTAAACAAAACCTCCTTTATCCTTCAGTCTGAGTCTTGATAACTCCTGTTACTTAAAGAAAGTTGGAAAGAATGTAAGAACCAGAAGACAGAGAGAAGGGCTGCTGAATACTGTCTCCTGAGTGTGACCCGGCTGCTGAAATCAGGAACTCACCTACCACAGCAGCCTGCTCTGGGTCTGGACAAGCCTGGACCTATCAACAGCCAGTCATGCATGGAGAGGGGCCCTTACCTCTCCCTGCTGAACTCTTGGGTAGTGGTGGATTGGGGGGCATGTTATGTTCAGAAGTGTACCCAGCAGTCAGCCTGCCAGGCTCCATACCCTTAGTCACACAGGTGGCCCTGGCTTAGCTAGGCAGGTCACCAAACAAACACAAAGTCATGACCATGGGAAAGGGACCCATAAGGCAGAAGGGGAATGGCTGGAGGAGGGGAAAGATACAGAAGGTGGGGTGAAGGGAACTAGAATGCATTATAGACACATATGAAATTGTCAAAGAACGAAATTAATTAATAAAATAGGGGAGAGGTTTTGTTTTGGGGTGGTTTTGTTTCTGACCTTGCAGCGCCCTCTGCTGCTCTAACCAACCCATCTCCGTAAACAGGTCCAGCTGGAGCTCAGCAGAAAATTGGTCGGAGGGAAAACGCCCTCTTTGCACACCTGATCTCAAAGCTGTTCTTCTATTTCCATCCCCCGTTCATCTCTGAGACTGACAGCTGCTTCTGTATTGGTCCAATGGGCACATTCTTTGCCAGTCACTAAAAAAGGACAGGCTTCAAGGAAATGAGATATTACTCTAAGACACCCAGAGAAGTAGACATTTTTGCCTTCAAAATGCCTAAGCCATAATCAAGAACAGGGAAGCTTGACTGGATGGATGCAGACACTAGATATACTGTGGATACTACAAATCTATGCTGGAAGGGAAGCCTTAGAGGCATCAGGAATGTGTGGCTATGGAACAAGTGTCCAGAGAAAGAGCTTTGGCACCACTGTCTTCCTGTGGCACCTTCCATTCCAAGATGCCCGGGGACAACCTGGCCTGATGAATACCAGGAAGTGCTCCAAAGAAAGACAAGGGCCAACACATCCCCAAGCTCCTGGTTTGGGGGAAGACCTTTCAGATTTGGGCAAGAATAAGCCTGAAGAACCCTACCGTGATCCCACCCACCCCACATTACCCTCTATAATGCTGGATTTTGGGAAAATGCTCTGAAGATGATGTCCTGGATGCCACTTCTGGAGCAGTCTGCGGGAAGGACAGTCTTCATCTTACCAGGTCTTTGATATCTTTATGATGGAACTGTGTCTGACTCCCAGCAGTTGGATTTCTCAACCGCAGTCTGTGGGATCTGCTCCTCAGCTGTTCTCTTGACCAGCAAGAGCCAGCAGGCTGCATCTCAACTACCAAGAGCTGACAATTGGTAGTGGCTCCCTGGAGCACACTGGTAAGAAGGATGCTTTGGTCACATCTACACTCAGAGGGAAGAGCACTCTTCTCTTCATAGTCCCACTGTGGGAGCGAGGAGAGGAGGCAGGACCTCACTGTTTCGTATTTGCCATCCACGCATACAGTGTCATTCCGCATAATGGGTCCTGAAGAGACACCAATCAAAGCCAACTCCCTTCTGGATTATCCTTTTGGGAAAGGGCAAATTTTTCTATCTCTGTCTTTTCCTTGGCTTCCCTGGGTATCCCACAGGCCATTTCCCTTGCTATCAATTGTTACTGCCTGATTCCTTAGAGATAAATGAAGAAGTTCTACCTCTCATTTGCCAAGTCCTTCTTCATGGTGCCATATCCACTGTTTATCCCTGCCAGCCAGTAGCTCCTATAGGGAGAGATTGCCCGGAGACAGCCCTGCTCTCTTGTGGCACATGCAGAAAGATACAGAAGGTAATGCTGGAACTCAGATGCCCTGAGTTCTAGTCCTAGCCATGACTCAAACCTACCTACAGGACCTGGAGAAAAATTTGTCTCCCACTATTACATGTTTTCCTAAGCTGAAGTCCGCAGGGAGAAGCCATCTGAAGAACAGTGTTTTTGATATTGGGTTCCTGGTACCCGAGGAAGGGCAGGCAATACTCTATGCGTTTGTGTAGTGGAAAGAGAAACCTGGCCCGCCTGGTATACTTGATGGCCCCCCGGGTTCTCCTCCGCTCTAGGTCAGTGGTAAAGAAGGAAGAGTTACCCTTCCTGACACCTATAGAACAGCACAGGCGAGAAATAGCTTAGTAAGGTTTCCAGAAGGTTTCTCTGATCCTTGTGAATACAGAAAAGAAATCTGGAGCATCCTGACACGCTTGGTCTCTCCCTCCTGTGGCCTGCATCTTAGGCTGCAGTAGTCAAAGAGAGATAACCTCAAATGACAGTTCGAGATGCTGGCCTCCACTCCTGCCTGATATCACTGGAGATACTAAGGAACAGACCCAGCGCTCTGTAAAGAACTCTGAGGTGCCCCGTGACTTGTCAGCCCAGAGAGCCCCACTCAGAGGTGCCTCAGCAGCCTCACTCAGTAAGAGCACCTGGTACTTGGAGGCCTGGAGCAAGCTGCATGGGGAATCACCTTATCCAATGGGAGGTCAGTCTCCCTTCCCAGAGGGTCTCAGATTCAAGGACAGACAGCAGGTCCTGCAGAAAAGCAGAAGAAAAAACTACATTTGCAACTGGAGGGCATGAAGCTTAAGAAGAGCTGTGTTTAAACCAAAGGTGTTGGTTTATTTGCTGTGTTTCGAATTATCTGCATTCCTTTAAGAAACTATAGCTCCCCCTAAGGATTTGGTTCTAGAATTTTGACTTCAAACTCTAAGATCAAACACTAAGGCAGATGGCAGGGTTGGAAACCACCACTTCCCGGTATGCTAAGTAGAGACCTACTTTTCACCTTTTTTTCTCTTTTGTTTGATTTTGTTTAGATGAGGTGAATTAGATGAGCCAGGGGGTAAAAATGACACAGCATTTTTGAATACATTAAACCCAGAGAAGCAATGAAAAACTCCCAGCTTAGAGAATCAGTCCTTACTGACCTCCCAACTTTGCAAATGAGGACAGTGGAACTCGGAGAGGAAGTAAGGGTGCTCAGAGTCGCACAGCTGAGCCTGATCCCAAGGTCCAGGGCAGAGCCCAGTGTCTCGGAACCCTGAACAGTCCAGACCCTCCCAGAATGGGGGAACACAGCACACTCTTCATGCAAAGTTTAGGCATTGATTCCAAAAAGAAATAAATCCCTAAGTGTTAGCTGGGGTTGGGAAAAGCTAGCCAAGGCAGGGAACATGACAGACAGCAACTGAACCAGATAACAAAAGAGAGGAGCAGCTATGCGCAGAGACGGAAAACAGAAGCCTGGGTGGAACACTGGCCTTGCCTTCAGACAATGACGTAACTATCGGACCTGCTGGTCGATACTGCGCAGCTGACTCTCCCAGGGGAGCTTAAATTCGGTGAGATTGCACGCTGTGATGGCTTTGACCTGTGGATTACAGATACAGAATTGGCTTGCACAGCCTTCTGGAATCATCAAGAAAGAATCGTATCCCTGGGCACTGCCTCAGTCACAGCACCCCAGTTTAACTAAAAGAATGGTGTCCCTTCTTCCTCTTCTGAGACCTGGACAGTGGCGGAAGCTTCTAGTCCTTGGGAAGCTCTGCCAAGCCATGCTCATTAGGCTGATGCCACGGGTTTTTGCAAAGCCCTTCAGCGCAGTGCCCAGCAAGTCAGTGGCTCTGAGTTGATATTTGGGAAGGGGAAAAAACTCACAGAAAATCCAGGTAAGTGTGAGAGTGTCTAACCCTCTTTCTAAATGTGATTTGAGATCTTTTTCATGCCAACTAATGGGCATACAGCTTCTTGCCCCGTGTCTGCCAAGACTCAGGTTCAGTCGGGGTTTTTTTAAAAAGAAAAAAGTACCTGATCCACCTGCAAGTGGATAGAGCTTTGCCCAGCCTCCCACAGGATCACATAACCACCCCCACCCCACGTCAAACGGTCCAGCAGCTCTTCTGTGCCCTTCATGCCGTGCTAGTCTTCAGGTAAAGAGACAACTCTAGAATTCTACAGTCTCACAGGAATTCCAAACCTTCAGGTCATTATTTTTTAAGGTCATGTGCAATGTATTTGACGTGGAGGAAAATAACAGTGAGGGCTGTTAGCTGCCGGCCACACTCTTTCTGTGTGTTATCACACTCACTCTTAATGTGGCTCTGAGCTCGGTGCAGCTGCAACCCTCATTTTAAACATGACTTCCCTGTTGGTAAGGATGCTTGGGAGGCAAATAATTTCATAAAGTCCATGCAGTAAGAAAGAGAACTCAAGGGCCAAGATGGTCTAACCTGTAAGCTAAGTGCATGGAAGGCAGAGGCAGGAGGATCACTGCAAGTTCAAGACCAACCTGGTCTAGATTGTGAGTTCCAGACTAGCTAAGGCTAGCTAGTGAGACCCAGACAAAGAAAAAAAGGTTAAATGGATGAAATTGAATAAACAAAAAAGGGAGGAAGGACTTGAGGCTTAGTTCATGACCTCTAGGTACCAGAGATGAGTGTTTACGTCTGAGAATGTATCTGGGAAGTCGCTGGAGCCTCGTTCTCCCCAGTTGTAAGAACTAGAAGTGTGTCTCACAGATGGCCCAGCACTGGACAGACAGACTCCAGCCACCCAGCCATAAACTCCTAACCCCCAAACCAGCACTGACAAGCTGTTGCCATTCTCCCACTTTGCAGATAGGGAAACTGAGGTGAAGCAAGTTAAAGCACTTGCCCTTGATGTCCCTGGAGCCTTGAGCTCCTTCAAACTAACTGTACCTGCCAACCAGCTGGATTGATTACTTACCTAATTAATAAGGCAGCAATCTAATAATCTCTTAGGTAAAAGGGCGATCAAATATTTTCCATTGTCCCACTCAGAAATAGCCATGTAATTGCACAACTACACAATGATTCTGCCTTTGCTCCCTCCCTCCCCCCCTCCCCCCGGAGACTTGGTAGAGCTCTGGCTCCTGGCAGTTGGCAGGAAAGTCTAGAGAGTATTTGTAAAGCAGTGTGTGGCTGTGGGAACCAAGGAGGATCTCAGAAGCTCGTCTTTGGGAAAGGAACAAAACTGACAGTAAGCTTGTGTAAGTTTAAATTTCTAGTATTCCAACTTTCTCTCTGGATCCATGATATGCAAATTTTCTGTTCTGTTTTATAACCCAAGTCCACACCACGGCAACTTGTTAGCTGATTCCAGTCCAAACAATTTCTGGTGTATTCCTGCCACATGCAGGACACCGCCCTTGACCCTACCCGCCCTTTACCTGACAATATGATGAGAATGGCACTGGCCCACTGCACCAGGAGTCGGGCTACTGTGCACATGATTGTGAAAACTGCAACTGGTGGGATTTTCCACGGAACTAAAGGAAAATCAACCGACTCTTTGGGCTTCTATTTTTTCTCTCATAAAATGAGAAAGAGGGAAGAGAAGGAATCTGGGCCTCTGTGTTGCTGGGCAGACAAGCAGTAGGGGATGGATGCTAATACGTTCCCAGAAAAGTGATCAAGACTATGAGGAAAAGGGGGTTTGCGGAGAGTCCACAAAACCCACCACTGCTCCTCATTATACAAGGCTGGCTTTACCTGGGAGCTTTCTAGACCAACAAGCAAATACTGAAGCTTCAGGGGAAGTTCGGACAACTGAGTTTTTGTAGAGTCATGTGTCATTGTGTGTCTGCTGGAGCCAACAATAAGCTGACATTTGGAAAAGGAACAATTCTGAGGGTCACACCAGGTATGTTTGATGACACTTACTTGTCTCTAAACCTAAACCATCACTTTAAAAATTCTTTGGAAACAACCACATTACCCGCTGACCAGAATCTTCCACTGCTTTGCTAACTGGTCACGGTGGTACCATAGCCAGCCCCTACAACAGAACCTTAGACTAACTGGTCACGGTGGCACCATAGCCAGCCCCCTACAACAGAACCTTAGACTAACTGGTCACGGTGGCACCATAGCCAGCCCCTACAACAGAACCTTAGACTAACTGGTCACGGTGGCACCATAGCCAGCCCCCTACAACAGAACCTTAGACTAAACTGGTCACGGTGGCACCATAGCCAGCCCCTACAACAGAACCTTAGACTAACTGGTCACGGTGGCACCATAGCCAGCCCCTACAACAGAACCTTAGACTAACTGGTCACAGTGGCACCATAGCCAGTCCCTACAACAGAACCTTAGACTAACTGGTCACGGTGGCACCATAGCCAGCCCCTACAACAGAACCTTAGACTAACTGGTCACGGTGGCACCATAGCCAGCCCCTACAACAGAACCTTAGACTGTTGTCGACACTTTCAAACACTTGGAAATGTTAAGTCCGGTTCTGTTAAGGGGGTTATGTCTGACTAAAGGCTGCTGAGTTGAAACATTAGTGTTCAGGAACAAAATGCATCTAGAAAGGAAGGAGGGCGAGGAGATAGGCTGGTCACAAGGCAACAGCAATAGGATCAGAAGCAGCCTGACCCAGGAGGAGACAGTGAGGTGCATGCTGGCCACTGAATGACCACCTTCCTTTCACATACATGACTAGGAGAAGCTTCCATGTTGACACAATTAAGAAATGAACTATCTGGACTCCCTATAATTCAAACTCTTAGAGTCAAGCTAGTTAGACAAAGTTCTGTAAGATTCTTTGGTACTTACGATAAAAATCTGATGTTTAGGGGAGAGGCAACATTTAAAGCAAATTTCAAATGAGTCAGGAGGACCAGGAGCCTCTGAGACTATGTCTCAGGATGATGCTCACTGCTGTGTTCTAACTGGGTCCTCCAGGAATGTTTGCATCCTTGCCTGGACTGAGTTCTGTGCACCAGAGGAGACCCTTCTGATACTCTCTCATTTCTGTGCTCTTGCTGACAAACTGGTGCCTGGGCTTGGAAAAGGACTCTTAAGCCAGCTATCTTAACAGCCCTTCTCTTCACCCCATGAGGCCAGAAGGACGCTTTGGGTGATGCCTCACCATTCTCAAAACAACCTAATCTCTATCAGCTTCAGTGTTGCTGAAATTTTGCCTTGCGAGACAATTTCTATTTTCTATACCAATGGAAGCTTTTTCCAGCTAATTATTTAGGAGTTAACATTGCCTCACAATTCCAAGATACCAGCTACCCAACTGGGTATCTCAAAGCAAATCCACTTGCATGGCTGAATTATTATCCACATTTTAAAAAGCCAGAATGAAAATGTCCTCAGAACCACTGTGTTGCCTCTGTTTGACCTTCCTTAAGTCCTTCATGCTAAAACAGCATCAAGTAGAAAACCATTTAGATGCTGGACTGTGTGTCTAGTGGTTCACAGGGGCCCAAGGAGCAGGCAGGTCAGTAGCTGCATTTCCAGACTGGAGTGACTGTTTAGAGCTCTCCAAATACAAGAAATATAATCAGAAAAAATATACAACTCTATTTTATTTATTATTCTTACGCTTCCCAAGGAACTGTTTTAAATTCTCTCCCATAGTGTTGTGGTCTTTCTTTCGGTCCCTCTATTTGTGACATGTGAAGGTGAAATATCAGCTGAGGTTGAAAATGCATCCCTGAGATCTACCTTCAGCTTCCCCTGCCAGAGGGGTTCTAAAAAAAGATAGGAAACTGACATTTGAGAAGCAGATTAAAGAGAAAATCCAAATTAATCCCAAGGAGTGATGCTCAATAGATAACTCCCTGTTAGTAACAATGACCTTTCTGTGGGTTGGGGAGGGAGGTGTTCAAAAATAAATCCACCTAAGCACAGAAAATGAGAGGAGTTCTGGGAACACGCTCCTCCCTGGCTTCTCCGTGTGCCTTTAACCTTTCCTGTCTTAGAGCGGTGTTTTGAGTCCCCAAAGAGAAGGCCCCAGAGTCGGTCCAGGAACTTTAAGTAGGAAGTCAGCTTAACTTCACCGGGGAGACTTTTAAGTGTAAAGATTCTTTTAATCCAACTGTTTCAGGGAAAGTTCTGTAAAGACTGGATGAAGGGCGGGAGGAAAGGAAGTTAAGATCTATGAGGGAGAAAAAGATAAAGATGTTAAATCTGACAAAGGAACTGAAGTTTCCAGTACATTCTCTACAACCGGTAAAGGAGACTGGGAAGGGCAAGAGGAGCACAGCAGGGAGGTGCAGCCACACCCTGCAGGTTTGTGAGGCTCAGCCGTTCTCCACAGCAGACTTGACTGCTAGGCACCTGACCTGGCTTCTTCAAGCGAGGAAAGAGGCTCTGCTGTGCAGTTTGCATACAAGCTTTGTAAATCTGTGCTGTGTGGCCCAACTCCGAGAGTGGTTTCTAGAAGCTGGTGTGTGAGCAAGGAACAGGCTGACCTGACTGGATGTGGAGGCCGAAGCTGCTTCTAGGTCTCCACAGCCATCTTTCTAGGCTGTGTCCTCTGAGCTCTGCTGAAGAGACAGACACGGTTTGCCTGCTCCTCCAGAGAAGCAGGCCAGGAAGGGTGGGCAAACACTAAGCCTCACGTAATACATGTATCCCTGACCTCTTTTGCTTCTGAAATCCATTTCCCATGGACCAGAAACCAGTGAATTGATTTTAAGTAATTCAATAAACAGCAGAGAAATCGTGGCCCAAAAAGTGCAATAAACTAGAAACTACATGAGTATCGAGCAGGAGAAAACAATTAGGAAGGAAGAGAGAGAAAAGGCTTACCAAAACGAAGGTGGCAGCTTAGTCATAAAAAGAGCAATAAAAAAAATCGCATTTAAGACCTAGAGAGACAGAGAGACATGTATGTTGGGTTTCTAGATCACAGCCTTCCACTGGCCTCTAGAAACCCAGGTCTTGGCAAACCTGCAATGCAGTGTGGGGATGAGAGCAGCCAGGGCCCTTCTGCAAGAGCAGCCCTGGTTCCTGTTTTTGTAAAGCCTCCCGAGGCTGTGGGAACAGTGGAAGCGGCAGCTACAAACTGACATTTGGAAAAGGAACTCTCTTAACTGTGACTCCAAGTAAGTCTTAAGGGAGAGGCAGAAGGGGACATTCAGACACCTCTCTCTCCAAGCATTGCCCCTCCAAAGCTCCCAGCCTAGCTTCTAAATCTTAACGGATTTATTGTGGAGAGATGGTGCCCAATGCCACAGTACAAAGACTAGATGGCCTCTAGCCAAAAATATCCCAACAATTCGCCTTAAGTCAAATTATTGATACAGGGAGGCAAAACTGAATATAGGATCCAGAGGGATTCAGCTAAGGCTGGAAAGGATTTTCCAGAAAGATTGAGAGAAAATTGGCATGTTGTGACTCTGCAAATTTAGTGAACCAAAAGTAATGTAGATACTAAAACTACACCAAAATAATGTGGGATCCAAAATTTCATTAATGATAGGAATCCTATAGCCTGATCTTTTTCTTATGCCTTCTTGCTCTTTCTCTTAAAGAAACTGTACTCAGTCCCGCCTGGAGACTTGAGATCTCTGTAGGAGAGACTGTCTGGTTCACTGGGAAGAACATTTGATCCCTTTCATAGATAATAATCCAGCCTCTTCTTAGTTCACTTGAGACTAGAGGAATCTGACAATGACGTGTGTGCACTGGTGAGGACGTGTGTGCACTGATGAGGACGTGTGTGCACTGGTGAGGACGTGTGTGCACTGATGAGGACGGGTGTGCACTGGTGAACACGGGTGTGCACTGGTGAGGACGGGTGTGCACTGATGAGGACGTGTGTGCACTGGTGAGGACGGGTGTGCACTGATGAGAACGTCTGTGCACTGGTGAGGACGTGTGTGCACTGGTGAGGACGTGTGTGCACTGGTGAGGACGTGTGTGCACTGATGAGGACGTGTGTGCACTGGTGAGGACGTGTGTGCACTGGTGAGGACGTGTGTGCACTGGTGAGAACGTGTGTGCACTGGTGAGGACGTGTGTGCACTGGTGAGGATGTGTGTGCCCTGGTGAGAACGTGTGTGCACTGATGAGGACGTGTGTGCACTGATGAGGACGTGTGTGCACTGGTGAGGACGGGTGTGCACTGGTGAGGACGTGTGTGCACTGATGAGGACGTGTGTGCACTGATGAGGACGTGTGTGCACTGATGAGGACGTGTGTGCACTGATGAGGACGTGTGTGCACTGGTGAGGACGTGTGTGCACTGGTGAGGACGTGTGTGCACTGATGAGGACGTGTGTGCACTGATGAGGACGTGTGTGCACTGATGAGGACGTGTGTGCACTGATGAGGACGTGTGTGCACTGGTGAGGACGTGTGTGCACTGGTGAGATCGTGTGTGCACTGGTGAGGACGTGTGTGCACTGGTGAGGACGTGTGTGCACTGATGAGGACGTGTGTGCACTGATGTGGACGGTGTGCACTGGTGAGGACGTGTGTGCACTGGTGAGGACGGGTGTGCACTGGTGAGGATGTGTGTGCACTGGTGAGGACGTGTGTGCACTGGTGAGGACGTGTGTGCACTGGTGAGGACGTGTGTGCACTGGTGAGGACGTGTGTGCACTGATGAGGACGTGTGTGCACTGGTGAGGACGTGTGTGCACTGGTGAGGACGTGTGTGCACTGATGAGGACGTGTGTGCACTGATGAGGACGTGTGTGCACTGGTGAGGACGTGTGTGCACTGGTGAGGACGTGTGTGCACTGGTGAGGACGTGTGTGCACTGGTGAGGACGTGTGTGCACTGGTGAGGACGTGTGTGCACTGGTGAGGACGGGTGTGCACTGATGAGAACGTGTGTGCACTGATGAGGATGTGTGTGCACTGATGAGGACGGGTGTGCACTGGTGAGGACGTGTGTGCACTGGTGAGGACGGGTGTGCACTGATGAGGACGTGTGTGCACTGGTGAGGACGTGTGTGCACTGGTGAGGACGTGTGTGCACTGATGAGGACGTGTGTGCACTGGTGAGGACGGTGTGCACTGGTGAGGACGTGTGTGCACTGAAACAGTTAAAATCTTACAGAAAAGTCACTGTGGTTGCTATTGACACTTTCAAAAATACCTGTGTTGCTGGTGGGTTTTAAGACTCTACTTCAAAACTGACCTGTTCTAAAATTCAGCTACCGTGAAATTAGGAGAACATTGAAGGGTGTGATGGCATAGGCTGTGTGCTGGGTGCTGCATAGAAGCCAGATTCCTAGTTCCTTTAGTTCAGCTCTGTCCTCTGTGATCAAGAGAAGAGCCACAGTGGGGTGGGGTTGTTGTGAAACAGACCAGGCAAGGCTCTTTAAAAGAGTGGCTCCAGGAAAGGGACTCTAATGAATGATTCAGGGTAGAGATGTTACCAAAAACTTAGTTAAAAAAAAATGTTTAACAGTATAAAAGCCAAATTGAGTTAAAGGACTACAATATGTCATAAAATAAAATCATGTGAGTTTTTCTCTTTGCAACTTTTTGTGGCATCCATCAGACTAGCCAACAAAGCCCCCAGTTTCCAATGGTTGTGACTGTCAGCACTAGGAACTTCATTTGATCAAGGCCTGGAATTTACAGCCGTCCCACGTAACTCTACAGGGATGTCTCCGTGGGGACATCTCATTCTCCACTGGAGTACCAGGCCTGCTCTGTAAGTCTGCACACCTCTGCGGAGATGGTAGGGTCACCAAGATTGAGAGGCTTCCCCAAACAGCTCATTACGTTAACAGATAGTTCACTGTGATAACCGGGCTCAGAGGTAAACGTCCTGTGCGCTTCTGCTTGCATGCCATCAGTGCAAGAACAGCAGAAAGCTACGCTGTGTGGAGGCTCAGCTCGGTGTGCCCACCATTTCCCTCTCCTGTGCTAAGGCAGGAAGGGAGCTGAGGAGACAGCGTTTCCCAGGGCTGAGTCTAAACCTCATCTCATTCCAGTCAGCCTCCAAATGGCGGAACACTATCCTCCTGTCTCCTTGTGATCAATTCATTGTCATCAGAAATGTGTGACGCCTCGAGGGGAGGGAAGGACATGCCTTGCAAGCTGAACAGAGAAATTGTCCTAAAAGTGATGCTGTAAATGGAAATGAGACCTTTAGAGGAGAACACTGAGCATGAGAAATCAGCAAGCCTCGTTGTGAAACCAGAGGAAAGAGGGGTGGGAGGCAGGCCCTGGGTGCGGCTGGTCAGTGTCTCTGGACCAAATGTAGAAACGGTCCCCTGACTTTCAGAAGACTATACTCAGCCTCATAGGCCTAGGCCTTTCCAGGTGAGTTTATTTCCCCCCAAAACTAAAATAGAAAGCTATCTGAGAGCCTGGGGATCCACCAGGTGTTTTTGCAAAGGCCTCTGTTACAGTGCTACTCTGGTGCTAATGCTGGCAAGCTGACATTTGGACAAGGGACCATCCTTAGGGTCCACCCAAGTAAGTGAAAAGGGACATGGTAGCATAATAAGATTCTGAAGGGTCGTCCCTGGCATCAGGTTTAAAAGAATTGTGTGCTGTTTAGGAGCCGCACTTTGCCTAAGTAAATTAACGCTGCTCAGGGTCCTTAGTCATCTTCAATCTCGTCTGGTCTCTTCCCTGAGAGTAGCCAATCCTGATGTTGCAAAGCTGGGATCTTTTCTGCTCTCAGAGTCTTTTCTAGAAGTAGGGTCTTACTTTTGGGGAGAGGAGGGAACTCTTTCCAACTGACTCCTTCTGAGTAAGTCATCTTATGTTTCACAGCATTCCCTATCAGAAAGGTCCCCCGTACAGCAATTTTCAGCTCTTCTTGGCCCAGCTAAGGCCACCTCCACTGGAGTCCTCCCCAGCAGAGAGAGATAATCAGAACAGAGTGTGTCTGAATAGCTACGTCGTATTCAGCTTGGAGGGTCTTAAATGAAGCAGAGAAGGGAAAACAGACAACTGTATGGGACCATAAGGTCTCACTTCAAATCCCTCTATGTCCCCTGAATGTATCTACATCTATAAAGGCAAAACTACAAAAGGAAAGAGAGAAAGGAAGGCCAGAAAGAAGGGGCTACCATGTCCATTCCCTATCACTGAAACCACAGGCAAAAAATGACAAATAATTCCAAAGAGTGTCAGGTCCAGAGCTTAAAACCCTTCTTAAGGTTCACGGTAATCCTTGCCAATAACTAGAGTAGATAGGAAGACTTGCTTCCCGTGTATTTGAGGCTGGATCCCACTGGGAAAAAAGTGAAGCGAGACTATTTTTTAAGATGCATAAAATTCCTCCTGTCATCTGTTGTAAAGCCCCACTGCAGAGAGATGTGCGACAGTGAAGCGAGCCGATGTGTGGAGACAGACAGCTGGAGAGAGAGCCCAACTCAGTGTCCCCCAACACCCTTGTTCCCTTCCCCACTTCAGGCCTTTTAGATCTTCCTTGTAGGGACCCTAAGGGAGCCAAAGAGACCTGAATTAGAGAGAGCCTGGAGCTTGGAGAGCGTGGGCGCTCAGAGATAATAAAGTCAGTGAGTGGCAAGCAGGAGAGGAAACAGTTAAAAGGCAGAAGGAGACATTCAGTGCAGCTTGACAGGAGAACCAGGGGGAAGGGATCAAAGAGAAAGCTGTCACCACTATAGTTGCCATCCCAGGAACTCTACCAAGGACAGCGTCTTCTCACAAAGAGATGTGTGCCCAGCCCTGTCTGAAATGGCTACTCTTCTGCAGGCAGAGGGCACGGCACAGATTCTAAGCATGCAGAGGACATATCGGACATGACTCTTTTTATCTGGCCTTAGCGGCGTAGATTCACACCAGGTGGGTGTGGAGCGAGGTTGTTAGCAATGCTGCTCTGAGGTTCATTGTGGGGTTGTACAAATGTCTCAAATGTGCGAGACACCTGCTAGTAAAGTCCGGCCCTAATGGGCACAGTCCAGGTTGTACCCGGACCGCTCATGTTGTTGCTGCTGCTGTTCAGTTTCCCAAGCCCAGGAGTGTGAGCACCAACACTGAGAGCTTGACATTTTAGCTCAGGAGCCAATTGACTGAAATATGTCAAAGGGGTCTGAAAGGCCAAGATGCCTCCAGCGCGTGGTCTTTGTGTTAACTCCCTGGCAGCTGCCATCTCAGCAGAACACATCCACTTAGAAAGGTGAGCCCTTCATTAGCCAGACAAATGAGAACAACACGTAGACCAGAGGAAAGGTGTGGGCAGTCCGGATCTGGGCTTTGGAGAGCCTGGCCTTTCTAACCCTGCAGTGACAGTGTGCTGGTGAGCAGACGCTGTCTCCAAGACGGTAGATCGATGATGCCTGAGGACCTGGTGTCACCAAGCTCGCTTGGAGATCGGGATGAGGTACCGATGGAAATGCTGTGGGTGGAGAAATCATGAAGACGGGAGGAGAAGACAAGGGGGCCCAATGGTGCCTTTTAAAGCCTGCTGCAGGGTACCAGGGGTTCTGACGACACCACGGAGAACTGCATACTCCTAGCAAGTGCCCTGCTGTCCCCAACAGAGACCCTTCAAAATGTGTCTCCTACTCAGATCCCATAGGCTGAACAGGACCCGTGTTGTAGCACAAAAAGCCAGGATCTTTGCTCCTTAAGAGTCGCCCGCTAGTTATTGTAAAGGGTTGACTTGCTGTGTGACATCCTCCTCCTACAAGCTGGTGTTTGGGCAGGGGACAATCTTATCAGTCATTCCAAGTAAGTTTGCATGTTGTCTGTGGAGCAGTGGTTCTCAACCTTCCTAATGCTGTGACCCTTTAATACAGCTCCTCATGTTGTGGAGACCCCCACAACCCTCAAATTCTTTCCACTGATGCTTCATAACTGTAATTTTCTACTGTTATGAAATGTGATGCAAATATCTGATATCCAGGGTATCTGGTATGTGACCCCGTGAAAGGGGTCACGATCCACGGCTTGAGAACCGCTGCTGTGGAATAGGGTGGAATCCATAGTCATAAACACGGAGCTCGGGGGCAGGGTGGGTGAGGACGCAAAGCTGAAGGAGTCGAGGTCTAGTCACTCTGGTCAGCACAAGAGATCAAAGAGCAGCAGGTGTAAGGTCAGTCCTTAAAAGGTGCCGCGGACAGTGTGGGCCTTGGTGGTGGCGACTAAAGGCCGCCTGTGGTCTACTGCTGCCTTCTCCCCAAATACGGAGATACTTACGGTAGAGGGAGTGATGGGCATAAGAGAGTCGAGGGTCTGAGGAGTGAGGCAGAGTGGGGCATAGCAATGTGGCCCTAGCCTCAGTCTAGATTAGCCCGGAGAGTTTAGTAAAGAAATAAAATCCTCCCCAGAGCCAAGAGATTTCACAGGGAGCCCTGGGTTTGCAGTGTGTTTCAGAATCATATAATCAGCAAGAGAGAAATTAAGCCTTAAAAGAAAAAATTTAAATACCCAAGCATAAAACAAATGGCCTACACCTATATTAGACAGTAAGCCCCAGCAAATCGTATCAGCTGTCCTTCTAGTCCCCTCCCAAGGGGAAGCCACCGTCCAGCAGCAACTTCCTCCTTCTGATTCCCTTGCCAAGTGTCCTTACAGGGAAAGTGACAGACAGCCTGTCCCTTCCCGCTTGCCCACATGGGGAGCCCAGGTGTAGACTCTAGCTCTGACTTCTGGTTTTTGTTGAGGCTCCTGTCACAGTGGAACACAGGTTACCAGAAGCTCTATTTTGGGACAGGGACAAGTTTGACTATTGTTCCAAGTAAGTGAAAAAAATGTTTTTTCCTTTGCCATCTGTAAATTCTGAACCTGTTGCAGAAGGAGCTATCAAAAGTTTACTACTCGGTTCCCCTGCTCCTGTGTAGAATGCTGTGAGGAACATTGCAAGGGCCCCTTGCCTTCCTCCAAGGATGGTCTATGCCAGGACAAGTCGTAATTCCTGAGGGGAGGGGAATAGACAATGGATGCTTGCAGCAGTCACCTTTGCTCTTGCTCGCTCCCCAAGATGGCAGTGACCTGAGACATCAGTCTCCACCATAGTGTGCTCACCTCGGGGACAGAGGTTGAAGGGACCACTCAACTGAGGGAAGAGGGGTAGAGGCCAGGAAGAACAAGAGGGAACTTCAGAGAAAACTGCAATACGGGAGGTGCATGGCAGGGGTCCCCAGCTTGTATCTTAGGCATAAGTGTGAACTGAAAGCACCCAGACTGAAAAGGGGGTTCCCATCCTCTCGAAGACAAACTTAGCAGAAAGCCACCTGCCACGCTCTCCTGAGGACAGCCTGTAGTCGCCGCCACCAATGCAGCAGGCAGTGTAAGGAAACGGCTGTGCAAGTGTGGAGGGAGGAGGCTCACAAGAAACTTACGAGGGCTTTCAGGGAGTTGACAGAGTTGGCACAGGGGATTTTGTAATGGCTTGGCACACTGTGCCAATACGGAAACGACAGAATAACTTTCGGGGCTGGAACCAGACTCACCATTAAACCCAGTAAGTACTTCATCCTAGTCCGGAAACCAGCCTGTTAGATTTTAGGGATCAAACCAGACGATACAGGCTTAGGGAAATTTCATGTCCTTTTCCACTATTGGCATAGATAGGTGGCAGCCAAGTATCTGAGTTTTCTGGGGAAAACTCCGTCATGAATATTTAATTCATAGCTAGAAAATGTGATTCACGATTCCGTTTTTGCTGCTGGTGTCACGTGCCATGCAAAGAGAATTTGGAATGCCTGCGCATCTCCTCTTTCATCTTGTGTGATGATTCTAACTTTGGCTGCTGGAAGTGTTGGGAAGAAGCGGTAGAAACATAAGCTATCGAAGAGACTCACAGGAGACATAGGGATGCAGGCAGAGAACTCCTGGAAGAACCACGTTATAGAATCAACCCAGTGTTGTGTCTCTTTTTACAGACGGCAAAGACACTGGGAAGGGCGGGAACACAGATGCTCTGGGGAGGCAGAGATACCTAGGTGGGAAGGCAAAGCACCAAACACGAAGGGAAAATCTAAATTATGGGAAATTCCAGTTTCTTCCCCTCCCCCAGAAGGAGCCTGTCTGTGTGGCAGCAATACGCATTTAGTTCTTCACGCTGCCTTTGAGAGCATGCTACACACCAGCACTGCGGTGCGGTCCACAGCTACAAACCCGAGATTTATCTGGAAAACCTCGCCACCTCTGTAGGCTGTGCTGCGTACTATTTGGTGTCTAGAGTTACAAAATTGACATCTAGGTTGAACAGCTGGAAACTCTGACGTGAGAGATAAAAACAATAGCCGGATACAAAGGGACGCTGTACACACAGAGCGATGTGCACACGTGAGGCAGATGGAGTCCTGCCTGCGGTGACAACCTGCAGAGGTTAAATGTCTCCCGCACGCTCCCAAAGGCCACCTGGTAAAGCAGAAAGCCGTACAGAAGGAGCAAGAACCAGGGGATGGAACCTCTCCAACCTGGGATTTCCCAGCTGTCTAAACCACTTTGTTTCCTAGGGAATTCTCTGCTTCTCTGCATTGAAAACTAGAAGCCTGAGTCCGGAGGATCTGGACGGCTCAGACTCTTACAGGGAGACCATCACCGTCCAGCCAGCTGGATAAGGCACTTCTAGATACCAAGGGGCTTTGTTGCTTTTCTCTCTAGATAAGGCAGGAAAATGGTTTCCTCCCTCTGAATGTAGGGACAGGTGGCTCAGAGCTCTAAAGAATGACAGCCCAGAGCTCAGCCAGGGAAGCGGGGACCCAGTAATTGTCATCTTGCTCACTCCCCAGTGCTGAAGTTGCTGGAAACTTCAGAAAAAATGTCTCAAGGTGAGACCATAGTACACCCAGGGGAAACGCCACCAAGAGCAAGCTTGGAATAGGATGTCCCAGAAGAGGACAGATTGCCTCTAAGTCAGCCCACAGCTGCAGACATTCGAACACCATGCTGAAACCATAGGTTCACCCTCTAAACAGGCGGTCCTGAGATGGTCAGGAGGAGACAGTGACTGGGGTTGGAGTTGGAGGATATTCCAGCAGAGTGGAATTATGTAGAACAAGAGGATCTGATAGGATTAATGAGATGAAAGGCAATTCTGACTAGAGGGCTAGGGAAGTCCTGAGAGAAAAGAAGCCGTGAAGCCTGGGGGTTGTAGCATTTATCTAGTCCAAGTGTGAGCAAACAGGAGCCAAATTCTGATACACAATCGATGATGCCACATTCGTCAGAATCTGTAATTAGAATAATGTCTTTAGATTTCTGGCCCAATACCATCAGGCCTTAGAAGCAAAGCAGGGGAGCCTTGTCTCCAGCACCAAGTCACTCACCCCCCACCCCTTACCCCACCCATCCCCCCACAGTCACCACACTCAGGCTCAGGTGCAGTTTTTGTACAAGACTTTGAGGCTGTGTGAATTATGGAAACAAGCTGATCTTTGGCTTGGGAACCATTTTGAGAGTCAGACCTCGTAAGTACAAACACATTCCGCTCTACCAGGATCCCTGAATACCGTACAGACCGGTCTTCTCTGTATGCTGAACAGACTAGCAGAGACGTATTTGGTTCTAAGAAACAAACAAAGCTCCAGGCGCAGTACACGCATGCCTCTGGTGTGGTTCGTGTGAGGTTTTCCACCCATCGCCTTGGAGAGCTTTGTGCACCAAACTCACTGGTGAGGCTGACAACTTGAAAACCGAGTTTAAACTTGGAAAACAAAATTGCCGTGTTTGCAGACCTGCTGTCTGCTGTTTGGTGTCTAGATTTGCAAGATGGCAAGTGTGGGCTGTGGCGTTGAGCTTAGAGATTTCTCCTTGGCCTGTGACTTGGGTCTGAGCAAAGCGGCACTGGTGGCTGCCAGGGCGTCCTGCACCAGCATGGGGAGAAAGCCCAGGCAGACGGCTGGGAAGAGGAGGCTGGTGACGCTGCCAGCTCTGTTTCTGCACTGCTATTGACGGCAGCGAGGAAAACAGCAGTGCAGCATCAGGCCCATGGTGCAGCACACAGTGGGGTCTTTTCTGTGCCTTCTCCTAATGTGCGCTCCAGACTGACATTTGATTTGTCCTCCTTTAGATTCAGACGTAAGAACTGTCAGTGGTTTTTGGTTTTGTTTTGTTGGGTTTTTTTAGTCTTTTAAATACTTTCGGCTAAGTTCTTCCATTCTACCTAACCCTTCCAGGTAGGCAGGAACTTCTAAACAGTCTGGAAGACATGGACAGTGTCAAAATCAGTAACTATACAGGGCCTGTATTACTCAGTCCTCTGCCTTGGTGACAAATGGTAAATCTTTCATGCTGACAACAAGGGCAGGGGAAGAAATGGCCAGCTGCTTAAACCAGGGTAACAAGGTGGTGCTGCCTCTGTAGGGGATCTGGGGGCTCAGGATGTGCGTTTCTGAGACAGAGGTTTATGTCAAGGCTTGCCTCAGGGTGTGAATACAGGTGTAAACCGACTCACCTTCGGGAAAGGAACACAGCTGATTATCCAGCCCCGTAAGTGCTTCTACCTGGGAGGTGGGAATCTAAATGAGGGGTCTGTGGGGACACTTCCAAATCCTGTTTCAGGCAGCTGGCACAACGGCCACCGCCAATACTGTTCTCGGTGTACAGAAGGCTTTGAGCCATGTGGCTGAAGGAAGCCATGCGGGCCATGTTTTGGAGGACTCCTGAGATTTGCCCCTTGTCTCTGATTATGACTACATGTCCATTCTAGACTCCCGCAGAAAAAAGCAATGAGCTTAAGGCTAAGGCATAAAGATACACCAGGCACTTAGCCGGCAGCGTCTCTGCAAATGAAAACTGTTTTCACAGGAAGCTTTGCAATGCTGTGCTAATAGAGTCTCTTCGTGTCTCCTATTGTGTCCTCATGGCTTTGTCTCAGCCTTAGGGACCCGAAGTCGAGCAGTTATTAATCATTTGGTTTCTCAGCTGCATCACTCATTGAGAATGACAAGACAGATGCATTACCATAAACCAGGAGAGAGAGGGCAAAGAGCTCGATGCCCAGTGTGTTCAGAGTTGAACTTGACTGGTGTTAATGAACTAGCCAGTGCCTATGACCAACTGGGGCCGAAAGGGCAACCGGCAGGATATGCTCGTCAAGTGATTATCTGACCAGAGCCTGCTGCCCCCCTGCGCCCCTGCCCCCTGCCCCCCTGCCCCCCTGCCCCTCTGCCCCTCTGCCCCTCTGCCCTCTGCCCTGCCCCTCTGCCCCTCTGCCCCTCTGCCCCTCTGCCCCCTGCCCCCCTGCCCCCCTGCCCCCTGCCCCCTGCCCCTCTGCCCCCTGCCCCTCTGCCCCTCTGCCCCTCTGCCCCCCTGCCCCCCTGCCCCCCTGCCCCCCTGCCCCTCTGCCCCTCTGCCCCCCTGCCCCCCTGCCCCCCTGCCCCCCTGCCCCTCTGCCCCTCTGCCCCTCTGCCCCCTGCCCCCTGCCCCTCTGCCCCCCTGCCCCCCTGCCCCCCTGCCCCTCTGCCCCTCTGCCCCTCTGCCCCCCTGCCCTCACAGAAGCTGATACTTTAGAGTTCAGGGAAGCTTTCCTGTCTGCAAAGACACCATGGGGAGAACTCTGAGGCAGGCAGTGGAGACCAACTAGAAAGACCAGCATAGGGTTTCTGTTATGGAGTGTCTCACGGTGTAAATACCGGCGGTGGCAGGAAACTCACTTTTGGGACTGGAACAAGACTTCAGGTCAGCCTTGGTAGGTACCAGGAACTTACCTGAATACTCCTTTAAGAAAGGGAGTGTTATATAGATGTCCTGGCTGTGTATAGTCCTCCCTGCCTTCCAGTGGGAGGAGACCTCATGGAGGACATCAGCCTTCAATTATTTTTCGTGCTATCTTGATTTCTATCGCTACATCTTCCCCTTCCAACCGTGAGAGCAACCTCTGCTCCAGGCTTCTTCAGAATTCCTCACACTGCATGTTTTCCTGGGAACAGCAGGGCTGGAAATTAATTTGTCGCTGGAACCTTGTCACTTAGCAACGGGGTGAAAGAGCTCTCAAACAGAGAGCAGCAAGTCACTCTGACAACTTCCCAAGGGTGATAAGTATAATGCAGGAAATAGGCTACTGTGATCTGTTAACGGGCACTCTACAGAGACCCTGGGGGAGCTTGCTTCCTTGTGCACATGCCTTCTGGGAGGACCACCTTACTGGGCTCTTGGTGGAGTCAAAGCAAAACCTTGACCCTCTGAGAACAGAAGCAAATGACAGATCTTTTCCTCCAATGCTCTACTGTCTCATTATTTATGAGTTGTGAAATCACTGATGATAATTAGCACAAAATGATGAAGAAGAGGTTCAGCATTCTTACCTATGAGGAAGATGAATATAGAAGTTTTGGAACAAGCCACAAGCCACAGAAGATAGTCTGTGTACCTGGGCATGATTTCTTGGGCTCTGTTGGCTTGGTAGTGTTCAGGGACCTGTTTGAAGGCTGATTAGCTGTCTCTGAGTACCAATTTGAGTTCCAGTTAGGTGTGCTGAATGCCCTGACAAATACGGGCACTCACAGTGTGGACGTGTGACAGAGAGCTCTGGTATTCCTGCAGAAAAGCCCTGCATAGTATGGCATGCCAGCTCCTCTGTCCCCGCCCCTACCTCGGAGATAACTACAGGAGTCTCCCAGGCGTTTTTGTTAGAGTGTGTATCACTGTGGCTATAACAACAATGCCCCGCGATTCGGAGCTGGAACCAGACTCACAGTAAAACCAAGTAAGGAGAGGACTGAGCCCATCCTAAGGCCAGCACGTGTGGGTGGCTTTACTGTTCCGTACAGTTTCAGCGGGTACACAGCACCACCTCCAAGAGCGGTGTTTCTAACTTCCTAATGCTCTTGTTCTTGTGGACCTCTGTTAGCTAATGGGTTCTGGCCATCCCAAAGATTTGGTCAAAAAGTAATTCATGGCACTGTTTTCTGTTTTCATGATCTCAGGCTATCCAGGAATGCTGAGGGCGATTTATGTAAGTTCATAGAAGATAAAATTAAAACCTAACAATTCAAAAACCAGGTTTTCCTCAATACAAAGACACACACACATCTTCTGAGGGCCGTGTGACTGCATCTGGCTTCCTTTGTGTAAAGGTTGTTGTATTTGCCTCACTCAAGAAGTGCATTCCTATCTGTTTGTTAGTTGGTTGGCTTTTTCTACTGTTATTCTTTGTAAAACAACAACAACAACAACTTTGCCTTTAGAGAAGGCATGGTGCTACCTGCCCAAAAACTGTCACTCTCTGACCCCTAAGTTGACCACCTCTACCTGACCTTTTTATTGTCTTTGTAAGTCTTAAGCAAGAGCGGCCATCAGAATTCATTGTTGTTGCAGAAAGCTCGTGGTTTATGATCCAGCTCAACTGTAGCTTCACAGCCGGCTGTTACTCATTTTTAGAGGATGCTCTAAGCTTGCCAAGAACCTGGGAACTAAGGCCGCAAGGAGTGAGGCTTCCACTAGAGGGAAAGATGAGGTCTCTTCCCATCCTTCCTGCCTGCTGGTTATTGTAAGGCCCCAAATGACTGTGAACTCTGGAGGAGGCATAGGAAAGCTAACCTTCGGGAAAGGCACTAAACTCTCGGTTGAGTCAAGTAAGTCTTTAACAGACTCCAAAGACGGCACCAGTGTGTATCTGAAGTGCACTTTAGAGGGGATGGGGTGTTCTCCCATCTTACTTCACCCACAAAGTCACCAGAACACCCCTGGTGGTTCTCAGTCCAGACTGGTACTTCCCTGTGCTGGATGGAAGCAAACTCTGAGCTTCCTAACTTTAGAAGGCCCCCGTTCCCAGGATGGTACTTCCTCAAGGGTAAGGGCCCATTTGATCGTAGGGCACAGTGGTAGTTTCAGCGATGGTGTTGTGGAAGAGGTTCCTCAGTGAGCCATGATCTATCACTCTGGGTGATCGGCTTTTAGATACTAGCTTCTGTAAGGGCCATGGCAGAAGATTTGATGAGGGAGTCATTTCAGGAGAATGTGCTGTGGGTCTCAAACACTAGCTCCATGTTGGCAAAGGCACCTCCTTGCTGGTCACACCTGCTAAGTTCCTGTGGCTAACTAATTATCCTTTCTGGAAAGAAATCTACTGGGGCCTGTTGAAACACAGCTAAATTTAATTGCTTCATTTAGCATGCAGTTGTTAACCATGTCGGATGTGTGAGCAAGATATGAATACATGTCTCCCTGGAGGCTGGACTTGGTTATCGGGTCTACGGGCAGTTTGATGAATTATACTAACACTGCAATCAGTGTTTCTCTCCAAGGTCCACAAAGCACATTATGGCTTTGGGGAAAAGGCAAAGATAAGAAGCAAAGCTCTGTGATAGAGACGGAAACAAGCGAATGGAAAGGGTCTGCTGAGCAGCAGTGTGTAGCCAAGGAAGCGTGTCCTCAACAGATAAGCGGTGAGGGCCCAATCGGGCTTATGCCATGTCATCTGAGCAGAACTGAGAAGTAACGCAAGTGGGCTGAAAACAGGTGGGGGCACAGATGGCAGCGCAGTTCCTGGATTTCTCATTCTGAGCAAGTGGCCAAACCATGGAACTCTCTCTAGACAGAGGACGACCCTAGCTTTGTCACAGCAATGGATTGTTTGTCTTTGGACAGCACTCCTCTTCAGCCTAGGACAATTTTACCGCTGTACGTCATTGGCTAAGTCGGTCCTATGAGAGAGACGGAGGGCCCCAGTGGTGTAGACACCTTCCCTCTCCACAGGGTTATGTGTGATGAAGCAGTAGACTGTGAGTTGTAAGTTGACGGGGAGAGCATTATAAAGATGGGCAAATGGAAGCAATATGGAAGATTTACAGGCTACCCACCCTTCCAGGGTCGGTAGGGTTTCCATTAATTGCTTGGGTTACTTTTTTGTTTTGTTTTGTCTTTTTCTGTTAGAATTACAGAAATAAGTATCTTCCATGCAGACATACATTTTACCACTTCATCATGTGTTTGTAATATTTTATCAGTTCCCTTTGGTGCGTGAAACAATACAGGGATAGGACTCTGTGTTGATAACAGCGCTTGTACACTCTGGTGGGTGAGTGGGCAAGGCACCCAGCTTAAAGTGGTCTGCACTTTCCCATGCATGACCACTGGCTGTTTCCTCTTCTGAAACGGCCTTCAGAGGACACAGCCTTTACTTCCTGTAGCAACCCGTGATGGCTTCATCGTTGGAAAGTAGATTTCACTATTGCTAATAATCAAAAAGCTTTCAGAAAAAGACATCAATCGAGAAGGGACTCCAGCTAATCGCCAATACTGTTTGGAATCTAAAATGAAATTTATCTGTGAAATAATGTCAATGGTTTGTTTTATGGATCATAAACTGACTCTCAGAGAGAATCCTAAGGAGAATATTTTTTGCAGAGTTCAAGAAACTGCTAAGGGTTTGAGTGCTAGGACATTTGCTAAGTCAGCCTCTTCTCTTGTTTGATGAGCACTCAGGGTAGTAGCATGAAATTGAGGGAGGTTTTGCAAACTCAAACCCAACAGACAGAACAAGGACTTTCTATGTAGACTGAGACACAATACCAACTAAACTCCTTTTGTGAAAACATGCCATTGAGTCCTCTCAGTGAAGGTGTACCTATCATGTTCTAGTGCTGGATATTAATTTTTCACAATGGCAGCCTTATCTTGGTTTATGTAGAGACACAGAACACTGTCTCCACAGAGGTTCCTCAGAGCTCTTTTAACCCTTTCTGTTCAGAGTTGAGGGACCCAGAACCTCTGTGGAGAACTTCTCATTATTCAGAAGAATGCTAATGAAGCCAGGCTTGGTAGTGGAGATCTGTAATCCTAGCCCTTGGGAGATGGGTGCAGGAGGGTCACAGGTTCAAGGTCAGCCGGGACTGCACTACTAAGACTTTGTTGTAAAATGTAACAAACAGAAAGGTATGTCTGAGGCCTCAAGAGACTTCTCAAATAGCAATCCTGACTTCTTCATTCTCTTCTTCTATAACGATATTCTCAGTCCATACTTTTCCACTTGCCTTTCCTGTCCCTCTTTGTGTCTCTCTCCCTGTCTAACCTGCTGCTCTGTCTGGACACTCACAGTTTTATCTCAGGGTTTTTATCATATTCACTGCTTAGCCCGTCATTCCCTCTGAAACCTGGGCGCTTCCTGAACTTTAACGTGATTTCCAGATATTCCCCTTACTAACCTCTCTGTCCCAGGCAAACTGTTTCCACTGAATAGTTGCACGCACCCACACCTCTGCCCTGTATCCACACGGCAAATTTCCTGGCTAATACCCACTCAGACTTGTACAGGTTTGTAAGCACTTGAGTTTCCTATCACGTAGCCTAAAAATTCAGCACAGATGTAACCAGACCTAATTTCACAAGGAGATGTGAAAAATTGTAAACTTCTCTTAAATAATAAGGTCGGAGTAAGGGATCCAGTGGACAATGGGAGGAAGAGAAAAGCCAGCATCTGCGTGAGTGTGAGGAAAAAAGAGGGTTCGTGGGCTGATGGGCCTTGGTAAATTCAAGTCAGAAATTTATGAGTTGCTGCATTGTCTATATGTTTCTATGTCTCTTATACAGGGAGAAAGAAAGGGAGGGAGGGAGACAGAGACAGAGACACACACACAGAGAGAGAGAAAGAGAGAGAGAGAGAGAGAGAGAGAGAGAGAGAGAGAGAGAGATCCATTTCTGATTAATAGCTGCTAAGCACTGAATCCTCCGATTGGCACACCATAAGGAAGGCGGAGGAGGCCACCTGACACTTGGCATGAGTAGTGTACCCTGGAGCTTTTGAATCTGACTCTCCTTCAGACTGTTAAAATTGGAAGAGTACTTCCTTTTCCTTTCTCCATGGCAGAGGACTTAGAAAGAATGGAAGAAATTACTGAGCCATACAGGAATGATTTCAGACTAGTTCCTGAGCCACACTAGCTCCTGGGAAGGGATGATGAGGATGGAGAGGTCTCCCCTAGAACAAGGATCATAAGAAGTGCAAAGTCCTAAAGTCCTTTTACTGGTGACCGTCTAAGCAGAGGACCGAGAATATCTGTGATCAGGGGCAAACTCCAAGGCAGAGAAGTGTGGGACTGTCTCTCCTGGGTGCTGAGGAAGCAAGCCAGCCTCCTAGATGTGCCAAGAGCTGGCTGTAGACCGTGGTCCGAAGTACCTGGACCTACCCTTGGAATGTGGATCAACACTCTGACCTCTCTTGTTAGGGAGTCAGTGACAGCTTCCTTCAGCCCCTCTCACTGTGGTGACAGTCTTAGGTACCATGAACATTAACTGTCCATATTTTGTCCAGAACCCTGGAGAATTACTATCTAAAATACTGAAGATGTGCTGGGACTTTGAGAGTCAGTGTTCTGAGCTTGTGCATGGGAATGCCTTCTTTAGAATGTTTAGGAAGAACACCCTTCACTTGTCCAGTGTGGAAAAAGACCTGAAATCCAAGCTGGTGCGAGGACTCTGTGCCAGCTTGTTACTGTGACGATTACTTAATATTCTCTATGTTCACAGTGTCACTCCTTCCAGCAGGTCTTTAGGGGAAACTTAGCTCAGCTTCTAGGAGGTTTTTGCTGAGCTGAGGATCACTGTGTGAATAATAATGCAGGCCGCAAGCTCACATTTGGAGGGGGAACAAGGTTAATGGTCAAACCCCGTGAGTATCTCCACTGTATTAATAACAAGTGCTCTAATTTCAAAGAGAAGCCATAGCACCAAGCCCAGCTTTCTGCTTTCCCTACTCAACTTTATTTTTCTGTTAATCTAGAGATCGTGTGGTATGAATGTAGCTTATGTGTGTGTGAAGGTGGACACGTGTGTAGTTGTGTGGCATAGGAACAAGTGCACTGGAGAATTTAGATTCCTTGTCCTTTTTGACTTCACCATTGGGAACCTAAAGACTATTCAACACAGGGAGGTGAGCACTGGAGTCAGAGAATCCTGAAGCAGCATGGTCAAGACTGCACTGCTCCCTGCTGTGCTGGTCAGAGAGCATCTGGGCCCAGAGGTGGAAGGAAGGTGTCTAATCTCAGCTGAGCCCTTCCACTGCCTGTCCCCTGAACTAGCCACAATAATAAACTGTCTTCCCGACAGCCTCCTTGGCCAGGGTCCCAACTGAAGGAGCATGTCCTCCAGTTTTCGAGATTGAAAGGTTTTTCTGGTCCATATTGGCTGCTCCATTTCTGTAAAGCTCTCTATAACTGTGTAATGTTGGTGGCGACCGTAAGCTGATTTGGAGTTTGGGAATAAGTCTGACAGTAAATCCAAGTGAGTCTTCATGTTCACTGTTCCTACCTTTGGAAAAATCCCAGAATCTCCTTTTTTTCCACTCCTAATGTTAAAATATCCACTTATAGTTAGAATTTCTCTCCTGCCCAATGAAGCTGGGTTCTTGCTGATTGCTTAATCAAAATAACTAGATCAAGGAATCAAGAAGGCTGTGGTATGAAGGCAGGTGGAGTGTGAGGTTCTTTTTACAGGGAAACTGGGCTGTCTCATCTCAGAAGGGCTGCCAGGGAGCGCTGAATGTTGGAGAAAGTTAGACTGTCTGTACATCTTGTTCCACCCTCCACATGGGCTATTGGTCAATACCGTTTCTCACCAGCCAAGTGCTTCTGGGAATTCTCATGACTTGGGGTTATCTCCAAGTCAGGGACCATGCAGGGAACACTTCCCCATCAAAGGTTCCCCATAGACCTTACAGCCTGTATTTTTTTGTGGCTTGGAGCCTTATTGTGATCTTGCTAGACATACCATAAAAGAAGCTGATTTTGCTGTAACTCTGGCTTTTCCTGAGAAGCTATTCTCTCTAGGGATGTTCAGGAGCACCGTGGGACCCACTTCCCCTTTTGCTGTGTCTAACCAGGTTGTCATTCTCTTTATACCTCACTGTCTCCCATTGTACAGTGGGGGCAGGGTGGTAACCAGCTTTCCAAGATGTCATGACTTTAACAGCTAACAGCTTCGAGATGTTTTTACAATGTTGAGCCTACAGTGAGTGCCCTGGTTAGTATCTTCTCACTGCGGCTAGCTTAGACTGCTGGAGAAAGGAAGGAAAGATAAGAACGAGCCACCCTGACAGTTTTTGTAAAGTGCAGCATTGGGGTGGAACTAGCAACAAGGAATCTCGTCTTTGGGCTAGGGACAACTTTACAAGTGCAGCCAGGTGGGTCTGGACGGTCCCCTGCGGGCCACAGCTATCGCTTCAGCTCGGTTTTATTAGTCTTCCTTGCCTTTCTACTTCTAACTAAAAACTCTTGGTTTCAGGTTTTATTTTCCTTTTATGAAGTAGAAGTCATGTAAAGTAACTGGCAAGATCTTCACTGCCTGTTTGGTTTCAGCTTGTGGCCAAGTCAGAAAAGATTTGCAGTGAGTTGGCTCTGAAATTTCTAGCTATGGTAGAGGGAATGTAAGTTTGACTGACTCACAGAAAAGAAAGGGTTGTTTTGCTTTTTATCATAACATTATTCTAAAGTAAAAGCCACAGCTGTAACCTCCAAGATTTTTCAAGCACTGTCTGTCCTACAAGGAGAAATAGTATGAAAATTGGCCAGCTTTCAATTGAAAAACTAGAGGGCTTTTTGTTGTTGGCTTTTTTTTGTTAAAGGAAACATAATACAGTGTGTTTTTAACGAAGTGATTTTGACTAAGTAGGGGTCCAAATGTGTCCAGCGTGACCCTGGTGATGGAGAACATCTAGCGGAGGGAGAAGGTGCTTTAAACAGGGCTGAAACACCGTGCCAACATCTGGACAAGCAGCCTCGTCTTTGGGACTAGATCAGGACTAACCATTATTCCTCATAAGTCCTTCACCACTTGAGAAAACGCCCTTCATCTGCAATGGGCTCTCAGCCCGGACGATTAACGAGGTTCTAAATGAGACTCCAGCGCTCACCTGCTAAGACTCTCCGGGGAGAGGTCACTCTTACCTTTGCAGTGTTATGTAAGGCGGGTATTCTAGGAATAAGTGGGGAAGGTCAAGGGCAGTGCCAAAGCAGAGAACAGGTCCAAACATCTAGCCAGTTTTAACGCTAAGTTTATAAAACAGAAGCCTTTTAGAGCCCAATCCGGGTGCATTTATCAGTGTGTGTCTGTACGCCACCAATGTCCAGTTAATTTGATTAATGCCAGTAGCTGATCCAAATAGTTAGGCTCCCCTCTAAGCAAGCTTCTCTGGGCTCACGTTGCTTGGACTGACTGTCACATTACCTAAGTAATTGCCGAATCTGTTTCACTTTGTGCCGCGTAGACTTGGCCTAATCAAAACAAACGCTGCTGCGCTTTCCTGCCCGGCCTCCCCTCACAGAAAGGCTTCCTTCCAAACAGCATCTCCTCACACCAAGACAAGCCGTGCAGCAGGCCATGTGACTGGCTGCTGCTGCTGCTAATTTGTATTTATATGACTCTTTTCCACGGAAGAGATTAAGGCACTCTATACGACTTATTAGCTAAACAGATTGACAGCCTAATTAAGAGGAGAGAGACGGATTCTGAGAGTCTTTTGTGGCTGCAGTTCCAAGCCACTCATGTAGAACACTTCGTCGGATGGTTTGCTAACACAGGAGGAAGATGGGAGGTGGTCGGTGCGTGTGTGGTGGGTTTCTCAGCCGCACTGAGAACTTGCTCAGGAAGAATCTAAATAGGTGAGGGCCGCTGACAGCCAGGAGCCGCCCTCCTAGAAATCATGTATGCTCACAAAGCAAAGAACGGCGAGGCGGGCATCAGCTCTTAGTGTGCCTACTATCTAGCTCTTAGCACTTAGTGTGTCTAATGTCTTATTCCCGCCATCTCACAGTCCAACCCTGGTCCCTTCATCTCTAACACCTATGTTTTCATTCTCCTTTGACTTTGTCTACCATGCCCAGCCACAACCCAAGCACATACCACTACCTCGCTCTTTGGCAAGCCTGCTATATTTCTAAGCAGTTCCTTGACCCCCTGAATGATTCTCAAATGACCGGGGGACCTGGGAGAGTCCTCTTTGGTGGCCTTCAGCAGAGTCTCTATGGTTGTGCAGGTGTCATGGTTCCTAGGTGCCTATTAGAAGACTGGGCAGGGTCGGGAGGAGGAAAGCCTCAGGAATAAGGAATAGCACCTCTTTTGTAATACATATGCCCAAGTCTTCTCAGGCCTAAGAAGCTTTAGCTGCCACCTTGGACTCTGTGTGGCTCTGAAGAGGTTTTTGTAGTAGACTTGGCCACTGTGGGCAGACTGGCTTTGGGGGTGTACTGCAATATGGACCAGGAACAAAAGTGATTGTTAAACCATGTAAGTGTGTCTTCTCTTGTCCCATGAGTTTACAGCAATTCCCTGGTAGGATATGATTTCTGGGTCTGCAGACACAGTCAGTTTAACTCTTAAAAGGGTCAAGTTTAACTACTCAAAATGTCAAGTTCACTTTTAAAAATAACTTAGCCTAATTCCTTTTGATGCTGCTAACAGCCAAGGGGACTAGCCGGTGTGGGTACTTAGTCTATCCTCATCACTGCTGTGAGGACAGTCGTGTCTTCTGTCCCATCCTTAGACTCCCAATTTTAAGGCCTTTTTCCAAGCCTGTCTTTTCTGGTTGATGGAGTGGTTGTGTCTACCAAATGTATTGTGAAAGATACACAAGACAGACATTGTCTCCTTTATTTCTCACTAAGAAAGTTTTTGTGTTAGTAGCTTTGACAACACATTTCAGCCAATGTATTCCCTGTTATTCAGGTTAATAGTACCCTGACTTGAACACACGTGTCTTCCCCGCATTCTTCAGAATGCATTAACCCACGGTAGTGCTGTGACCCACTGCACCCGCGGCCCTTCTTATCTTCACTCTTTCTCTAATAAAATCAAAGGGACCACGTGTCATCAAACGTGTTTCAGAGGCAGAAAAGTTGATGAGCAGAAGAGTTAAATAATTTAAGTCCAGCCAAAAACCTCAGAACTGGGCGTAGAGCTTGAGATGTGCCTGCCGCTTTCACGGGTGGATCCTCTCCCACTGGTAGCTTGTTGATTAGAAACACAATAAGCATGAGCCATGGACATTTTCAGGAGATGAAACGGTATTTGGAGCTTTACTGTACCCCAAATCTCTGCTCCTCATAGTCATTTGCTACCACAAACAGAAAGAGCAGTGGGGCCAGGGGTTTTTGTAGACCTTGGTATCACTGTGTCTTCCAATACCAACAAACTCATCTTTGGAATGGGGACCAGACTACAAGTTTCACCAAGTAAGTTCTGAAGCCATGGAGCAGTTTGAAGGTGTTTTCTATAAATCCCCAGCCTTACCTGGTATGTTCAGGGCACCCTGCCTAGCACTGAGTTCTGTGGGCACCCTCCTTACTTCTGACTGCTGTGTCCACAGAAGTGCAGGATGTCATTTCTGCCAGACACAACCTTCTGTAAACAAATCCGTTTCATCTGTATGAGAACACAATTCTTCTGAAATGAGACGCTAGAGAGTTGGCTGCCTTAGGATGCCAAGAAAATGATGTATTTCTCATTTACAGTTTTATTTAGAGAGTCAGGGAAGATAAAGTGAGTTCAACTTCTTTAATTTAAAAACAGTTGTGAATTCCACTTCCTTGTATGCAGAGAGACCAAGACTGACTTTGGATGGTTAGTCATTTGATTCTATCATCTGTGTCTGGAATCTATAATGGGCAAGGGAATCAGATGTAATTAAACGAACACATAATCTTCAATAGTCAATATTCCAACATTGTTTCATGTGCTTCGCTCTGGAGGTTTTATCTGGGCTTTATCTCTAATAGGCTCCCCAGAAAGACAGTGAGTGTTTTTGTTAAGGTTTTTGTGTCTGTGCGGATAACAACTATCGGTTGATCTGGGGCTCTGGGACCAAACTAATTATAAAGGCAGGTAAGTCTCAGGTATATGACAGTAAGAAAGGAGGCACTAGCTGAATAATACATGACGTGTAGCATGCAAATTCTATTTTTAAGAACAATCTAGCCTGCTGGAGACAATGCACTCAGCCCGATGGGGTCTTCACTCCCAGGGAGAGGCAATGTCAGCCACCGACTCCCTTGTTTGGTCTGCTTGCTTCCAGAATGAATAATGCCTGACTAGCCTTCTAAAATAGCAGAGCCAAGTGGTTAGGGGATGTCTAATTCCCTCTGGAATGTTTAGAATTCTTTCCCAAAGACAAGCCAGTCCATCCCGATGGGGAAGTAAATTCAAAGAAGAGAGGAAGGTCAAAGACCAGTAGGCAAACCGCAATGTGGCTGCAGCTTTCCTGACACACTCACCTTGGGCCACCGTCCTCTGTGGAGAGTAAATGCCTACAAAGCTCCTGGTCATTTGTTGATTACTCGAGGTTTGGGGCTGTAGCTCAGACCCCACAAAGACATCAACTAAAAGTCAGTGTTAGAAGAATCTGGAGGCTAGAGGGTTTCTGGTTCTTGACTTCTGCCACAGAGGTGCTAAGATAGTCTTGACATGAAAGGACACACGCTTTTCTAACCCCATCTTCCACGGCCTTTCCTGGGAGTTATTGTAAGGCTCTGTAGGGCTGTGTGAATTATGGGGCTGGTGGCAACAAGCTCATCTTTGGGACCGGCACTCTGCTTTCTGTCGAGCCAAGTACGTGAGTAATGGCATTTGTGTGCTATACCTGGCCGTGGCAAATGGGAAGTTTTGCTGAGGAGGGCCAAGGCTGGCTTTGTTGCCTGCTGTGTCCTCCTTTGTCTGTCACAAAATGCTGGACTATGACCCTCCCCCACTCTACTGAAAGACAACCTCAGCCAGGGAAGAGGAAATTGTGCTAATTTTCAGATAAACCTTAGGGAGGTTGTGAAGTCTATTGTGAGAAAGTCCTCTCCTCCGCATGCTGCAGAGCCTCCGTTTCTGAGTTTGGCTTTCTAGCCACTGATAGCTGTGATCAGCTTGTGCAGAGCAACCTCTCTGTGGATTTTTTATATATAATTCTGTATCAGCTTCTTTAAGCTATACCTTTTTTCTCCCCGTAGAGACTCCAGAGTCCTCTTTGATGAGATGACTGGGAGGGGAGGAGTAGGTTAACTCCATCTTTGAACTGCGACCCGACTAATGCTGTCTGCATTTGTTCCCTTCCCTCTGCCTGGGAGGAGTCTTTTCTCTTTACTCCGGACACCTGTTTCTTCCTGTCTAAAAAGGGGACAATAAAATCCATTCTGAACCTTCCTCAAACCTGATGAATCAACATCACAGTTACCTGGGGCTGGGATAAAGTCACTGCCGTCCCTCCAGACTTTAAATGCTATCAGGGAATCCCTACTTTTAACCTTACAGAAAGCCAGCATCCTGCTGCTGTCCCTGCCTGGACTGCTCACCTTCTCCCTTCAATAAAATGACGTCATGCATATTAAAGCCCAGCCAAAGTACAGTTGGAGATAATCGAGCTCTTGGCACCATTATCCTTTCTTATACAAACTTTTTTATGGTGGAAGATGGTCACTTCTTCCAGTCATTTCAGGCCTGACTCTTCCTAAGGTTGAGAGAGATCATGGATTTTTACTCCCAACCCTTTCTGACTGAAACCACATGGCAGCCCATAGTGGAAGTTCTTCAGGAAATATCTAGATTATTACATAAGCATCATTGTACACTGAGAAGGCTCCAAAATAAGTTGACCAGTAAGGAGGGACAGGACCATGGAGCCAAGGTCAAGCTTAGAGGTGAGTTAAGAAGGTTCTGTGGCTGCTGAGCGTCCCTCTGGATTATAGGAATACAACATTTTTGTTTCCACGGTCAGCTTGTCTGGGCACTTGCTTCCTTAGGCCATATCTTAATTTTCCTTCCAGAACAGACCTGCATATCTGAAGCTGAGCCCACACAGGACAGAGAACTGTTAACAAATTGTTTGATTCATCTTGGGTAGGTTTCAGCTCAGAAACGCTGGAGTGGAGGAGTCTTAAAAGCTTGTAAGTCTGGCCTTTTTAAAGGAGAAATGGCTTGGCTTTATTTAGTAGAACTGCTCTTTTTGTTCCTATGGTAAAACGCAATTTCCAGAAACAAAGAAGAAAAACAAAAAAGCATAGCGAGTCTAACTGCCTCCTCTCTGTGATGCCGTGTGTTTGGCTGGGTCTTGCCAAGGGTTTCAGCAAAGGCAGGAAATGCTGTGGGAATAACAATTACAGATTCTTCTTTGGAGGTGGGACGCAGCTGACGGTGAAGCCCAGTAAGTGTCCATGTTCTGCTTGCATTTGGCCAAACAGGTAAATCCTGTGACTGTAGCAGAGATGTAATTTATTAAGGAAACAAGCATCCTTCTTAAAGTGAATGTTCATTTTAGCACAGGAAACATTCATGATGTTGAGAATACAGCAATAATAATAAATAGACAGGAAACGAGGCCAGCCCAAATCACCTTTAATACACTAGCCCGGCTCTCTTTTCCCAGGCAGAGACTGAAACCATGAGAAATTTACAGCCTCGGTATCTCCGAAACTACAGTCTGCAATGATTTGTGTGTTTATTATGATTTTGCCCACAGAACTTGTCTTGTATTAAAAATTAGTGTCTATCTCATTTTCAATGCTAATGATATTTATAATGTGCCTTCTCCTCCCTCATGTCTAACACATATTTATTCTTCAAAAGTCTAACAGGAAATCCATGTACTGTCCTGCTTTGGTAAATGCCCACATCTGGTCTCATCATCCACATCAAATTCCACTAAAAACACAGCCTAGCTGTTCAAATCCAGTGGGGCCGAAAAAGCCATTCAGAGAGCAGCAGATTGTTCAGGTGGTTTTGGGAATATCTGAAGGGGAATTCATCATGGAAAAAGTGACAGGCATGACAGATTCTTGTTCAATAATCAATGCATCCTTGTAGGATAAAAACTTATAAATGTATCTCATTGGAGGGATAATGGAGAAGGGAATTCAGGAGCCTGGCACTCCGAGGGGTGTTCCTAGGGTGTCAGTTTTCTCCACATTGATATTTTAGGAGCTAAGAGCCACACAAATGTCAGACAATAAATACTAAGGGGCAAGTGTTATAACCTGGCCAGGTTATTAAAGCCCACAACAGGTTATGCCTGTGACTCTAGAATAAGCAACCAGGGAGATTTAAATTAGGGGTAGTTTGTCTTCTAGTGCTTTGCTGGGGGACTGCTGAGAGGCAGAGAAGGGGCTTCCTGGCTCACTGATCTTGTTCCGAGTTGACAGTTTAACTATCTCATGTCGATCTCTTTCAATGACTGTGATGAGGTGCATCTGTGGGGTCAGGTGGACGAGGAGGAGAGAGACAATGGAACTTGTTCTTTGAGTGCCAAGCATGTCTTTTCAGAGTTAATGAACATCTCTTAGTGGTAAGAGAATATCCATGCGCTACATACATACATTTCCCCAAAATCAAGAATCCCTCTGAGTCAAAATGAGTGATCTCCAGTGCCCCCAGCTAGGGAAGGTTATAATGGGTACAACAGATACTTGCTTGACTCAAGGAGAGTGTCCTCAGGGGTTGGTGATGGGGCTGAGTGTGAGGTGAGAAGTGAGACGGACCCAAGCTGCCCCTTCCTCTTCACATCCTTGTTGAGGCTCTGGAGAGAGGGCTGCCTGCCAGATTCCTTTTGCCTGCAATAACAGAACTGTGTTTGAGATCCTAAAGGAGTTTGTTGAGCTGCTGCTTTTATAACTCACTCTCGGTGTCAAATGTGGTCAAAAAATTCAGGCAAAATAACGAGGAGATAGAGAGTGATGGCCAAATAGGTAATGGGGACTGCTTGTTACAGCCAAAGAGGCAATGTGGGATCTGTTAAGTCCCATGAAGCGGAAATATCCATTGAGAGATATGTAGCTTTCCCAAAAACTGTCACTAGAAGTTTTCGGTATGGTCCCAATCACAGTGTAACTCAGACGCTTATAAAATCGTCTTCGGAAAAGGGACCCGGCTTCATGTTCTCCCTAGTAAGTGCTGTTCTATTCTCTAATGTTCTGACATTCTCTCCCACTGAGCTGAAGGTGTGTTGAGTGTTGTGTGGGAAAGTTTCTTACATTCTAAGATAAGAGGGCAGTCCTCAGGTCCAGGGCACTCCTCGGCTCAGCCAAACACCACATCCTCTGCCTCTACTGCAGAAGAAAATGCTCCCACTCTTCCAGCTAACACAGAGATTTTTCATTGTTCACAAGGAGTGAAAGGAAAATCAAGAAACTTTGTCCAGAATCCGTTTTCAAGTCTCCCCACCCCACTCCACCCTACCACCATTGTCCCCAGCTGACTGTACAGTCAATGTGATTTTTGGCTCTAACTGTTTTGTTTTGTTTTATTTTATGACTCCCACAATCTCTCGCCCATCCTTTATAAAAGGTCTACTTTCTGTGTTTGGCCTTTGCTGGTGTCCTGGCCCTCTGTCCCCTTGCTTCATCATGTCCCTTGTTCCAGGGATGGGCAGGACACAACTTCTCTAAGAGACAACAGAGAGGAAGAGCGGGAGCCCCTTCACTCCACAGCCCTCTCTCAGTCGTTTCCTCATTTCCATATCTGTGGTCTATTCAGACCCAGCAATGTGCTCATCACAAGGCTGGGACCAGGGATTTCCTTTGGGATAGTTTTCTCAGGCTAACAATGGCTTGGACATTCTCAGGGAGCTCAGCCTTCCTGGATCACAGATCTGTCTATGGAAACTCTATGGTCAGGGTAGACAGGCAAAGCCAGACATGTTTTTATTACACTGTCATGTGTAAGGGTTAGAGATAAGGACTCAAAGGGAAAATAACAGCTATGGTTAAATGGGGAGACTTCTGGATGATTCTACTGGGAAAAAATGATTAACAAGAAGAAGGGCCCAAGAAAAACACTGGGCCAGGCACTGGGGGGTGTGGGGTGCATAGAAAGATGGTCACCGTGGGAATCCAGGAAGTGGGGAGCTTATCTTAGGAAAGGAAGACTTTCTATGGTTGAAAGTGCCTAGCCAGCTCTAACCTTCATCAGCAATGGCTTCTGACCTTCAGTGCTCATGGGAACCCTCTGCCCCCATCAAAGGTCTGTTAGGGTTGGAGATGTAGCTCAGGAGTGTGTATAGCATACATGAGGTCCTCTGTTCAAGCACAGGAGAGAGGTCGTGTCTGTTAGAGCTAAGTCACTAGGGTTAAGCAGGAAGACACAGCAGTCAAACTACTGTAAACCAAACTCCAGCCAGAGAGCTATGGGCAAGCCCAGGCCAGACCTACCCTGTACTGTGCCTCACCGCCTTGCTTCCCTGACCACACATCCCAAGGGAACTCCTTCCCCTGGCCCCAGGAGTCCAAAGCCTTGGAGAGAACCTGAGATTCCATAACCTGGAGAAGTATAGAAAGGGTTGTCTGGGGCTAAGGGGTGACTTTTAAATCCATTGTGGATGTCTATTTAATTTTTAATTAGAAAGAAATTTTAGTTTTTCTGTGTAATACATAAAATGCTCTTATTGTAAGCAACTCCAAGTAAGGATAAAGACAACATTGCCCCTGACCCTTCCCTTCAATGTCACTTTCTTCCCTGCTCCGTGTGTGGAGTTTGATTCCCTCAGCGTCTGTGGAGTTTTCACAAAGAAAGGAAAATCTGTGTCTGCCAGGCACTGGGAGGAGCCAGCTCACTCTTGGGAAAGGCACCAAACTCTCACTCCCACCCAGTAAGTCCCTCTTGCTAATTATCTTCTGAAAGAAGCCCACCCTCCCTCATGCAGAGGCTGTCAAAACACAGGTGGTGTTTTCCTTGCTTGGTTTGTGTTGTGTGGTTTGGGGTAGCAGTCGGAAAACAAGGTTATCAATGCGCATGTTCCCTGAGGCATTGTGCTTGGGCTTTTAATATCCATGTAGTCTCTCCCTGAGAAAATACATGAACCACCAGGAGAAGGAAGGTGCAGGGAAAGTAAGGAGGTAGGGAAGCAAGAACTTGGTGAAAACAGACAAAAGGCCTGTGGGAGTAACAAGACTCAGCCCAGAGAGACAGGCCACAGCCACTCTGAATTTCCCAGGAGGAGTTCTCTCTAAGAGTCGTTCTTTCAAGGAAAATTCTGGCAAATAGGACGGAGCCAGGAAGTGGCTGGTTATCAGTTTTCCTCCCACACTCTAACCTAATTACAGGGAGATTGTTTTGGCCATGGGCAGTCATTTCAGGTTTTGTTTTCCTGCCTGCCTCCCCACCTCCACCTGTCTTCTTAGAGGCTCCAGTCAAGGTTATTGCAAAAGCACAGAGCACTGTGTAACACGAATACAGGCAAATTAACCTTTGGGGCCGGGACCATGCTCACGGTGAAGCCGAGTAAGTTGCCTTCTTCTTAGCCTGGGCCTTTAGGGGAAATCAATCAAATCATTAGCTTGAAAAATACTTTAATCTTATGCATCTGCTTGGGCTCTTTATTAATATTTTCTCCTCAGGCCAAAAAAGAGCTGTTTCTCTCCCCTGCTTTAAAATGAGATGGGAGCGGGGAGGGGCAGGGAATAAAGACATAAACAATGTTGAAGCCACTGAGGACATTAGGAGGGAGCTCTAGGGAATCCAGTACCCCAGCACTTTTGACTAGACTTTATAGCAGGCTTTCTGGGCCTGTGGGAGGCACTTTGGTTCTGTCTAATGGTCAAGAGCAGAAAAGTCCTCAGGCTTTTTCTCTCTGTAATCAGTTCCAAAACCTAGCAACCCTCGCTGTCTGAAAGTACTTTCTCACATTTAATTCTGATTTCTGCTGCAATTTAAATAACTGGAAAGAACCAAGCAGACTTTGTACATCTGGATTAAGAAAAGTAAACATCTTCCCTGGAACATGAGGCTCAGCACTGAGTTCATCCTAAGACTTCTGTGGAATGCCCTTTGCCCTCCTAGATATTTTAAGCTGCAGCAATGATGGGCTGGGCACTACAGCATCAGCTCTAGAGACAAAATATCCGAACTCAAATTCGTGTTCTACTCCTTAACCAGCTGAGTAATCTGGGGTGAGTTTCAGCTTTTCCATCTATAATATGAAGATAAAAATACATCTCCCCTGATGAATTATCATGACAATCAAATGAAATAATACAGTTCACATATTTAGCATAGTGCCCAGAACACAGGGAGCCATCATTAAACCTCAGCTGTTAATAATAATGACATAGGTCATCTCTGATGCACGGCAGAGCGTTTGCTCCACACTTCAGGCTCTCCTGCAAGGCTCTGTCATGCAGCAGGAGCAGAGATGAAATAGAAGGGAGGGTGGAGGGTGTCAGCCTGTTTTATGAAATTCTTCACCTGGGATTTGACACTGAAAATAGAAAGAACCCTGACTCACTTCAATAATAATAATTTTAAAAAACATTGCAGCGTCAGAGGCAGGGGCACAGGGACAGGGGCAAGGTTTCTGCAGAGCTGCACAGCCAAGCTCTTGGGGCCACCCACCAACTTGACCCCAGCACAACACAACTCCCTCCAAAATACCTGGAGCCTCTTTCCCAAAAGGGGCTTCCATATCACCAAAAAACAGGGGAGACTTTAGAGGAAAGCTAACCTGTCTCAAATTGCCCTGCTCTTCTGGGCAGTGATGCTCACTAGAAATCTGGTTCCTGAAACTCCTTTGCCTCTGAAAAGCTCTCAAGCCTGGAGAGAGAAGCTCAGCAAAGTCCACGAATGTGAATGAGGACCATGTATTTCAGGGGGAAGCTGTGAGGGCCAGGTGGGCACTGCCCATCTCTAAGTCTGGGAAAGGACGTATTAGACAAGACTGAGGGGCTTCGCTCTCCAGCCTGGCCAGGACACAGAGCATAAACTGCAGCTGATACTGCAGAAGGGAGCACATTAGTGGTAAAACCTTCTTAATAGGTTTTTGAACAGTGGAAATGAGCTGTCAGGAGTCATAGCCAGAGCGCTTTCTCCAGAGGATTTTTGAAAGGAGATAGACACCTCCTGTCAGGGGTGAGTGAAGTGCAGTTCTGCCTCCAGGCGTTTGGAGGAATGAGAGAATTTTTTTAAGCTTTCTGTAGCCTCCAGAGCCTCTCTCTGTGAAAATACAGGACTGATTAATGCAGAGTTCTAGCCTTCCGGATGCGTACATGGCTTACTGGGCTAAGTCTTAGAACCATTGCTTGCTGCTTCCCCAACTCCCTTTGTTCTCAGGACTCAACAGACAAAAGGGACCGCTTTTGTCTTCTAAAGCCAGAGCTGCTGGTTCCAGGTCCTGAGTCTCTTGTGGTGTGGAGAGGCTCTGGGGGCACAGGGAGGAAACACTAGTGAGTTTTTGCTGAGCACAGAAGCACTGTGCAAATAACTATGGTGAGCGACTGACCTTCGGTCTCGGCACCAGATTATCTGTGTATCCCCGTAAGTACACAATAGTGACAAGACGTGATGAGTACAGTGCTGGCATGGGGGTCAGCTGAGGGACCTGAGGCCAGAGGTCCACTGTGATCTCAGGAGGGGCTGAAGGAGAAGCCCGTGAGGAGAGTTTGCTCACTGGAGGTGTGGGAATTCAAGCTGTGGCTCACACTGGAGGATTTGCAGTACAGGTTCCCTTCTCTGGCTGCTTTGTGAGGGAGAAACCTGAGCTGGGTTTTGATGCTGAGAGAAGCACTGTGCAGAAGGACAGTGTCTCCTCTGCCTCTGGGACAGGGACAAGGCTACTTGTGACGCCAAGTAAGTGGCAAATAATTTGAATTATGCACTGAGTAAATTTATCTCCAGAAGGACAATCTATTCCCCAGGGGCAAGGGGACTCCTTGACTCAAAAGTACATGGGCAGACAAAGGCTCAGTATCTTCTCACCTTCTTCATCCGAGGAGGAGGCAAGGGTGGAAGGGGAGGAATAGCACGAGGACTTCATAAGAACCTAGTTCTGGGATTTCTCCACGCTGCCGCACTTCCAGTGAACAAACTGTCTCGTGGCAGAGTCTTGCTCGGCAGTAAATTCCAGCATAGTTATCCCCATTTGGTAGATTTACAAACTGAGACAAAGAGTTCAGTGATTGGCATTGCTCCAACAAGGACAGAACAGGCATTGAGACAGGCTTGCCACTGGACTCCAGAACCCAAACCCCAGGCTCCTTCAATGAGTTGAGACGGGTGGTGGTCACACCCCAGTGGCACTGAGGAAAGGGTTTGGGGTCAGATAAGCTCTGAGAAGTGAGGGCTTCCATCATTGCAGAATCTTGAAGTCAGGCAGTCTTTATGAACCCCACGGGTGCCTCTCTCTGGCTGTACTGCACAGAGAATATGCCTCAAAGTCTTGAAAGCAGAGAATTAAAAGTCTTGAAAGGAGAGAAATTAAAAGAGAAGAGGAAGATGTCTCTTGCATCATGCAGCCCCCTCATTTTGGGGCAAGACAGTTTCCCCAGGAGCCGTTTGTCTTCATTTAGCAGCTGTCTTCTCTGGGGAAGCCATTTTGTAGAAGTGTTTGTCACAGTGTGACAACTACCAGTTTGGGGAAATTGCAGTTTGGAACGGGAACCCAGGTTATGGTTACCCCAGGTAAGCCCAGTTGCATGGAGCCTTGGCGTCCCTTCTTCTTAACCTTTGTGTAACACTCCTTTCCAAGTAAGCCTTTGAGAAACACATTGGGAAGGAAGCCATTTCCCCCAAACAACAATATCCAGAGCCATTAAGCAATAATGAGACAGCATTTTTGGCATTAAATAGAAACATTTTTGGATAAATAGGACTCCGCAATATTGTCTATCAGACTCCTGCGTGTGAGCGCTCTGATTCTCCCTCAGAAGAAGTTACTGTAAGAAGCGCTGCCATGATTCCTGCTGCAGCGTGGGAACAATCAGCTGTGGTTTTGGGGGTGGGTGATTAGAATTGTGTTCAGGCAGATTGGACATGTTTTTGACAGGGTATGTAACACAGTGTGAATTATAACCAGGCAGGAAAGCTTACCTTTGGATTGGGAACCAAGTTATCTATCCAGCCCAGTAAGTATAAAATTATATCCTTGGATTAAGCAATGTCTATGGATTAAGGGCTGATTTTGACTCAATTATACACTATGTAAAGAATGCCTACTGAGGGGGAATGGGTGTCAAAGAGGAGGCCAGAGTCTCCCTGCTTAGGATCTGGCAGCTCAGTGCAAAATGAGCCATGGAGGAATCACTCTGGGAGTCGCTCCCGGAATATATGCATCGGGACTAAGGATACCTGACTGACTGCATGGGCTTTGGCTAGGATCGTAGCCCCTGCATTTGTGCAGTAATCAGTGACAGGATTTCTGATTCCTTAATATGAGCTCTCTGCAGCGCTGTTCACTTTGAGGTTATGTCCCTGTTTAGAATGAATCTTTTGTAAATCATTATCGCTGACCAAAGTAAAAGATGAGTCTCTGTCAAAGTCTGAAAAGTTACACTGGGAAAAAAAATGTATCCTTGAGTCCTGAAGGACACGTCCCATGTCTGGAACATTAGCCAGAAGTCCATATGATGTAGACTCGCTGAGCAGACTCTGTGACCATCCTTTCAGACTCTCACCATTTCTAAGAAAACTGAGCCCACTGATCATCCAGAGACAGCAGTTCTCTGGCTGAACTGAGACCAGACCTTAAGCCTGGGGCCGGAATTCTGAGAAATCCACAGGACTCATCTAACAGATGGCCTCCTGTGCCAACCCTGTGTCAGGTCCATGCTAATGCCAGGGATCCAGGAGGATCCAGAACTAATGTGATAATGGCCTCACAGAACCCTCGGCGAGACACGGGTCCCATTGTTTTCTCCTATCGATCCAATACACACCGCGACCTCTTCTGGGAATGGTCCTTGTCTGCTCGTCTTACTACCTTAGGAAAGTAATGTCTGTTGAAGTTCTCAAGACCATTAGCAGATAAAAATCAGCACAGATATGGGAACGAGAATAAAATGCCTCAAATTGAAATTAAAAACTGGCAATATTCTTATAATTTGATCTTAATAAAATTATTTCATCATGAAAGTGGAGCCAAGTTAACTTGCTGCCAGCTCCATGTCCACTGCAATTAGGTTCTACAAACTCGGGCTGAGGATGAGAATTAGGGCAGTTTTCCTGAAGCATATCTTCTTGGTGCCCTCAGTGGAGATTTTCTCTGTTCTGACATTGTAAGTTTTCTTTAAATACAAAAATCTGCATGCTGGTTTGACATCTAAAATCAAAGAGCATTTACTGTATAGAGTTTAGAAACACATATTTGATACTCAAAACTCTGTGGTGAACAAAGGAAATGAAAGATTTCCCTAAAGGGATCTAATTCCTATGGAATTTCTAATTCCATAATTATAAAGACAAAGGAGGACTCATTTACAGTTTGTACATAAGTGATTTGGTTATATATGCACACACACACAAACACCCATGAGGTTTTTGTGTTTGGGTAAATCACAGTGCAATCTCTGGCGCAGGCTGGCAACTCACCTTTGGATCTGGAACCCAGCTGACAGTTATACCTGGTAGGCCACTACAGTTAATTCTTATTTACACCAACTAATTAGGAAACAAATGTGAATAAGTTATTTTGAGAGTCTGGGGTTGAGAATGAGAAAGAGCCACCAGCAACGTATACTGGGAAGGGTAAAATAGAAGAGAGTCGGTCACCAAAGACCACATAGAGAAAAAGAAGCTTGACCAGGATTCCACAGAAGGGAGTGGCGCAGAAGCCAGCAATCCCTGGAGCCTTGCTGAACCAGCAGGGAGCTCCCACCCTCACTGTGGTCCCACTAGAACCAAACCAAATGCTGCAAGACAGCTTTACCCCGAACTATCTAAGTCTTAATAACTTAGACTAACAACCCAGCTAGGCAACTACATTTCTAGCTTAGAAATTCCAGCTTATACCACACAAGTCCTTAAACACACTGGTGCCTGCTTAAGATATCTCAATGCAGCCCCGTTTTCCATAGTTCTCGGGTGCCCTACCGGCAAGGCATCTCTGCAGCACCCTGCTAAGCACTTTTACAAGTCAGAGCAAGCAAGCCCCTGGCCCTCAAAGCTACAGAAGTCGCAATTATTGGCTTAGGCTGAGTCACCTCTACTTTATTTCTCATAACTGTGTTCATTGTTGAGATCTGTTTAAATTCAGGCGGTGTGGGTGTGCACCTCTTGGCACTGGGGGTTTCCTGAAATTGTCAGAAAATATTTCCCATAAATAATGTTCCTTCTGGTCTAGCAAATGACTGCCACCACCACAGCCTCTTTTCTCTTTCTCTCTTTCTTTCCTGAAGGGAATCTGCAAGTAGAAAGCAAAAATAAAGCTAAAATGTAGAGTTTTTCCGTGCAGGTTGAAAAGGACTGTCAGTGTCGAGGTCAAGGTGCAGTTGGTTGTATAAACTAGATATTCTGTTGACAGAGTCGCGTGGTCTTGCTGGAAGGCCCCTCCAGCTTACACGGCTCAGGATGCCCTGAAGAGAAGCTCAGGGGCACCTGCCGCGTACCATCCAGACCCAGGGGTAAGGGCGAGGCTTCAGCCAGCCCTGGACCTCAAGTAGAAGAAGGATTTTCCTCACAGTCAAGTCCACCTGAGGGGAGTTTTCTCTTATAACTAGGAGGGCGAGGAGTAAAGAGCATTTACTCACGGCATTCTTGTTTCGAGTACTGTGAGCACAGAGTACAGAGACATAGGAAAGGATCCAAGCAGAAAACTAGAGAAAAGAAATCGATAAACACTGGGGAAAATCAGTTGTCCTTATCCCGCCTGTCTCTGATGACGAATGTGTCTTCCCGGCTCATTCCTCACTGCCTGCGACTCTCGCTGGACTGCGGAGAACTGGCGCTTCCTGTAGCTAGCACACAGCTTGGTTAGTCGTGTTTCCATACGGAGCCTCCCTTTGAAGAAGAGGGCTTTTTGTAACAGCACTAAGCATTGTGTGTCTAGTTATAATACATTTTACTTCGGATCTGGCACCAAGCTCAGTGTTAAACCAAGTAAGTTATACTTATCCACCCGTTATTCTAAATTTCTCCTCTCTGTCTATATTTGCTGTGAATTCTTTCCGTTTTGGGTCCTCGCCCAATGTTTTATTTTAGTGCTCCTTATCTCTATATCTCTTGAACAGATATAAACAAATCCCATGATCCCATAAACATTCTGAAAGAGACAAGGATGCTCTTGACATCCTTCATATGGGAAATTCCCAATGTAAGGAAAACTACTGCTTTTACTAATTAACACATAAAAAACAGAATATAATTTAAAGTACCTCTGAGTACCTATGATTTCATAAAGCAGATATGGCATATTTTATGTGTTCATAAAAGATCCCATAACTAACATTTGTTGAGCCTTTTCTGTATACAAAACCCCGGGTAAATGCCTGTTGCAGCTTATCTCAATTCACCCCCTTGATGACACTCTGGGGCAGATGTTATCCCACTTTCAGGGTAAACTTAAAATAGTTATCAAATGATAGAGAGGAAATGAAGGGCCAAGCTAGAGCAGCGGGCAGGCCTGCACGTCCCCACACCTAACTCTCATAACCAGGGTCTTGCTGAGGTTTGGACCTGGTGAAGTAGCCTGTGGCTCTGATAACTATAAGCTTGTGTTGGGACAGGAATCACAATGACTGTAAGATCAGTAAGTGAGATGCAAAAATCCAGAATGCTTTGCAACAAAATGGTGGATACATGCATGAGCAATTTCATATGGGAAGTAAGGTTAATGACCAATGAATAAATTCAAAATGCATTCTCCCTTCGAGTTATAACCCTAGCTTTTCTGTCACTCTCTCCTCCCTCACCACTTCTTCCTTGGCAGATGAATTTCCTTTTTAGGGAAGCCCTTACAGTAATGTATTTGTTGAGGATAAAGTCCTCAAAAGGTCAGATAGAAACAGAAAGGCTGTCTCTGGGGCACACTGAGACTCTTAGAAGATGGCTTTTCTGATATTTGAAGAACTGTTATGGAGATGAGGGAAGGCTTAATCCAGAAGGCAAAATCAAAAGCAGTAGATGAAAATATATCCCAGCATTCCCTAAAAGCTTCTGAACAGGTGGAGCCTCTGTGCGCAGGCTACTCTGTGGAGTCTGGAGATTTCCCTGTGAGATCATCACCCTGGGTCCTCAGAGCCAATGCACAGGACATTGGGGAAGGGATTTCTGTGACAGTTTAGATGCTGGACTCGATCAGCTCTGACATTCTGTCAACTCTAAATGCTGAGATCCCCATGACTCTTGCACGGAAGCAAAAGGGTGAGCTAAACCTGTTCCTTCTATTTTTAATATTTCCATAGCCAAGAAATGGGCCATCAAACTGATCACAAGTTGAAGCCTACAGAGATTTTTGCACTTAAAAGATAATGAAGTATGATTTCTCAGTGCAGTAAATGGGGAAAGAAGAGGTACCAGAGATGAAAACGAAAGAGAGAAAAGGAATACCTCAAAGGAAGACCAGAGGTTGAATGAGGGCAGAGGGGGTGATTTTACGAGGACAGATCTGCCAAAGTTTTCACAAGTTCAGCTTTGGAATAGGATCCAAGCATAATGTCAGTCCTAGTAACTGGGCATCCTTTAGACTGGGGAATAGAACCAGGAGATGAAGGTCCTTCCAATTTAAACACTCTCAAAAGGCTGTGTAATTGCTTCCTGACAGGCGAGGACTCTGAAGGCAGAAAGACCATTGTTACCACAGATCATTTGTCCCGTAGGATGCAGCCCTGAGACTGACTATCTGCCTTAGGCTGCTGGCTGCACAGAAAAAAAAAAGGTTGGGGCTGCTTAGAAGGGATGGAAGCCAGGGAGAGAGGATGGGGAACACCAGGAACAGGTTTGTGTAAAGGGGGCTAGCACTGTGTAGACCGAGGTTCAACCTTGGGGAAGCTGTATTTCGGAATCGGGACTCGGCTGACTGTCATGCCTGGTGAGTAGGCTCCTCTCTACTCCAGGGACACATTACTGTGGAGAAGCTTTAAATGGGGACAAGTGAATCCCATTATTCTCAAAAAAAAAAAAAACCAAGAAATTGGAAATAGAAGTATTTTCTTATCACCACCTCCCAGGCAGCCTGGTATGATAAGCAGAGAGAAAGGCCAAGACAGCCTAAATAAAGTCCCTGTTAGGAGCCCCTGAGAGGAAAGTGGGGGTTCCTACCAAAGGGAAGTAGGAGAGCAGTTGTACTAGAAAGAGTGGAAGCAACCTCGAACATGCTCTGGACCATTGACCAACATTTGAAGAAGGCTGAAGCCCACAGCCAGAGCAGGCAAGTGAAGAGCAGTTGTACAAGATTGGCTTTTCCTGGGTCCCGTGGTTCTGGGCCGTCTCCCTGTGAGAGGCCCCATTGCCTACTGTTGGTGGAGAATGACCTCTGTGTGCCCTTCTGTACCTGCCCCAAGATGCTTGCTTACCACTTTCTCTGGATCTCAACTTTAAAGAAGGAGAGGAAAGCTGAGTCACAGTGCACACCAGCCCTGGGACTAAAGTCTCCCTCTTCCTTGGGCACCAGATGAAATGGAGACACTCCGTTAGGAAATGCATTGTCCAGCACATTTCCAATCTAGGTGAATAACAGCCTGACTCTGAAGATTCCCGAGTTCCTGGTTCCTTCGTGTGTTAAACATGGTCAGACAGGCTCCTGGATGAGGTTATGATTCACACCTGTTACCCCTGAATCTCGAGGTCTGAGTGGCTAAAGCTGAGAAATAATCAAATAAGTAAACAGGTCAGGCTTATACATGTGCTCACGTACAGCCATTTCATCTCTAGATCAGGTTTACCCCGAACGCTGAAAGCCCTCCATGTTTTCAAGCGTAGGGAATGTACTTTGCCAGGTGTCTGCTGAGTGTGATTTCCTTGGTCCCTGTGTTTTTGCTGGGCCTCAGATCATTGTGTGACTACAATGCAGGGAACACGCTAACATTTGGCAAAGGAACCAGGGTGCTAGTCAAGCCAGGTGAGTATTTGGACCTGAACCACAGTCTGTTCCCAAATTTGAAAGGGGAGCCCGGTCATCAGGTTTTAAGAGAAGTATTATAGTTTGGTTCAAATTAATCTGTATTAAACTTGGCTTTAAATTTTTCAGTATTTCTCTTACATAGTGTGGATAAATGGATGGGTGAATTCAGTGCAGATAAAGGATATTGCTATCTTGACGCATCCTGCGACAGATTTCCTAAAATAAGCCTATCTTACTGTCCCAAGAAGCAGAGAAAGGCAGGAAAAGTGATTCTCTCTGTTCAGAGTGGTTCTGTGACTCCAATACTTTGGCAATGGCAGGGCAAGGACCCACATCTTCTAAGGTTCAGTATCTTGCTGTCTGGAGCCTCTATACCTGTCACTCTGGCTGATCTTCTCTGGCTCTCATTTTCCCAATTATCATAACTGAAATACGGGTAACCCTTATCTCCTGGCTTACAGAACATGTGTAAGGATTACAAAGACAGTTTGCTTTGAGAAGGAGTGAGGCTAGATGGGGCTTCATTTTATTTATTTTCTTGAGGAGAGGGGACTTTTTATTAGATTGGAAGGAGGAATAAGACAGAAACGGTACTTGAAAGGCAAGATGCTAGGATCAATATATGAACAGGCACAACATAATTATTAAGGCATTCAATTAGAAGCCAAACAGTAGCAAACATCTTTTGATAGCCATACTCCCATGAGGTCTGCGGAGATCTCTAAGCCTTGGTTCATGTGTAACATGGACTTCACCGTTCCAGCTCTCCCTGCCCTGGAGGACGCCACGACTGAGCTAATGTTTGGGAAATGTCCTTGGAGTGCATGGTTAGGCAGGCGATTCACGACTTCTAAGTTATATCTTTATGCGAAATTCCAATCTGAGGGTAAGTTTAAGAGTCAGCAAGTTTGATGGACCTTGGCTATGGCTGAGAAAGGCTTGAATCTGGAAATCAGGTGTGCCTCGGAGAACTCATAAGAATTAGGCCTTCTCTGGAGATCTTCACAACCTCCAATCTGTTTGTAAAGAAATATGCAGTTGGGAGAGCGGACTAAGAGATTCCTGGGGTCTCCTTCCATCTGAACGAGCATGGGAGTTTATTATTTTTCCTGAATTTAACAAATATGTGCTTAGTCTAGGGTTCTAGCTCAGCCAAGCAGAGGAACCCTGGGGGATTTTGTGCTCAAGCACTCTTTGGTTTTCGTGGTGGAGGAGATCACTGTGGCCTCTTCAAGTGGCCAGAAGCTGATTTTTGGAAGGGGGACCATGCTCAAGGTGTATCTTAGTAAGTATTTCTGTGGATTCTGAGTTGGATTTTTGTTGAGACAAGTGGCGAGCTTTCTGGACTTGTAAGCAGGCTACCAAATGTCTCCATTCTTCCGTGTTTCACAGGAAAGAAGGCGCTCTCTGTGCCTTTCTCATATGACTAGAAAAGCAGGTGGTAGTTTACATCGTTACAACCATAATAGAGAAACAGAAGGAAGATACTTCCTATGCCCAGCAGCCAACCCAATCCCAATCAGAGAAAAAGGCCACTCAGAAATGACACCTTCTCTTCCACTTGGCATCATCTGATGGCTGTAATGTCCTAAACAGCCAAAGCCACATCTCCCAGTTGCCGAGTTGCCTGGCTGCCCTCTATCCTGTTACCCAACCTGATTTTAAGCATGCTGTTTGATCACCTGACCTCATAACCCTATATATTTGTTTATTGTTTCCCCACTCCTGGATGTTTCTGTCACAGGGGATAGTGAATGGTTTCCAGTGTTTCCTCAGTGTCTAGTGTTAAGTTACTTTGTAAATTAAGATCCAATCCCCAAAATGTCTTTCATTCTCAAAAAACTATAGTTTTGTTGCTGTGTGTACAGACACTGACAACTCAAGGTCCTGGCCACCATCAAGGCCAGCAGAGGATTCTGTTGTGTACAGTCGTGTTCTTGGTGAGTCTGAGAGAGCAAGCAAATGAGGAATGTGCAGGGCCTCGTTTCACTGTGCCCACCAGGCAGGCAGAACATTGACATTTGGAAAGGGAGCCGTGGTGTCAGTCAGTTCCAGTAAGTACCTGACAGCTGTTGATTATAATGCCTGTATTTATGCATTGCCTGCTTATCATCTAAGTAAAGTAGAATTTGGGTTTAATGAGGAAAGCAACAATGTATTATTAAGAGATACAGTCCCATGTCTAACTATGTGTTCATAATTATTTTAATAGCTTAAAATGATAAAAGAAAAATTACTAGAGGGATATATGTGATTTGCTAAACATTGGTGAAAATCAAAGTATACACAGGGGTTGGTTCCTAGGTTACAGTTGGGATCAGAAGTAACAGCCTTTGACTAAAAAAAAAACCTACTTAGTGAAATTTTACAAATCTTTTTAAAAGCAGTGTGTTTCAGAATTGGCTGGAGAATTGTCAGCTGGTACTATCTCGGGCTTTCTGCTACATCCATGGTACTACTGTCATTGAGTCCTGAAAAAAGGCTTCCATGGGTTTAAATCCATGGCTTGGCATTTATTCCAGTAATCAAAAGGGGGAATTCCCAGCAGAGCTGCCATGAGGGAGGAGAGATGTATGCTGATCATATTAATCCATGACCTCAGCAGATTGGGCATCTTTGTCAGACAGCGCAGGACCACAATCTCCAACATATTCATATTGGGGAGTGGGACAGACATCACTCAAGAGAGGCTTAACATGGTGGCTGAGGCCCTCTGAACCTGCTGCAGTATTTGGGAGGCACAAGTGCTGAAGAATTAATGGTTCATGCAGACAAATGCATTCTTGTATAGGAAAACTATTAAAATAAGGGCACCAAATTGCTGTGAATGAAATAAGCCATGAAGGTTCCCCAGAAGTAATAGCTCACAGAGCTGATCCTAAAGAAAGGGCAGCTTAGCCAAACACAGCCAGGTCCTCCAAACCTGGTTTGACTAGTGCACTGGGCCAGTTCTACCTGTAAGAAGAAAGCATTTAATAATACTGCATGTGGAGGAGGTGGAAATTTTTTTTTATTCTCCTTTAATCAATAAAAAAAATAATACTTCATGAATATTATAAAGATAAGTTAATGCATGTGGAAATGTTTCATAGATTCTGAAGTGCTGTCCACATATAAAGTGCGTGTCTATAGAACAAAAAAAAATTAAAAGCTTGGTCAGACAGGGAAGTGTTTTAGGATGAAGAGGCTATACATGTTCTTGGTGAAGGGGCTGTTTTCGTGTGGCTCTGTTGCCATGGACACTGGTGAGAAACGCTCTCTCTCTCATGGGGGTGGAGTGAGTTGAGAGCTACTGGATGCAAATGGCAAGGGAAAGGAGCCATTTTGTAAAGGCCTCCCTGACAGTGTGACTTTTGGGACTTCCCCGAGTTTTGGAACTGGGACAAAACTTCGAGTCATCCCAAGTGAGTCCGGTGTCTGCATCATTCTTCTCTCATGGTTGTCTCTGAGATGGTGGCATTTGGAGCACAGGATGGAATCAATAGACCTTTTCTTTCTGGGTCATTTTCGGGAGATTTAAGCAAAGGCATTAATAGGATCCCTCATCCGTCTCCTAGCATTTAGCAGTGTTGTTCCGCCCATGTCCTTTTCTAGTAGGAAAGACAGCTCTGACATTGCCTGTCGGGCAAATGTTGAAGAGCAGGTTCACAAAGCCAAAGCAGCAAAATTGGTGTTTGTCTTTAACAAGTGTGAACACCGTGTTATATAATCAGGGGTCACTTGACTTTAAAGGCAGAGATCTTTTTTTTTTTCATTTTTTTTTATTGATAAAAGGAGAATAAAGAAAAGAAAGAAAAAAAAACAAATTTCCACCTCCTCCCAGCCTCCCATTTCCCTCCCCCTCCTCCCATTCTTCTCCCCCTCCTCCCACCCCTCTCCCTTTCCCCCCACTTTTCTCCCCCTCCCTCTCCAGTCCAAAGAGCAGTCAGGGTTCCCTGCCCTGTGGTAAGTCCTAGGTCCTCCCCCCTCCGTCCATATCTAGGAAGGTGAACATCCAAACTGGCTAGGCTCCCACCAAGCCAGTACATTGCGTTGGATCAAAACCGCGTGCCATTGTCCTTGGCGTCTCATCAGCCCTCATTGTTCGTCATGTTCAGAGAGTCCAGTTTTATCCCATGCTTTTTTTGGTAACAGTCCAGCTGGCCTTGGTAAGCTCCCAGTAGATCAGCTCCACTGTCTCAGTGGGTGGGTGCACCCCTCGTGATCCCGACTTCTTTGCTCATGATCTCCCTCCTTCTGCTCCTCCTTGGGACCTTGGGAGCTCTATCCAGTGTTCCAGTGTGGGTCTCTGTCTATATCTCCATCCATCGCCAGATGAAAGTTCTAGGATGATATGCATGATATTCGTCAGTATTGCTCTAGGATAGGGTCATTTCAGGTTCCCTATCCTCAGCTGCCCAAGGAACTAACTGGGGGCCTCAGCTTGGGCACCTGGGAGCCCCTCTAGGGTCAAGTCTCCTGCCCATCCTAAAGTGGGTCCTTTAACTAAGAAATGGGATTCCGTGCTCCCCTATCCAACCTTCCTTTATCCCGATCCTCCTGTTTCCCCAAGTCCCCCCTCCTTTCCTTCTACCTTTTCTCTCCCCATCTCCCCTTACCCCCATCCCACCCCACCCCCAAGATCCCACTTTTCTCCCCGGCAATTTTGTCTACTTCCCTTATCCAAGAGGATAACTATATGTTTTTCCTTGGGTTCACCTTCTTACTTAGCTTCTTTAGATTCGCCTATTGTAGACTCCGAGACCCCTATTTATGGCTAGAAACCAATTATGAGTGAGTACATCCCATGTTCATCTTTTTGGGTCTGGGATACCTCACTCAGGATAGTGTTTTCTATTTCCATCCATTAAGGCAGAGATCTTGAGTAAGCCCCTAGCTTGCAGGGTGAGTTGACTGGGATGGGGGAGCCTTTAATTACAGCGATCTGTACACAGCTTCATGAAGCTGCCAATTGATTGACATTAAAGTTAGGGAGGCACTATGGCAAGAATCTGAAAATAGCTCTTGTGGCCATGAGAGAAGGGTTAGGTAAATAGAGTTGAAAATTAGGCATTTGGGGCAATAGTTCCAGAGACGTGTGAAGAAAGCAACTTCATTGTTAAACCTAGTACCACAAATGGCCCAGTTTTAGTTAAATGACCTGTGCACTTGGTTGGAATATAAAAGAAAGCTAAGGATATCCTGTTTGTAGAGGGAAAGCTACAGCCCTAAGACTGGTGTGTGTGCACATGGGTGTTTTTGACTGACTAAGAAGCACTGTGGGAATACTGGCAACTATAAATTGACCTTTGGGAGTGGAACTAGGTTGCTGGTCAGCCCTGGTAAGCAAGGAATAATGGGACAGCTGAGGGGAAAATGCTTTTATGTCCCAAGAAATGGCTCTGTAATGATGGGTGTGACCGAGTCACTGTTATTAGAGTCTCACTGGTTCCAGCCAAAAAATGGAGAGAGGGAGGAAGGGATGGAGGGAGAGAGAGAGAGAGAGAGAGAGAGAGAGAGAGAGAGAGAGTAATCCCACACTAGGAAACCAGGAATGATGAGGAGAGTCTTCTGAGATTTGTGAGTCCTCTGCTAAAATATCATATAGATGCAAATATTTGAATGTTTATTGGTAGTGCTGGTAGTCTAGCCTGCTTAGCCTGAGGTCTACTGCTCCTCAGTTATAAAAAATGATAATAATGTCCAAGGTCACCTTCCTAGCGAGGTGATGTAATGTATGTAGATTGTTAAGCCTCTTGGAATATCATCTGTTCTCCATAAATGATGAACTCTCTTTCTCCTTCCAAACTATATCACGCTTGAAAAGCCCTACGCTGCAGGCCATTTTTGTGTAGGGTTTTGTCACTGTGTGAGTTCAGGATATGGCAAACTCAGTTTTGGAAAGGGCACTGTGCTTCTCGTCTCTCCAGGTAAATGCTGCTCTCGTCTTCCTGTTGTGTCCCTTGGTCTGGGTTAAGGCCCCTGCTTGCTGTGTTTCATGGATGCATCATCCTTGTTCTGTCGGTTGACAATGTGGGAATTTAAGGCTGTACCTTCCTGGGCTCGTCATTTGAACAAGACAGTAAGAGACGAGCTATAAATGACAGCAGAGCTAAGTCGCCAGGGTAGGATGGAGTGCGGACTAAGACCCAGATACCCAGGAAAAGGTAGTCTCTCTGGAAATAGACTAGCTTCCTGTGAGAAGCCTGGACTGTGTGTCTTCCCCTCAGACGTCCCTCACAGCCCTCTCACCTTCTGTATCGCCACCTTAGCTGTGCAATCTTAACACACAGAGCTACAGAAACTCATCACTAAGCACATCCACTGTTAATCTGGGAGATCGTGAGATCAAAGGTTCTTCCATCCCTTGCAATATCTAACATGATTCTTTTACAAATTTGATAAATATTTGTTTAACTGAAATTGAGTACCCAGAGACATCAGAATTTCCAGGCCAAAGGGAAGGGGGATGGGAATGAACCAAACGGCACAGAGCATCCCCGGATGTAGAGAAAAGGGACACAGACCGAGAATCAAAAAGATGCATGCTCTATTCTCTACTGCCAATCAGAAATGTAACTCACAGCAGCCTTCTTGTCTGGAGACACCCCTCCCCCCCCTCTGTCTCTCTTAAATTGGTATTGGGACTCCACTCAAATAGCCTTTTTGCCCCTCTCCACCAGGCCTCTAGGAATGTGCTCCATTCGAGGCTGTGAAGTGGGAACTTGTTCTTCCTATGAAGAAGTCACATGGTTCTGTTAAATCTCAAGTGTTTCCCAAGTCATTAGGGTGAGGAGAGAGGTGACATGGGAGACTGTTTACTGTGAGGCCTCAGACACTGTGGGAGCTGGGAAGGAGCAAACACGCTCACCTTTGGAAGGGGAACCCAGCTAAGAGTGGACCCGTGTAAGTGTGGGGTGCTGTACTAACTACAGTGAGCAGCCACAAGATGGGATTTTATCGTTGTGTCTTATTTTTATACGAAGTATTAAGATTGCATTCTCAATATAGTGTTTAACACTGACTTGAGCATATTTTCTCTGAGGTGGAATTTAGCATTGCTTTAAGAATTGAGGCTGGCAGTAGCTCTGCCTAACATTAGAATTTTAACCTGAGAATTTTGCTAAGTGGAGTTGAATGGACAGAGGAAGAGCAGAAAATCACACGGCCGCTATCTAATAGACCTTTTAGGCTTCCACTACCATTGAGGATGTTCAAGGTGCTTTCGCCTATGCCCCAAATAAGCTAAGCTAAATTCACTCCAGAGACTAAGTGCCCACTTACACAAACCAATGTCCTCAAAGAGTCAGCGAGATACCAACAAGAGACCCCAGGGATTCTAGTTTCAGACAAGAAGCTAAATTTGATTTGGCATCAACTTTCTGTGTGATATTGAACAAATCATCATCCTCTGTGAGCCTCGGACTCTGCTGAGAGATGAGGGGTGCAGGCATCTGTGGTCCAGCGGTTCCCCCCTTTGTGATCCTAGAGCTCATGCAATTCAAGAGTGTGGATTTGGGGATGTTTCAGAGACAAATTCTTATTCGGGGGATATTATATAACCTTAATGAATATTAATCAATATTCTAGCTCAGCATATTAATAATAGCAGCTGGCCCATGAGATGCTTTAGCAGGTAAAATGCTTCATATACAAATCTGATGATGAGCGTCCAGTCCACAGAAAATACACACACATACACACATACATAAACACACACATACACACGCACACACACACATACACATATACACACGCATACACACATACATAAACACACACATACACACGCACACACACACATACACATATACACACGCATACACACATACATAAACACACGCACACACACACATACACACACACACACACACATAACACACACACTACATCATCAGTGTCATCAAGGAAAAAGAAATGATAATAACCATCATATCAGTGCCTATGATGTGTGGGCATAGCGTTAGATGGGTATTGACTGTAGAACTCTGTAAGGTGAGGGGCAATATTCTCTGTCTTACAGGGTGGGGAAATGATAGTTTATCGCCCCACATTCTATGGCTAGTTGTCTGAGAAACTGATATCCAAACTTGGTCAACCTGTCTGACCTCAAAGCCCTGTCCTTTCTGCTCCATGTTGTCACAGGCACTGCCATGATTCGCTCACAAAGGACGGAGAATGCCAATCACAGAGAGTAGGGAAATACATGGAGTGTAGCTTTTCCATCTTGGATGTCGCCAGAAGTTAAAGATTCAGAAAGTCTTGATCTAGATGCTCCCATTCTAGAGGATTCTCTTTTCTGTAACACAGCAGAGCATAGGGCTGTTGGGTTCACTTAGCCCAGTGGGCAGAAGGAAGAGGGAAATGGCAGACACTCCTCATGCTGACCCTTCCCCTTCCCTCGCTGTCCCTTCTATCTCCCCAGGCAGAACAGCCACCGGTTAGCTGTCTGCAAGTGCCTGGCTGCTTGTGAGTTCCAGGAAAATGCACTTTGGATGTTGCTAGATTATAGGGTTAGAGTTAGGGTTTAGACCACTTAGCTCTTATTTCGGAATTCATCTAATTCAGAACTTATTTTCTTCCTAAAAGGCAGTTAAGAAGGGTTGCTTTAATCATCTAATATCATAAAAATACTAATGCAAGCTAGGCAGGGTCTAGAAGCTAGGACCTGGTCCTGGAACCATATGCTGTGACCACTGTTGAATGAATCTTACATTCAACATCTTGCAGGCTGAGTGCAAGATTCATTCACGAACAGAAAACATACAAAGCCTTTTACTAAAGACTTGCCGTGGGCTTCCCAGTTGTGTTGTGAAAGTGACAAGGGAAGGAAATAGCCCTTTTTGTCACAGGACAAATCACTGTGAGCAACACAGGCTTCAAACTTATCTTTGGAACAGGAACAAGGCTGCTGGTTGATCCAAGTGAGTTCAATGACTAACTTGACTTACATTACAGAAGGAAGGATATCTGTTTTCACTCATTTCTTTCTTTGTCTGTTGAGGGGAGATAAGGAGTTACTCTAGGCTTTGAGCGCTGTTTAAATATGAAATTAAGCAGACAATAGTCTTACATTACATACAATATCCATCAGTATCATACCTGGAAACAGCATATAACAAATAGGAAGTGCCATTTATTTAAACAGAGAAAACTACCATAGGCCCCATCTAGAAAGAAAACTAATTGTATGAATGGCTTTTCAGAGCGAATGAAGCCTGCTGTATACCAAGCAGAATCTTCTATTGGGTTCTGCCATATTTCATTTTATCTTTCAATAGTCTTAGGAAAATGAAGGCTAAAATGACATGCCCCACAATGCTTTGGGGTATGTACACAGACCCTGGGACACTTAGTAACACACCTGAGTGTGCCCTCGGAATCCCAGGCCCAGCTCCAGGTGCCACCTTGTATGGATTTAGGTCCCAGAGCCCTGGTGAGTGATGGAAACCACCGCTCAGCTTGCTTTGTTGTATTTGCAGCTGTTGTCCTGGGTGTAAGTGATCATTGTTACGACTATCTTGCTTCTGATCATAGCGACGCTGCTGACTTAGAGTACACGTTTCTACTATATCATTCCTTTTACCCTTTAAAAGGAATCACTGTCAAGGTCCTGCAGGCGGGTGGCATTTGTTTCCGTTGAGTGATTTCTTATTTGTTCATTCAGTTCCCATCTCTCTGCTCAGAATCAACACAAACCCCACAGTGCTTTGGTGTACTTGTCTCCTTGCTACCTCTCAGAAATATTTTCTTGGTTTTTCCTTGACTAAGCACTTAAATTTTGCAACTCAGAATATACTTAGCTTTTAACTTCTTCCCAAACTGGTCTCTTTGTCCCAATAATAATGTTCAATAAAAGCCAGTTCAACTTAGTAAATAATTATTGAGCATCACCAACAAACCAGGGACCACAGTAGGTTTAAGAACAAAGAAGAAAACTGAGATGTGATCTCTGTGTAATGGTGCAAACCTTTGATCTCAATGCCTGATAGGCTGAGGCAGGCTGAGCTCTCTGAGTTCAAGTCCAGATTTTTCTATATAGTGAATTCCAGGCTATCCAGAGCTATACAGTGACACCCTGCCTCAAAAATAAATAAAAATAAATTTTAAAAATCCCTCAGTCTATTAGTGAATTGGGGTGGAGGTAGGCAGAGATAACAGTGGACAATTAAAACTCCTTGGCAGGAGACAGACAGTTGCACCCGTGGCTCTGGGGAGGGATTCGAGTCTCTTCTTACTGAGATGTCTGACTTTCTGAGGACAAAAATGCCACCAGCAATTAATATCCTAGAGCAAGATGAGGACAGACAAGAATGAGTCCAGCGTGAGCCTCCCACGGCTCTTGCTCAGTCCCAGAGAGAGCACGGCAGCTCTGAGTCACACCCTGGTGTGTTCTTAGCATGTGCCCCAGTTCAGTGGGCTGGATGTGTTCTTGGTTCTGCTGTCTCTAGCAAAATGAAAAATGATTTTTGCATCTATCCACAAGAAAGCAGGACCTGCCACACAATGGTAGCAGATAAGGAAATGGCTGCCTACTCCCTCGGGTCTTTAGAAACTCTCCCGCCCTCCAGGGCCACGGGGAGCAGAGTGTTTCACAGTTTTGTAAAGACTCTTTTGTCCCAAATGAGGGAAAACAGTGATGACCATTGGTGACTGTGATGAGGGAACTGGAGGTCATGGGTAGCCCTGAGGGCTGGCACTGCTTGCTCTCATAACAAGGGTTTCTTTGAGTCCTCATAACACCCATTGCAGTAAATATTCAAGATCACCTGTTGCTGGGTCTCAGCTTCAGCGCTACTGTGAAGGGTGTGTATCCTCCACAAGAGGGTAGAGCCCAAACCTGGCCGTTTTTGTGAAGGCCTTTCTCAGAGTGCGCCTATGGAAACAACTGGCTAATTTGGGGGATGGGAACCCAAGTGGAGGTGATGCCAAGTAAGTGAGCTAAGGGACCTCTTCCCCAAATGGCCCTCTACTGCAACCTCCCCTCCCTCTCCTACCATGGTGCTGGACAACTTCTTCTCCTGACTCCAGGGCATGGAGAGCCTGCGCCATCCATCTGTGATGTATTACTCACAAACAGGGCTCTCAGATGGCCTAAGCTTCAAGGAGCCCTGCTTTTCCCCACCCTCTCTATCTGACAGCTCCTGTTTTCTTTATAAAGCTTCCCCCACTATTACTAAAGGCTTGGTTTCAAACTGAACAGTGAATCAGAGAAATAGGGGCTTGAAGGGATCTTGGGGGCACCTCGCTGCTATGTGGGACAGTCTGAGGTCCAGGTAAATGCAGTCCTGTGAAAGCCCCTTCCTCTCACCCTGAGCTCAGTGGAGCCACAGGACTCTTCACTAACAACTCTCCACCACAGTAGGAGATCAGCAGGGAGCCAGCTGCAGGCCAGGGCCAAAGATGGCAGGAGTGTTCACTCAATTCAGACTGCATCCTAGGCTGAGACTTCTGTGAACTCTCCCGTCTCTGAAGTAGGCAGCGTGAGCTGTTTCCTCATGTCCTCCAAAAGTTGCAACTTTCTTCTTTGCTGATGTAGGGTTTCCTAGAATCAAGGTCCTGTCTGAATCAAGGTCACTGGAAAAAAGGAAAATCAGATGGCCTTGGGTGCCTTCTCCGGGCTGGAAAGAGAACAGGATAAAAGCCCAAGTCACTCAGCCAGGATTTTGTAGGAATCAAATGCCTGAGGCTCACTTGGTGAGAAGGCTAGGAATGGAAAAATCAGAGTGTGGGAAGGAAAACCAGAGCAGAGGGAAGCTTGGGGATGCTCAGCACACGCCGTCTAAACCCCCCTGGCTTCCCTGTCTCCGAGCACCTTCAGAAGCCCCTTACATCTGGAAGAATAGAAATGGAATCGGACCAGACAGACTGTCTGCCCCACAGACAAGGTGGTTGATGGTGGTGGTATTAGTGCATCCCTACCTTCTATGCTGACAAGAGAATGGTGTAACTGGATTAGGGGATGAGGAACTCTGCAATGCCCATCCGTGGTGCCCATCCATCCCACTAGGCACCAGGACTCAGGGCTCTCTGACAAACACAGGAGTGTAGCCAGTGCTTTCCTGGCTGCCCCAGGATTGCTGCCCCAATACAACAGGACCAATGGCAAAAGGAGGTCTCAGGAGACAGGTTTCATCAGAGGCTTTCCTCACGGTGTGCCTTGGGTGGAAACTATCAACTGACTTTTGGGAGAGGGACCAGCCTCCTTGTTCATCCATGTGAGTACTGCAGAAACAATCCTTGGGGATTACTGGGAACAGATTGAGCTAGGGGAGGACGTCCTACAGTGAGAGTGGAGTGGTCTGCACTTGGTAACGGAGTCCTTTGCTTACTTGAGTAACTGTAAAGTGCCAGGTCTAATGAGGCTGTGCTGAATAATGGACACAGGTTCTGCTTCAAAGGACGAATACCCACTTTTAGAGAAGATGGTTTACTCTTGTCAGGCTTCTGAAGACCTTTTCTTCTTGACAAGCGCGGAACCCACCCTACTGCTCCCTCTGTGTCAGAGCCACTGGCCACCTCCTGTCCATTCAATGACGTCTTTTCTCCTAGACCACAGAGTCCCAGTCAGGATGCTGAGGAATCCTAGACAAAAAATGGGTCTCCTTTGGCTACAAGAAGCCTCATCCCTTTCTCCATGTAAAACATGAGGGGATTTATAATAATAACATATTATTATTAGCGCTTACAATACCTGGTGTGCCAGTGACTGGGATATGTCCTTCTTAGACCAGTCCATTCGCCTATCCTAATTGATATTAGACCCATTTTATAGATAAGGAAACAGAGTCTTAGGGTTATCAAGTTACCCAAAATCACATAGCTCAGAAAAACAGAACTAAGGTTAAGTTTAATCTACTTGACTATAGAATTTATTATGAATCATACCATGGCCCAGCTACTCATCCAACCTATACCATGTGAAGGAAGATTCCACACCTCAAAGGCCACCTGGATGTAAATGTATCCTCCTCTAAGTGAGGAGGTTTGGTCCAATCTCTGTACATCCTAATCCTTTGGTCATAGTCACCATGGCATTGTGACTTGGCATTTCTGGAAGCATAAGAAAATAATATTTGTATTAGCAAGATGCAGGTACATAAAAGAAGGAAAAAGAAACATTGGGAGAGTGTTCATTGGGTATTAACCTACAAAGACAGAGGAAATAATATGAAAACTATGAAGTGGGTCACACAAAAGCTTTGTTCCCTGGGAGACTCTGAGGGGTCCCAGGTAACTGCACAGTCGGAGTGCAGGTATTTGTACTGTGCTGTGCCAGGGTGGGGGGCCAGGTAGTAGGCCAGCTCACTTTGGGGAGTGGAACAAGACTCCAAGTTTATCCAAGTAAGTGCCTAGCCTTAGGAAGCCCCTCGCTTTCTTAGAGAATGAACCAGTGGTTCCTGAACTAGTTTTGTGTGCTTCCTCATAAGATTTGGTTGGTTCAGATTCTAAATTTGCAGCTGCTAACTTAATGGTGTATTTTCTAAGATAGTTGCCAAAGAGAATTAACCTTTCTATCATAGGAATAGACTCTTTTGTGGTTTCTAGATCTGTATCGGAGAAGAAATTATGACTAAATATAACAAAAGATTTATTTTTACTTTTGTTACCATTCAATTTCATAAAAGATGATGGATTAAATTTCCCAAAGAAAGTGAACTTTGGACACACTCTTAAGAAACTCCATACTCAGCTGAGAGATAAGGAGGAACATAAAGCCTACACAATGCCAAAAACAATACAAAATTCGGAAAGTTAGACCCTATGGAAGTTAAATAGATATAACAAACAAATATAAACATTAGGGTTGCATTGAAAAGAGGATATTTAGAGTCTATCCATGCAATAGCTATTCACTGAGCAACTCCAGCATCACAACCACTGTGCTGGATGAGAGGAAGGGAGGGAGGGGAGATGAGAAAATGCAGGGTCTCTACCTCCAGGATCCCAAGTTTAAACAGACAGTTTTGGCCCAGGATTACCCAGGTTCTAGGGAGGCACAAACGAGTTGCCATGACTACAATGGAGGATGTAGCCAACCTCCGTATTCATCCTCCTGCCATGATCTCTACGAGGACAGAAGTTTTGCTCTCTCATTGCTGTTCCTCAGCACAGTGCAGGATGTAGGCATCATCAGGCAATGACTATGAGAAGTGGGGAATGGCTCCTGGACCAACAGCATGGTTCATTGGCCTGGAGCGCCTGCTCCCTGATTCTGGGATCTGAGTTCAATCCTGGAATCCACATGGTAGAAAGTGAGAGGAAACCTCTGGAAGGAGTTGTCCTTTGACTTTCACATGTGTGCCAATGGCACACACACATACACACACATACACACACGCATACACATACTCACACACATACACATACTCACATACACACACACACACTCACACATACACTCACACACACATACACACACACACGCATACACACACACACATACTCACATACACACACTCTCACACACCCACACTCTTACACATACACACACACACATACACACACACACACTCACACACACAGACATACACACACATACACACTCTCACACATACATTCACACACACATACACACACATACTCACACACACATACACACACACATACACACATACACACACACACATACACACATACACACTCTCACACACACACATACACACATACACACTCTCACACACACACACACACACAATAATTATTTTCAAAAGTGCCTGCTAGAAGAGTTTGATAAGGCTTCGGTGAAGAGGAAATCGCTGTTTAAAACATGTTGGTTTTGGATTAGTAAGTATTCTCCAACAGAGAAAATTGCCTGGCCTTTAAAACAGGGAGGTTATAGAGTCTACCCGCATGGAGTACAGTGCAGCAAGCCGAGAAATGTAGGTTGCCAAAGAGGCCACCTACATGTCTTTGCTGGTGTGGGAGCTTCCCGTCTCTCCAGGGAAGAGGCCAGCATGTCTTTGCTGGTGTGGGAGCTTCCCATCTCTCCAAGGAAGAGGCCAGCATGTCTTTGCTGGTGGGGGAGCTTCCCGTCTCTCCAGGGAAGGCTCCTTCTCGTGTTTGTTTGCTTTTGTGCTTCAACAAGGACCTCGTCTTGCCAAAGTTAATCAGTTAACCTGGATTAGAAAGCCCACCCTATTTCTGGAGAACCAAAGTTTAGACGCAAAAGGATAAAAATGTCTTATAATGAGGGCTCAGCACAAATAGGTGTTAGCAGGGAAGGAAGAGATGGGGTAAGGATGTGATGTCTGTGTGTCCATCCGAGGGACCACCAGGAAAAGAGGTACACTGAGGAAATGTCCCGTTGGGATTAGAATCACTTTGCAATGCGCAGCTCCCAGGTGTGCAGGAAATCACGGAAGGAAGCTCAAGAATGTGTGTTCGGAAAAGACTTTCACATTGACATTGCTCCTAGCAGGTAACCCTGTTGGGAAGACACCATCCTGTCTGTGTGTGCAGATCCCTGAGGCTGGAGCTGCTGGAGGGGCAGGAGCGGATGCAGCTCAGCTGCCTAGGTGCAGTTGTGGGAAGGAAATGAAGCTGTTTCATAATGATTAGAAAGAAACCATCAGCACCAGCGAGGCCCCTAATTGTGGCCGCAGGAGTGAATAGGAGAACAGGCAGATTCAGAGCAGAAAGAATCTAAAGGTGAAAATTAGATGAGCCTTTAAAATGGAATTTTAGTGTCCTACAGCCAGAGAAAGCCCACTGAAATAAATACACACACATGCACGCACACACACACGAGATATTAATGAATAGTAACATTAACCTTAAGCTTGAGAAGCAATGTCTTTCCCTATTGTAAGATTTCATAAACTTTAAAATGCTAGCTAATATGCATTGCCGGGCTTCAGACTGGAATGCACCACACTTTTCTATGCTTTCTAGGCTTCAGATTCCTTTTTCACCCAAATTTAGGAGGACTGAGGCCCTGTGACATCCTCACTGAGAGCCGTGCTCCTCCACACTGCTCTGACTTTAGGGTCTGTGCCCCTATGGCGTCAGTCCTTATCATGGAACTCCCCAGTAAGAGGCAGAGCTTCCTCCTGGCTTGCTAGCTAGGCAGTGCTCCTGTGGATGTGACGACTGTAGTCTGTGTACCCTCGGGAATACCAGACACATCTCCTTAAGGGAGGGCCCTCCTATACCCAGTCCTGTGGATGTGACGACTGTAGTCTGTGTACCCTCGGAATACCAGACACATCTCCTTAAGGGAGGGCCCTCCTACCCCCAGTCCTGTGGATGTGACGACTGTAGTCTGTGTACCCTCGGAATACCAGACACATCTCCTTAAGGGAGGGCCCTCCTACACCCAGTCCTGTGGATGTGACGACTGTAGTCTGTGTACCCTCGGGAATACCAGACACATCTCCTTAAGGGAGGGCCCTCCTATACCCAGTCCTGTCACTGAACCTTGCCAATGTTTTCCACGTGTTGCCAGTGCAGTCTTCCCTCAAGAGTCATTTCATCCCAGCCATGGTGGCACATAGCCTCAGTCTCAGCACCCAAGAAATTGAGGCAAGAGGATCATGAATCCAAGGCCAGCCTTGGGCTACAGAGCCAGACCCTGTCAGAAAACAAAAAGAAACAATGTGTACTTTAAAAATCATTTTGTAATTAACCCATGGCTTCTCACGTTCTTCCAAGTTGCCTGTCATATCTTTAGTTGTGGTGTAGAGGCCAGAACAGGTACCTACCTTTCAGGAAGGCCCCACTGGCTCCAGGGTGGCTGATGGAAAGGTCTGTGAGACTATTCCTGAGGAAAGTTATCAGTGGTGAGACTTCTCTTCTGTCTTGAGGGGGACTGGTAAACTGAGGCAGGAGGCAAGTGCCCCATCCAGGCTGGTCCAGCCCAGGTTAGAGTTCTTGTAAAGCACCCTTCTACTGTGTGTTATATGGTGGCTTCACTACGCTGACCTTTGGGTCAGGGACCAGCCTGGCTGTGCACCCGTGTGAGTATGACCATGCCAATGACCAGAGCAAGAAGATGACCTGTTAGTGTAATCTCTAGCAAACTTGGGGTACGCAAAACTTTATTTCTTATTTCCTCAGGTTCTTGTGGTAGCCTAAAGTGTTCCCAATTCACATATTGAAGCCTCTGAGGAAGACAACCACAGGTTTCTCTGTAAGGAGCCATTAGGACGGGTGGGCAAGCTTCCCGAAAAGCCTGCAGGGCGGTTTCCTGATGCTATCCAAGCCTGAAGACCCACATCTGTGTCACTAACTCTCACTTCTGAGTTCCCAGTCTTTAACCACGGGGCACAGATTTAGTGGCAAGGGTGTTTTCCATCGCGCAGTGCCCCTGGGGACCTACAGTGCTAATGCGTTCAGACTTGGCCTTCTGTATTCATTTTGAATTGTGATGACAGGTTAGGATCCAGAACAGCTGAACTTGTAGTTGAAAAATTGATCCAGTCTCGCTAAAGTGACCTCTGATGCCTTTCCGTGGTAAAAATGTGTTTTTCTTATGAGGTAGGAACAGGAGGTCTCACCACAGGGACAGAACCCAAAGACCTCCGATTAAAGGTGATTTGTTTCTGATTTACAGGGGGAAAGGTGAGGTGGCAGTAGATGTCTCTGGGGCCGAAAATGAAAGGGACTAAAATCTAGGAAGCTCTTGTGCTGCAGCCGTATCTTCTTGTCTGAAGGGGGCCAAAGCTCCGGGTCAGATGGCGGCCACCCAGCTCTGCTGATCCTCAGGCGGCACCGTGCTTCAGGCAGCTGTGCCGGGCCCTGATGGCTCTGGTTCAGGATCCAGCTGGAAGCCTGCATTGCCAAGGCCACCCTGGTTGTCTCAGTGAGCAGAGAGCAACACACGGGTCTGAAAACAGTCCGTGCACAGTGAAGAACTGTGGGAGTGGGATCAGGACAGGATCAGGACACAGGACAGGATCAGGACACACAGGACAAGATCAGGACACACAGGACAGGATCAGGACACACAGGACAGGATCAGGACACACAGGACAGGATCAGGACACACAGGACAGGATCAGGACACACAGGACAGGACACACAGGACAGGATCAGGACACACAGGACAGGATCAGGACACAGGACAGGATCAGGACACACAAGATCAGGACACAGGACAGGATCAGGACACACAGGACAGGATCAGGACACAGGACAGGATCAGGACACAGGACAGGATCAGGACACACAGGACAGGATCAGGACACACAGGACAGGATCAGGACACACAGGACAGGATCAGGACACAGGACAGGATCAGGACACAGGACAGGATCAGGACACACAGGACAGGATCAGGACACAGGACAGGATCAGGACACACAGGACAGGATCAGGACACACAGGACAGGATCAGGACCCACAGGACAGATCCCAGCCCAGCTGGAAACTCTCTAGGTGGTCTGCTGTGTTAAATCCTTCCTTCCAGCCAGCCTCTGCTTCCTCCCCTGGGGACTGGTCAGCGAGAGTCACATTAAAAACAAAATCTCTCAGAAAAAGTATAAGGAATTGTCTCAGCACTGAGGAAGGGTCCCCATTTCCTGGAATAGACAGTGTGATGGGTTTGTTCGATTATGTGTGTTCATGGTGAAACTCTGTTTCCTGGACTAGACAGTGTAATGGGTTTGTTTGATTGTGTGTATTCATGGTGAATCTCTGGCACATTTGCTGAGTGCTGTGTGCTTGATTAGTTTAATTTGACTTGGAGAAATACTCATTTCTCAAAAGAGCCTGGTTGGAAAGGCGATGAAGCAACATGTCTATTTTATAGGTGAAAGTTCTGAGACTTCAGCTGCCTATTGATCTAATCAAGGCTGTCGGTGGTAAATTAGAGAGTCAGGACTTGGATTGCATGTTAGGTTTGTTACTCATTACATTTACCAATGAGAGAGAAATCACCTGGTGATATGATTTTCCAATTTCATGTCTAAATATCACACGCCTGCATTTCCCACCAGTGTCCAGCCTACTTGAGGGAGAGTGCTCTAGAGAACCAGCTTGGTCCACTTTTTCTAAGCTTGTTTTCATCCTGCCAGAGCAAAACTGTTGGCTAGAGTTACTGGTTTGGAAGATGCTATTAAGTCAAAGAATGGCCAGAGGGTTTAGTGGCCCCACCTTTCAGATTTCCCAGAACGCCAGACAGGACCTCGTGGAGAGCAACTACTAAGAGCTTGACTTGGCCAGGACTCAGGATTTGTGCCTGTCCCCAGACCATCATGAGCAGCTGGTTTCTAAGGTGTCACTTCTGGTCTAAAGCCTGAGAACACCACCAGCTAACCCAGAGTGCTCTGTTTGTCCCTGTCACTGGCACCTGAGTTCTGGCCTCTGTTAGGACACAAAAGGTAGAAGGGAAAGAGGATCGCCTTCTCACATCAGTCCTCTTGGCCCACAGACATCCAGGACCCCAAACCAGCTGTGTACCAGCTAAGAGATGCTCAGGCCAAGAACAGCACCATCTGCCTGTTCACCGACTTCGGTTCCCACGTCAACAAGTCAGAGGACATGCCACATGATGTGTTTGTCTCCAACAACACCGTGCTGGACATGCGGTCTATGGATTCCAAGAGCAACGGGGCCATTGCCTGGAGTGACCACAGTAGTTTGAACTGTAAAGACGCCTTCAAACAGAACGACGCCTCCTACCCCAGCTCAGGTGAGTGCCACCTAAAGCCGTCTCCTGGCTTCAGGAGAGGCCCAGCTCAAATCTGTGGTCTAAAAGCTGCTTTGGTCAGGTACTCATCAGTTGTCAGCAAGATCCACATTCTGTTTTACTCGTGCCCTGTCCTAGCAGGCCACAAATGTCTGGCCCTAAAGCAGACAAGAGAACAGGACACAGGGTGTTGGCCCAGTATTGGCCTCAGTTGGTCTCCCTGTTTTGAATTCTCACCCACCTCCCTGTCATTGTTGGAACCACACTTGCCTTCTCTGTTCTCCCAGGCAGTTTCCATGCCCTTCCTGCTGCACAGCTGTCTGCCCTGATTTCTATGTCTGCCTAGAGTGTGGGTGCAGAGTCCCAGACGCTGGAGTGATGTAAGAGGTCAGGTGTGGAGGGAGCACCCTAGGGAGCACCATTCTGATGCCCTGATTTCTATGTCTGCCTAGAGTGTGGGTGCAGAGTCCCAGATGCTGGAGTGATGTAAGAGGTCAGATGTGGAGGGAGCACTCTAGGGAGCACCATTCTGATGCCCTGATTTCTATGTCTGCCTAGAGTGTGTGGGTGCAGAGTCCCAGATGCTGGAGTGATGTAAGATGTCAGGTGTGGAGGGAGCACCCTAGGGAGCACCATTCTGATCAAGGAAGATCAGCTCTCGGCAGGGACATGTCCGCTATGTCGGGCTGTAATTAATATATTCATTAACATAGAGTTAAGGAAACAGCCACCTTAGAGAAGGCTCTGAGGAAATAATTCACTCTGCAATGTAAAGGATAAGAGGGGACCAGCTGTGCCTCGGCCAGAGAGGACCCTGTGAAAGCTGTGAAAGGGGAAGGCTGAGAGCAAGGGAAAGCTGCAGGGCAGGAGTAGGATGATGCAAACCAGGGCCAGACCTCAGGGGGAGGCAAGAGGATCACAAGTTCAAAGTCATCTTCACCTACACAGCAAGTTCAGTTTAAGGCCAGCCTGGACTACCTGGGCCCCTGTCTCCAAAAATAACTAAATACCATAAACTGTAAGGCTGGTTGCTGTGTGGAGGGCGGACTGTAGTAGGTCCAGCAGGAGAACGGGAATGCAGGAGAGAGATGATGGAGACTCTGCCAGGTGGTGGTGGGGACTCCAGGGGCCAACACTACCTGGGCTTCAAGAATAGCACCACACAAAGATGGGAAAGCAATGGGGCTTCAAGGAAGGAGCAGAGCCTCTGAGTCAATGGGACTAGATACTAAGGGATGACAAAGGAAAAAATTTGGGCACCAGAACTTCTTTGAAATACATGGAAATATATGGCCCTAGTCGCTGTGAATATGTCTCACTGCCTTTACTGGTCTCTGGACTGAAACCTGCCACGTCCAGACTATTTTGACTCTGTGGTCCATGTAACGTAGCATAAACTTTCACAGCCCAGATATGTTGAAAGAATGAAAGAGTGTCCAGAAGTCGGGTGTTGCCCCCATTAGGACCTTTGTGCCAATTGGTGCCCCTGGGCAGTATATCCACTCCCCATTCTCTTCCAAAGAATCACATAAAAGTCTGCATGCTTTGACTCTAAGAAAATTGTTTTTTTTTTTCTTTTAGATGTTCCCTGTGATGCCAAGTTGATAGAGAAAAGCTTTGAAACAGGTAAGAGAAGGACCTGCCCAATTTTGCATGATGCCGGAGGAAGCCACAAGCCCATAATAACCTTTAGTGCATAGGGGAGGAGAAGGGATGAATCTAGGGATGAGAACAACACTTCCAAACCCACTCCCAGCTGCCCATGGTCTGTCTTGAGTCCCTCCAGCAAGGTCAACTTGATTTTCCATTCTAAGTTCTTAGCAAGATTTGTCTTCAGCTTCACTAGGCCGGGGAGCCACTCCAGGCCTCCGCACCTCCTTTATTAGCTCCTCTGTAAGGACAGCCAAAGAAGCTGCTTACTGTGAGGCTGGGAAGTTGTGAGCCCCTTCAGAGCACCCTGACTAACCATGTCACTCTGAGAACACTGTCCCTCGACGTCTTGGGAAGCTTTGCTAAAAAGTGGTAGAACCCACACAGCCTCAGGTTTGTCTTGTCTCAGGGCCACCTCATTCCTGAGTTGTCACTCCTGTGGTGTCACTGAGGGGCCCAAGCCCACGGGGTGTGACAGTCGCCCTGAGCACCTACCCCAGCCCCATCCCAGAGCCTACAGGGCCTCAGAGTATTATGTGGCCCAAGTCCTTTGGTGGTTGTTGCCTTAAAACATGATGCTCTCGCCCTGGAGGAATACACAAATCCCTTTGCCCTGGGATGTGTGCAGAGGCTCAAAGAAATGGACCCGGGAGCTGAAGTCACCCACACCAGCCTGACCAGCTCTTGGGAACGTCCGTAGCGCCTTGCTGTACAGACAGACCTCTTGTGTGCATACCCTTAACGGCGATGACTTCTTGGTTTCCCAGATATGAACCTCAACTTTCAAAACCTATCAGTGATGGGACTCCGAATCCTGCTCCTGAAAGTGGCCGGATTTAACCTGCTCATGACGCTGCGGCTGTGGTCCAGTTGAGGTGAGACAGCATCAAAGCTTGGAGAAGGGGTAGGGGTGGGGGGTTCAGAGTAAGACTTAGCCCTGAGAGCAAATCCCCCGATGGGAATTTGCTTTTGAATCCTAAGACTGGACTACGGGCAGAACTTTTCTGTCACTTCCTGTCAGGCCGCTGTTGTGATGGCCTGAAGGGAGTTTACCAGAATCCTCAGTGGGGCCCAGCCCCTCCTGAGGCAGATGAGGAACAGCTCTGATCATTGTTATTTAGAAATGGAGAAAGTGAGGCCGGGTCACACCAACGGCCATGCGGCCGAAGAGTAGAAGAGAGATTCCCACTCTGACGCTTGTGTACCTTGTGCCTCCCTCAGCTTGGTGCTGGAAGACGCCATATTCATTATCCCTAAGCCTGGCTAGAGTCCTCACGCTTCTACCCTAACAAGGTCCCCAGTCACTTTGCACAGCCCCAAACACAGCCATCCCCACTGCATCCCCGAGTCTGAGTCTTCAAGACCAAGCCTGACCTCTGCTCTTCCTCACTCCAGGTTTCCAGACTGAAGGAGGCTGAACTCCCAAGCTCCTTTCTCTTCATCACCCCTCCTCGCCCTCTTCAAGCCGAAAAGGAGCCCACCCACCTCCTAAAGAAGGCTCTGAGCAGCTCACAACCCCATCAACTGGATCTCCTGAATCTGTGATGGAGACCGCTGAAGAGCCGCTGCTACCCCACTTCCTCACTGCTGCCGCCCACTCAAGACAGGCAGGGGCTGCTGCTTCTCCTGGATGTGAAGACCCTTCACACACACCCCTGCTCTCCCCCATCCCAACCCCCGCGACTGCAGCTCCTCGTGAATGTTGTAAAGAGCATGTTTTTGTTTTTGCTTCTTTTAAAGCATCCATAAAGAAATACACATTACTCTTTCTTCAAGGTGTAGAAAACTTAACTCCTTGTCTAGACCCTCCCTGCTCCTGTGTGTGTCTGAGCTGTACATTGTTCTGCTGTGCATGGCTTCATTAAAGATGACTCAGAAGAGCAGGAACTGTGACCTCATTTGACTGGGTTTGGTGGGGACATTTTCACACTACTTATCACTAGCTAGGCAGAGAGAAACCAAAGGGTGTGTCACGATGCCCAACCTCTTCTCGGGATGAACGCTTAAAAATTTCACCAAGTAATCTGTACCAAGAGCCAGGAAGGTGTGGGTCCCAGCTCATACCATGCCTTAGGTCACTCATAACATATAGCTGAAATTTACCAGACAAGAATGACAAGTGTCCCCAACATTGTCACCCACTCTCCAGGGACATTTTTTTTCTTTCATGCTCAGAGTGTCTTGTCACTGAGAAGTGTTTCACCCTATAAATCTATGGCTGGGACTTGGCCAAGGAGAGTAGATGTCTCAAACGCTCACCTCTAGAATGAGTAAGAGTCCCTGGGCCTCAGAGCACCCAGCTCTCTGCCCAGCCTCTGCTGTCTGTCCTCCCCAAGGGCGGGATTCTGACAGGAATACACTCCAGAGACCAACGGACAACTGCCTGTCCAAGACCAAAAAGGAGTACTTCCTGATTCCCAGGACTGCCCCGCCACCACCCAGTCCTTCCACGGTTCGGCCGTGTGTCTACGACCATGCTAGCCAGAAATAGGCAGATCCTCCCAGCTGTAACCCAGGCCTGCCTCTTCTCATAGGGATGGGGCTACCAGCTTGAATAGGTGATGGAAGGCTTGTCTCTCCCTTCTATGAGCTTCAAGGTCACCACCTATGTAGGGTCAGGTGGGACTGGAGGCCACCTACAGCAAAGCCCATGTCCCAGAGTAACCACAGAATCTCTTTATTCTAAACTGCCTCATCGCTAGCCTACACAGAAGCCTTTCAAGATTACTAAAGGGAAAGGCCTCAGGAGACACCATCGTGACAGGGCCACCCTCACACGTGGAGGAGGGGCTCTGAAGCCTCTTCCCCAAGCCCCTCCTCATCTGTCTGACACGATGCCAGGGAACTACCACTGGGAATTTCTTTTAATTAAACCATTCTCTTCCCAGTATTAAATGAAAATGCCCCTGGGAAGGTTAGTAGAGCAAGCCTTTATCAACCATTAAAAACTTAGGGCAAATTAGTTTTTCTCCCTCCTCCAGGAAGTAGTAATTCACTTTGTTCTTATAAAAAGAAAAAAGAAAGATCCAGGCAAAGAAAGTGTGGTGACTGGGGAAACAGGAGCGCTCCTGGAAATTGGCTATAGCTACACAGAAGCTGCAGGGGACCTGGTGAACATGGAGTGGGTAAAAAGCCTGAAAGGCAACAGAGCAGCCAAAGACAGACCCCTCCTCTAGACTTGGTAGAGGCCCAGACCTCTACTGGACCACACTAGCCCAGTGCCGTCAGACAGCAACGTCCAGAGACCACTAGAAGCCTAGGGTTGCCTGAGAACCATGGTAAGGGGCTGTGGCGGAGGCTGAAGATCCACCCATGCCCCTGGAGTAAGGTTTCTTCCTTCCAGGCCCAACCCAAGCTAGGCTGTGACAAAGCCCCGGCAGGCAGGAGGCCATCAAGAGATCCGTGTCAACTTCACTCCCTGAAAAATGGCCATCTTATCAGAACACAAACATCCCCTCACTGCTGGGGCTGTCTCCACAGGGAACAGGCAAGAGGCTCCTTCATGGCGGGTTCTAGGCCGACCACTGCTTAGTCCAGAAGGAAGGGGTTACTGAGGACACCTGAAAACATGACAAAGAGACAGTGGTCACAAAGCTGCTGCTGCATCCTAACCAGCCTGGACCAACTCACGGAGGGAAGGCACCCATCTGCAGCAAACAATTTGCCAGGGCCAGTTGTAAATGGATGCCTCCAGGGTCTAGACAACTCACGGAGGGAAGGCACCCATCTGCAGCAAACAATTTGCCAGGGCCAGTTGTAAATGGATGCCTCCAGGGTCTAGACAAAGGCCCTGCTCCCTCAAGTGAGTCATGTAGACCAACTGTGGCGTAGAAAACTGGACCCCCATGTCCCAAGGCCAGAACGTGGAGGGTCTTCTGAGACTTCCCCAGAGGTTTGTCCATCCCCTCCCAGTGCAGCTGGGGTCACAGTTGAGCCAGACAGGAAGCAGACAGGCTGCACAGGCCTGTATTAGGGAGCATCCAGGTAGGAGCTCCACTCTGACCACCCCGTAGCCGTCTGAGGCTTAAAGCTTTGTTTCTCATTTTGCTTTGTGGTACACCATAGAATTCAACTCCCAAGTCTCATGTGAAACCCTGACACCACTTCCCTATCAGGTGACATCCTGGGGGGAAGTGTGCCGGACAGTGTCTGCTACTGGGGTGGGAGGAGCGCCTTGCTCATCGGTAAGTCCTCATAGCGCAGTACCTGGCGACCGACTGACACCAACAAATGAACCCATGAGGACCTCCACACTTAGTCCTGGGGGGGAGCTGAGCTCCAGAGGGAAGAAGGGGGGACTAATAGAGGACGTGGCTGGGTGAGCCATTGCCGTTTGCAAGGCGTAGAGTAAGCTGGCAAATCTATCAGAATAATGAAAACTCGAGTGGTGGCCTCTTGAGGAGGGCACTCCGTGCAAGCACCCACAGGCCCACTGAATCCTGGGAAACACGGGTTTCTAAACGTCTCAGCTCTGGTTGTACGGGACCACTGACATCCCAGGGCCAAAAAGTCACCTGGTGTCCACTTCAGCTTCTCCTGTGACCCATACTAGTCCCCTCAAACCTACTTCCCTCAAGTAACACTTGGGAAGAATGGCTTTGGGCTTACTCAGTACAAGGGGGGAAGCTATGTCCAGCCCACCCTGCCCTGGTCGGGATGTGAAGGCTGCCTCTGCCCACAGACAGCCAAGGCTGGGTCTCCAAAGGATCCTTCCAGAGTGAGTGTGAGATAGACTGTCGAATAAGGTGACTCTTGCTAGTGCATACACTGGGCAGCCGGAAGGACCCCCAGCCCCTGCGTTGTGGACGGCCTCATGAGCCGCACCGCCAGCTTCGGGCCTCTTCACACAGACGCGTAAGGCACAGGATCTTCTCCAAGAATCACAGACAGCTGCACCCTGAAATGGCAAGCTGGTCAGACACTGAATCAATAGCCAAAAGTAGAACAGGAAATGGAAAGAGCTTCCCACTTCCCTCCAGGTGTTTGGGGGCTGAACAGCCCCCTCCCATTTCCGTGACGTCATGGTTGCTGACAGGGGCAAACAGGGCCCCCTTTGAAGCTCTCCGCAGAAGCCACATCCTCTGGAAAGAGGAGTTAAAAATACAGAGTTGGAGATAGCATCTCTCCAGGCCACGTGCCCAGAAGAGGGAGGCTGGGCCGTTAGACCGCAGCCCAACCACAGGTGCAGAAAAGAAGGCCACCAAGCACACTGGGAGGGGCTTGCAGGCCCTGGTGCTAACACCCATGCCCGACAGCCGGCTGGGGAGGCACTGCTGCTCCATTCCCCAGAAATCACCACCCCCCCCCCGACCTCTACTGCCCTGAAATTAGACCGTTCTGTATACTTAGTTCAAGGGAGAAAGCCTATTCCCGCCCACCTTGCCCTGGACAGGATGAGAAGGCTGCATCTGCCCACACACACCCCTAAGGCTGGTTTCCCAAAGGTACCTTCTGCAAGAAGCCCCATACTCTCTCGTTCCCACTCCAGAATGATCCTTAAGTGTCATAGCCCTGGTGGACATCTGTCTTTCAGGGTCCAAGGAAGCCACAGAACTTGGGACCTGAAACGCTTCAGTCTTGGGTACCCCGCTGTTGTAGTGTCGCAAGATATCCACACGGGGGCGGCAGTGCTCCACCAAAATGTAGACTTCTCCCGTTTTCTGTTTTTATCTGAATAAAGAAAATCCCCACAGCCAAGGAAAAACTCTTTCCAAGGGAAAATAAAATGGCAGGTGACTTCCGTTTCACAAGCTCCTGCCTTGTGTCAGTCACTGCACCGGACTCCAGACTCGTGAGATCCCGATACCCTGTGGAGAGCCTAGGGCCAGGCCCTCAGGCAGCAGGGGGCACTGCCTGCCCAGGTTTTTGAGACCCACCTACAAGAGGCACCCAGAGAGAAGCCACCCTGCTGGAAGCCAGGAGGGCACAGTAGATGGAATGACTATGGGAACCTGGCTGGCCCAGGATCTGTGGCTTCACTCCTCCTAATCTATGAAGGCACCGCCTCAGTTTCCCACTTTGCACCAACATTGTCTCTTAGGTAGTTTAGGAACCAAGGCTTTCTTCACACGGGATTCCTGTCAGGGAGCAGACACTGTGCCAGATTTCAGGGACTCTGAGACTCCATACAGATGAAGTTGAAGAACAGGCTAAAGGGATAGCCCATGCCAGAGAGGAAGGGGTGGTGGGAATGGAGCGCATGGTTTGGAATTCAGGGCTGCTGGCCTGGAATCTGGATGGCGCCTGTCAAAACACATGGAGCTGAAAACCCTCAGTTTACTGCATTCCAGTACGCATAAGTGAAACTCCCGCAGAGCGCCTGAAGCCAAGGAGCAAACGGTCCAGGCAGAATGTGAGCGACGCCAGTGGCTGGAATTCCATGGCTTCTGTCAATATCTCACTGGCATCCCCAGCAGGCAGGGGTTGCTCTGTCAGCTTCGCTGTCCTTCCTTCCTGGGGCTTTTATCTTTTCTCTGTCCTAGTTTCTCATATTCACTTGGAGACAGAAGCGCATGCCCACCTACTCCTCACTGTTGTCGACGGGGCTGTAAGAGGTAATGGCTGTGCTAATGCCTGGTGAACTGAAATCCCAAGACAGACGGAAAGCAGCGGCAAGTCAGAATGAGCAGGGGGATGGACCATAATCCTGCCTGCCAGATGCACCCATGCTCCCCCATGCTGAGATAAAAGCAGGCTGCGCTTAAAAACATCCATGCCCAGGTATGCTTGGACTCACGGAGTCCCCGCTCAGCAGACGGCCACTTCTCCCATTACCGTGACCCCAGCAGCTTCTCACTGCCACACAGGTTTGTCCTTCCAGGGCTTCCAGGTCCCAGGAAGTCATGATGGAGAAATTTCAGGACCACGAGGAAACCCCATGGTGCTCCAAGGCCTCCCTGACGCCTGTCACTGTGTCATCCCTGAGGAGACATGTCTTCCCTCCTCTCTGGTACCCTAGGAACATTCCTGATTGTAGGACTCCTTGAACCAGTAGCAGGACCCCCTGCCTCAAAGTATCTCCCACAGGCAGGTTTTCTGAGCAACTCCTCAGGCCATGGATGCCCCCACGTCATCCTAAGGGCTCCCCACCTTTAAGAGAGGAGCCCAGGGTGTGCTTTGGGGATGTGAACAGAACTCCGTCCAGAGGCCACAGCATCGCAGTTTCAAAGCCTCCTGAAATCCACCGTGGAGCTGTCCAGTTCCCCCCATTCTCTGAAACACCCGCATTAAAATCATCACCCAGGAAAAGGGAAAGCTTCAGCTGGAGGAAGCGTATACAAATGAGAGGAGCGGCCCTGCTTCAGAGGGTGAAGGGGACCAAAGAGTGGGGTTTAGGTAGTGGAAGCAATGGTCTGCCTCACGGTCAGCCTAGGCAGAAGGAACTCAGGTGAGCCTCAAGAGACCGCTCTCGGTGGAGACTCTAAGACACTATAGAATGCCCTTGCTTCTCCTTGCTGACCCCAGTTACTGCGGTGATGCACCAGGTGACATGAACTGGCAGCATCCTCGTCTAGAACCCCAACTCCCAACAGCGTGTGCCGCTCAACACCAAAGCAAGCATTCCCTCCTCTGAGGTTCACAAGCCTCAACAGTAGGCAGGGTATTTATCTGCCCGGCTAAGAGCACTGCCTGCTCTTCCAAAGGTCCTGAGTTCAATTCCCAGCAACCACATGGTGGCTCACAGCTATCTGTAATAAGAACTGGTGCCCTCTTTAGGAAGAGACCTCATCAGCTTAGACCATGAAACCCTATATGGACAAGTTCAACAGAACCGCCATATACAGGCTGCCCATGCGTGCTTCAGCATTGCCAGGGCGTAAATTTCTATTTTGTTTCATTTCAATATTTCACAAGTTAGGAAGCGTGTGAATTGGCTTGCAGAAGACCACAGTGGACCAGCCCTCATACCCTGACTTCCCACCAAACACAGCGGACATGAAGCCTCAGGACTCAGTGCAGCCTTGGTGCAGGCAGGAGCTCCCCCAGCCCCGGCATTCTGCTCCAGTGACTCTCACGTGACTGTAAGTGCCTACTTGTTCATCTCTGGGATTAGAACGGAGCCCTGCACACTCCACTGAGCATGGGCGGACAGGGCTCACTGCTGAGGCGACATTTCCCTCACGTACAAATTGTACTAGCCTTATGACGAAGAGGGTTGTCATGGTGGGGAGGGTGTGCCATGGTGCGTGTGGAGGTCAGGGGACAATTTCAGTGGGGCCAGCTCTTTTACATGGACTCTTGAGGTCAAACCCAGGTCGCCAGGACTGCACAGAAGGTGTCTTTACTCACTGAGCCGTCTTGCCAGCCCTGTGTCAAAAGTTCAGTGATGAGGACAAGCTGGCAAGACGGCTCTGTAGATAAAGTACCTGCTGCCAGCCCTGGTGACCCGAGTTTGATTCCCAGTCCCTACATGGTAGAAGGGAGAACCAGCTCCTGCCAAAACATCCTCCCCCTCACACCCACAGACACACATGCGTGTGTGCAGAAAGAAAGAGAACCATACCCTGTCAAAATGCCAGTAACAGCGATCACGGGGTGCCCAGCCCCAGCTGATCCGTCTTCAACACAATTCCTGGACCTCAGGCTCAGAGAACATCTGGATTTTAAGACCCAGACAAGCAGTTAGTCTGTTTCCCTCAAAATGTGAGAGAAGCTATACCTGAAATCTCACCAACATGGCTGCCTATCAGGATGGGAATAGTACCGACACAGACAGATGCTCTAGCAGAGGGAGGGGAGGACCCAGGCCCCGCCCTAGACAAGGACTGACAGGCGGCTAAAGAACACTGAGAGGGGAAACCGTCTTCCTCGGGGAAGAGCCACCGTCGGCTATCCAACACCAAATGGTCAGCCCTGAAACCATGTGTGCAGATACACACAGCAACAGTTAAAGAAAAGGAAGCCAGAGGCCCTGGCTTTGACAGAGACTGCAAGGGATGGGATGCACGGGAGGGGCTGGAGGGAGAAAAGGAAAGGGGGGAATGATGTACTGTTTTAATTTCAACTTTTTAATTTATGAAAAAATCTTTTAAATTGTTTTTGAAAATTAAAAACAAACAAAAATTAGGGCAAGATGTTACAGGGCATAAGGGTGCTTGTCTTCCAACCTGATTCCAACCTTCATGGTAGACAGAGAAAAACAGTTCTGTAAGCTGTCCACACACTCACACACACACACACACACACACACACTCACACTCACAAACCAACATTAAAGCATAGCTGATTGCCTCTGTTAGCCCAGCGGGAACAGGTCTCCTGATGAGACTTCTCTCCTCCCTCTGGCAAGCCGGGTCCTTGGCAAAGGCCCACAAGGCTGGATGAGCCACCCAGGGAGAAAAGCGCCACGTCAGGGTTCTCAGAGTTCCTCATTCCCATGAGACCTCGTGTGTTTGTGGAGCAGTGACGTGGCAAAATGCCATCACTCCCATGCTCGTCCTGATTAGCTCATCCAAAAGCCTAACGCAAACGCTTCCTTCAGAAAGAACAAGATCACACCCTAACACTGGCAAACCAAGACTCCATGAGACTACCGTCCTCACGGGATTCTAGAACCTCACGGGGTCGTAGACCTTAAGCAGCAGATGGGCACAGCCACTTAGTACCACGCCAAACACACGGGCTCCGTGCTGGCTCGCTCACCCTGGTCACAAGGCGGCTTCTTATCTTTACTGCCCCAGGCCCACTGGGCAGAGCCCAGGTGCCTCATCATTTACAGAATTTAGAGACAGAGGCCCAGTAAGGTTCAGAACACCGTGTGTGGCAGAACACAGCCTCAGTTCAACACTCTAGACCGTGCAAGCACAGCCCAGCACACTGGGCTGCCCACCTGCTGCCAATGTACATTCAGATTTATAAATCCAAAATTAAGCAAGTAAAATATTTTTGTCTAGTCTGACATAAGATTTCTTCTGTTTTTTTGTTTGTTTGTTTTTTCTCACTGAAGTACATGTTCAAGGAAAAGGATCACACTACACCCAGGGAAAACTCGTTTTTATGTTAATCTTTTAAAAATTAGCTGTAGTCTTGTACTGGCTAGTTTTTATACCAATTTGGCACAGTCTAGAGTCATTTAGAAAGGGAGACCCTCAACTGAGAAAATGCCCCTGCAGACTGGCCAGTGGGCAAGCTTGTGGGGCTTTATTTCATAACTGATGAGGGAAAGTCCAACCATTGTGGGTGGTGCCACCCTGGGGCAGGCTGGTCCTGCTAGATAAGAAAGCAGGCAGGGCAAGGCATCAGGAGCAAGCCAGGAAGCAGCACTCCTCCCTGGCCGCTGCATCTGCTCCTCCCTGACTTCCATGGCTGACCAAGTGCAAGCTGCAAACTGAAATCAACCCTTTCCTCCCCAAGGTGTTGCTGTTTGTTTTGGTCATGGTGTTTTATCGCACCAACAGAAACCTTAAAGTCTTGGGGTTCTCAAGTAGTAGTCTAGACTCCAGAGCCCAGATCCATGCCCGCCAAGATCAGTGAGCGCCCAGGAGCTGGAAACAAGCTGAGGCCAAGGACGAGATCTCTGACACTTCCGCCAGTGTTTTCCAGCCATCAGAAAGAAAGTGTTTTGTAGCCCCAGATTAAAGGCCGTGATCAAAGAGCAAGGCTGCTGAGGGGAAACATGAGAGACATTTCCATGTGGGGGAGACAGGAAGTGTGTAGGCAGAAGGTGCAAAGGGCGCTGCTTCCTCTCGCTGCAGGGAGCAGGGACAATGTTCAGTGGTTGTGGTAAAAGGCTTGCAGTCCCACAGAAAGAGCACAGGAAATGAAAGATAACCACCCCGGAGAGGCGCTCTGAGCCAAAAGCTGCAGGGACCAGCAGGACACCCCTCAGTCCATACAGTGGGACTCCAGGCACAGGCTTTGACCTGAGTCAGCAAAACAAACCCTTCAGAACCAGGAACTGGGGAAGGAGGAATGCGGCATTTTCCTAACTAAGGGAACCCACTGCTCATCTTCCTGTGCCCGCGGACTTGAGAACCACAGAGCAAGCTAGCAAGCAGACAGCAAATTAGCAACCTCTAGTGCATGGTCATATTTGAACTCAAGGCTGCAAAGGTGATCTGCAGGTTCCTACTGTTGTAATTGGGGGATGTGGCTGCCAGCAAGGATCCTTTGGGAAAATCACAACCCCTGAGACAAAAGCAAATCTGACACTGGGGAACTCAGTGCCTGTCCCACGTGGCTCTAAATCACTGGGAAATGCAAACCTGCGTGCATATTAAAGGCTGTCGTAATGTCTTCCTTGACAAAGTTATTACTCATTCCTAGCTGACTTGTTTTCTTGAAATCTGAGCACTTTCATTTTTGAAATAGCTATCAAAACTAAACAAAACATTCTCCAGCTCTCCTGGTAAAGCTACCTGTGCGTGCATGAGTGTGAAGCACACTGGGCCTCTTAGGTCATCTTAGTGAATTTCTCCCCATGGTCCACAGAACCACTGCCAGGTTTTGTCATTATATTGAACCCAGGCATCCTAAAAAGCTCGCTAACCCTGTCTAGAACCTCTCTCCATCCTCTCTGTCTCCTTCAGCAGAGAGCTGATAAGAATGGAGGCTCAAGCTTTGCCAAGCTCCCAAGTAATTGCAAGATAGCCAAGGCTGGAAACCAGCGCTCAACGACCAGCGCATCTAAGCTTCTGTGTGCACAGCAATCACCTGGGACCTTGTTTAAACACAAGCTTTACTTCTGTGCTTGTGTGAGTTTCCTTTTCAAAGAGTTCCTGAGTGAGGTCAGTACTACTAATGGGAGAGTGCCCATGGAATAGCAACCTGGCCACACCTTCAGATCACCTAGGTGACTAACTGTCCCCCAGAGACCAGAGACCGACTTGACCCAGTGTGGCCCAGGCAATGGAGCTGAGCTCCCCAGGCTTTGCTATGTGCAGCCCACGGGAGGTCCTCCACAGCACAGTGGAACTCAGCAGGGCTGTTCCTATACAAGGCAGACTTCCTGCTCCTGAAAAGGAAGCAGAGCTCAGTTGATACTCAATGCCCAGACTTCAGCCACCAGACCTGTATTCTAAGCAAGCTTTGTCCTTAATGAGATCTTCTGTTCTCTGTTCTAAGACCATGATCGGAAGCACAGATCTGAGCTTCAATTCTTAACCTCTTTGATGGGAACTGGGATCTCTGAAGACAGCTGTGTGATGAGACTGGGGAGCTCTGGAAGGCGACAGGAGATGCAAATCTGCACAAATGCACACACCACAGTCACACTCCACAGACACACAGTCACACACCACAGGGACATAGTCTCTCATACAGAGTCACACAGACACATGACACTGTGCCAAGTCACAGACACACTCAATCATACTGTCACAGTGTCTACCTCTCAATCTCTCTCCTCTCTCTCACGTGTGTGCTTGAGCATGTGTGCGGGCACACGCACACACTCTTGAACAAGCATACGCATGCACCTTGCACCCAGCTTACACTGCCTAAGGGACACACGATTCGAGAAAGCACACACAGCCCAGTTTCTGACAAAGTGCTCGATGGTGGTGGTGCAGCTCCAGACAGGGAAGGATTAGGAGAGGATAGGGAGCTGAAGGGAAAGTCTCCACACGAGTGTGAGGAGAGCGTGTGAGCATGCGGAGCTGAAGCTGAAGGGAAACAGTCTCCACACGAGTGTGAGAAGAGTGTGTGAGCACACGGAGCTGAAGGGAAACAGTCTCCACACGAGTGTGAAAAGAAAAAATGGCAGTCGGAGGCACAGTGAGGCCGCAGAAAAACTGTTTAATTTGGAAAGTGAGGGTTACACTTAGGGAAGGCCGGGTTCGCATTAACAGGTGTGCACTGTGAAGCCAGACCGGCAGCAAAGGGAGGTCTCTGGACTCCCCATGTCATGCCAAGTCTGAGTCATCATCAAGCACAAATCTGAAGAATCAATGTTCAACGAGCTGACATCTCAAGAATTCTTTTCCAGGGGACATCAAAGAATGAACCTGAAAGACAGAAGCAGAAAGGTAAAATGTCACGTCCTTCCATCTAAACTCTCGTTCTGTACTCACTCCTAAGCACAAAACAGCATTTCAGCCAGACTACAATAACCAGAATGAGGCTGACTGTTGTCTCGAGCACTGTGTGAGAGTAGTGTCTATAAAGACAGTGCTCACACCTCCGTCGGCAGGAGAGGAGCTGAAGAAAGCAGCCTCCAGCTCTCCAACTCAGCAATCCTGGTTCTCATCAGCACCACCGTCCTGCCCAGACTCCTCACAAAGTGCTAGTGCCCAGTGTGAGGACACTCAGGACAGAAGGAAGACTTCTCAAAACTTCACAAAGGGCCAAGGTCTTTAGAAGAAGTGATTTGATCTCCAAAATATATAAAGAACCCAACAAATTAGACATTAAAATTCTAAATAATCCAATTAAAAAATAGGATACTGGACTAAACAGAGAATTCTCAACAGAAGAATCTCAAATGGCCAAAAGATACTTAAGGACATGTTCAACATCCTTAGCTATCAGGGGAATGCAAATCAAAACAACTCTGAGATACCATCTTATTTCACCTGTCAGAATGGCTAAGATCAAAAATACTAATAATAGATTATGCTGGAGAGGGTGTAGAGTAAGGGAAAACACTCATCCATTGCTGGTGGGAATGCAAACTTGTACAGCCACTATGGAAATCAGTATGGCGGTTTCTCAGAAAACTGGGAATCAATCTTCCTCAGGATCCAGCAACACCACTCTTGGGCATATACTCATAAGATGCCCAATCATATTACAAAAGCATTTGTTCAACTGTGTTTATGATAACATTATTTGTAATAGCCAGAACCTAGAAACAATCTAGATGCCCCTTCAGATCCAACTGAAGAATAAATAAAGAAAATATGGCACATTCACACATTAGAGCACTACTCAGCAGTAAAAAACAATGACATCTTGAATTTTGCATGCAAATTAATGGAATTATCCAGAGTGAAGTAACTCAGACCCAAAAAAGATGAATATAGTATGCACTCACTCATAAGTAGCTATAAACAAAGGACATTGAGCCTATAGTTCGTGATCCTAGAGAAGCTAAGTAATAAGGTGAACCCAAAGAAAAACATATATAGACAAATCGGGAAATTGGAAACAGACAAGATCACCTGACAAAACTGGGAGCATGGGTGTGGGGGAGAAGGAAGGGTAGAAGAGGGGAGAAAAGGAGGGTTGAGGAGGACTTGAGGGAATGGGATAGTCAAGATGGAGGAAGGACAGAGATGAGAGCAAAGAAAAGATATCTTGATCGAGGGAGCCATTGCAGGGTTAGCAGAAATCTGGCTCTAGAGAAATTCCCAGGAACCCACAGGGATGACCCCAGCTAAGACCCTAAGCAAGAGAAGAGAGGGGGCCTGATCTTGACTTGCCCTGTAGTCAGACTGATGGTTATCTTAAATATCACCATAGAACCTTTGTCCAACAGCAGATGGAAACAGAGGCAAAGACCCACATCAGAGCACGGGACTGAGCTCCCAAGGTCCAGTTGAAGAGTGGGAAGAATGAGAATATGAGCAAAGAGGTCAAGACCATGAAGGGTTCATCCACTTAAATAGTCTACCTGAGCTAATGGGAGCTCAGCAACTCCAGTTGGGCTGGGAAGGAACAAGCATAGGTCCAAACTAGTTCCTCTGAATGTGATTGACAGTTGCATGGCTGGGGCAGATGGAGGGGCCACTGGCAGTGGCACCGGGATTTATCTCTACTGCTTGTACTGGCTTTATGGGATCCTATTCTCTTTGGATGGATACCTTGGTCAGCCTAGATATAGAAGGGAGGGCCTTGGACCTTCCATAAGGCAATGTGCTTTACCCTCTCTTAGGATTAGATGGGAGTGGGGGATGTGTGTGTGGAGGGAATGGGAGGAAGGGAGGAAGTGAGAATTTGGTTGTTTTTTTTTTTTAAAGATTGAAGAGCATTTATTCGTAAAACCTTAGTAGTGTGGCAGAGGCCACATTTTCTTTGTTCTCCGCCTTGCCTTTGCATTTGTCACGTGTCCTTCTCTACCAAAACTTGCATCTCTCCTGCATTCCTTTTGTGCCACACTTTCCGGATTTCCTTTGTCCTGATGCCCAAGTCCCTTGCTGAGTTCAAATCCTACCAAGTCCCCTGTTCCCACAGGCCGGACGATAGTGAAGACGCTGTTGCCCTGGGATTCCGATGAATCTCCCGAGGCCTCCCCTGGTCCTCCAGGCCCACGCCAGGGGGCGGGAGCTGGGGGGCCCCGGGAGGACGTGGGGGCCACTCCCGGGCCCGAGGAGCAAGACTCCCTCCTACTGCAGCGCAAGTCAGCTCGATGCCTTGTCAAACAGCGACCCTCCTATGATGTCTTCGAGGACTCAGATCCCGGGGGTCCCCCTGCTTCAAGACGTCGAACCCCCAGAGAACATGGTGCTTTCTCAGTTAGTTTGTCCTATGTCTCTTTTCCTTTTGGCCATTCTGGGGGTGAAATCCAGGGCCTTCTGCCTTTTGTTTAGAAGGGACAAGGCTCCTCAGTCTGTCCACAAAGGTAGCTGGGGATAAAGATAAAGTAGTTCTAGGGACGCACATACACAGTTGGTGTGAGGTGCTCACTAAGGGCCTAGTTGGAGGAAGCCCTGGATGTAGGTGCAGGGAGGGTGGGAGGGCCCAGCATGGGAAGGGTCAGCTGTCCTGTGTCCTGCCTAGAGCTGCCAGTGCTAGAACCTGAGGAGCAGAGCCGGCCCGCAAACCGGTTCACCCTGCAGCCTGTGTTGCAGCTCAAGGTCCGAAGGCGCCTGGACAAGGTCAGCACGGCCCGCTCTGCTCCGAGAACCCCAAGCCCTGTGTGAGGCATGGCTCCTGCTCTCCAGGAGCTACCTGGCAAGTCGGGGTGATGGGCACACCTGAGTGTCGTGGTGTGTCCTCACCAGAGGACAGGTCCTGAGGGATGAGGCAGGTCTTGCCTTTCTGGAAAGCCAAGTGGGATCTGGGCAAAAGGCAGGGTCTGGCAGGTTGGGGGAGGCCAGAGAGGAGAGGAGTCTACAAAGGGGTGGGATTGGCATCCTTTGACAACTCCATGTCCCTCCTTAGGATTCTTTAGCCCCTGGCTCCTTTGCCTCTTTCCCCAATGGCTGGACTGGAAACAGAAGTCCCCTGATGGTGTGCACCGGGTCCGAGTAGATTTTAAGGTACAGGGTTGAGGGCCAATTGTAGAGCCTGTGGTGGGAGAAACTTCCTGATTGTATCAAGAGGAAACAGAGCTTTCAGCATGGATCTGACTCGTGTTCCTGGCTGCTTTCCAATCCTGTGTCTTCTTCTATTACCCAGGAGGATTGTGACCTAGAGAACGTGTGGCTTATGGGCTGTCTCAGTGTGCTTACTTCTGTGCCAGGGGACCGCCGATGGTGTGCCTTCTGTGTGCTAGCAAAGGCCTCCGTGAGGTTGGTGCTTTGCCTTTTTTTTTTAAAGATAATCTTGGCCTCCAAGTCTCCATTCCCCCAGGGCTCACCCTCGGGCTGTCCAGCCTCATTCTGTTCATCATTTCCTTATCCCTCCTAGCTGGTCTTTTGCCAAGTCTGCTGTGATCCTTTCCACCCCTTCTGTCTGGAGGAGGCTGAACCTGGTGCTGGCGGCGCTGCAAGTTCTGCCATGTCTGTGGGCGCAAAGGCCATGGGTCCAAGGTGGGGCACTAGCCGCCTAGGGCAGATGGAGGCCTGTCCGTCTGCTGCACCCTTCTGTCCAGCTGTCTTCTAACACCACCCTTCTCCCCAGATCTGTTCAGCCTGGGTGCGCTGTAAGAGCAGTGGGGCAACTCCAGGCAAGAACTGGGACGTCGAGTGGTCTGGAGATTACAGCCTCTGCCCCAGGTGCACCGAGCTCTATGAGAAAGGTGGGACCATCTCGGAGGCCCTGGGGTGGTGTCTCATTTGGTCCTCTGCCCTCCCCAGGTAAGCACATGGTGTCAAGAATAGGAAGTGGGAATTTGGATCGGTATTTTTTTAAAAAAAAAAAAAATCTAATAAAAAAAAAAGAAGTGATCTCATTTTTACTTAAAGTAAGTTACTTTGGGTAAGATGGGGCACGGCTGCAGACGTGGCTGGGTTGCTGCCCCGAGCTGGGCGGACTTCCTTTTGATACTAAAACACTTGAGCCTGAGACACCAAGGCCAGCCCACATAAAAGGAAAGGGGCTCAGGAAAAAAAAGCATTTTTGGCAGTAGTTTTCAGAAAACTCAATTCCCAAAGATCAACTCCCCCCTTTTGCAGCGAAGATGTACTTGGTGGGTATTCAAACAACAGGGTTCATGATTTCTGAAATATTAGCTCATCACAACTGGGCCCCATGGACAACTCAGAAGAGCGCTCTCAACTGTTAACAGAGCAAAGACATCACAAACTGCCTGAGAACCTCCTCCCTGATCATGAGTCACACCAAACGGACGACACCTACTGAGAAAGGTACAGGGAGGTCCCGTCTTTCACCCAGGCAGACACCTGGGACACTGAAGACCACTGTCCACAGAGGTGAAATTAGTGCCGGACAGAGCTCCCTCCTGGACATGCTCTTCCGCAGCAAGCCCTCTACTCAGACACCTGAACTGCCACCATCAAATCCATCTTTCCTGGATTCTGATCACCCAATTAAAACTGAAACCGAGGCTGATATAAATCAGAACACTGTGCAGAACTCCCAAGAGCAGGTCAGTCTGGATCACGCTCATGTTACAAGGCCCAGATCATAACGTCTGAAAACCAAGGGCGCGCCAGAAATCAACCAGGCTAACTCTCTCATCTTAGAAATGACAAAACTAGAGATTGACATCTTGGACATTTTATCCAGAGCTGTGCTGCCCGACCTAGTAGCCAGCTACACAGATTCAGTAAAATTAGGGGAAGTTATGGCTGGGCTGAGGACGGAGTTCAGTAGGTAGAGTACTTATGGAGTACACATGACACCATGGGCTTGATACTTAGCATCCATAAAACCAGGCATGGTGGCACATGTCTGTAATCCCAGAAGATGGGGGTGGAGGCAGGAGGATCACATGTTCAAGACCTTCCTTAGCTATATATTGAGTTCCAGGGTAGCCAAGGATTCCGAACAGCCTGTCTAAAAAAAATTTAAAAAATGAAGGAAATTAAAATTTATTTCCTTGATTAGTGAGTCACTTTTCAGATATCCACCAACCAACATGGATCACATGACTAGTGGTTACTGTTGTGAGTGGTGCAGACCCAGAACAAGGTGCCAGGAGACGAGTCAAGTCTCCCAGTCTGCATTGCCGTACAGCTCTCCTGTACCACAGTAAAGATGCCTGACTCTGCAGAAACACCTAAGGTTCCGTATCCATCTCTTCTTACGAACTTCTCTTTAGTTTTTACCATTCAATAAAGAAAGCAACTTTAGTATTTTAACAAGCATAATTCAATGGGAAATATATCATATATAATATGATTATATATTATAACAATATATATTATAGTGTATATATATAAATATAAAATCATCCCTCAAAAGTTCTTGAAAATAGAGAGCAACAAACACCTACATTTAGGCTCCAGGCATCTACTCTGTCACTTAGCACCAAGGATTAAAGTCAACTGAAATTTGGCCAAGGCTGTTTCCTCATGGTATAACAGGGCACACAAGAAAACTATGCACTGATGTAAAAGTGCACATGAAGCCAAACAATGTGGGGGCGTGGTAGCAACAAAACATTTTATAGACAGTCATTTCGATAACACCGTAGATTTTATTATGAACAATCCCACTTTAAAGTTGCACCTTCAATGCCCAGACAGTGGAAATATGAAAAAAGCAACAGGAGAGAGAGAGAGAGAGAGAGAGAGAGAGAGAGAGAGAGAGAGAGAGAGAGAACAAAGCCCAAATGGAGTCCACAAAACAGTGACCATCATAAACAACATTAGTGAAAAGAAACTGTGATGAAGGCCACCCCCCCACTGTACAGGCAGGAAAACCAAGGCCTGTCTCCACCCTTAAGGGCCCCACCCTCGGGGCTGGAGAGATAGCACTGACTTCCAGAGGACCCGGGATCAATTCCAAGCACCCACACAGCAGGTCACAACTGTCTGTAAATCCACCTTCACACCACCAGTGCACATAAAATAAAGTTAAACAAATCATTAAAAAAATCTTTAAAAATAAATAAAACGTCCCCACCCTCAGGAACCTGGGCGTGCAGTGCAGGCAGGAACAAGAGTGGACACTTCTAAAGCAATGTGACAAATGCAGAATGTGAGAGGTGTGGACCTGAGAGCCCAGACACCAGGGTGACAACTTCGGGTCCCCGGGGGATGAGGACAGGAACAGAATTCCTAGCACAGATCCCCTGAGCCAGGTACAGCAGTGACCTCCTGTAGCCCACACTCAGGAGGCAAAGGAGTGGATCGTGAGTTCAAGGGTAGCCTTGGCCACAGAGCAAGACTGTCTCACACAAAACTGAAAATAAATTTAAATGAGAAGAATCCATGGGCAATGACACCTGCTGAGTCCAACAACCTGAGTTCCAGCCCCAGGGCCCAGGTGGCAGAAGGAGGGGCACAACTCCACGTGGTCCTCTGTCCTCCGACCGTGTGTCATGGCTGCAACAGCCACGCCCACGCCCACATCTGACTACATCTGACCGTCTCTCTCTCTCTCTCTCTCTCTCTCTCTCTCTCTCTCTCTCTCTCTCTCTCTCTCTCTCGTCTCTCTGTCTCTCTCTCTCTCTGTCTCTCTCTCTCTCTCTCCCTCCCTCCCTTCCTCCCTCTCTCTCTCTCCCTAAAAGACAGAAGACTTCAGCCACCAATTCAAAGTCAATCAATGCTTTTAACTATTAGAACTAACCGTAAAGACTTCATCTCACTTTCCACCCCCCGAAGGGCTAAGGAGCTGAGAAAAGGTTACAGGACCCACTCATCAACTAAAAAATTAAAGATTTGTTGCCCACAGCAGTTCGTTGTTGGAGGCAATAAAGGGTCTGGAATAAAGGCAACTGACAAGAAAATGAGACTCCTGGAAGGCAACCCTGGGTTGTGCTAAGGATTCCTAGCTCAACACTGCCCTCTGCTGGCCAGAATGCGAAGCACCCGCCAGTCAGCATTTCAGCTCACCTGAGCCTCTGCTGCCCTCCTGTGACTGGGAAGGAACTAGCTTTTGCTGTTCCACCAAAATAAAACTCAGCATCTCAGCGAAGGAAATGTGCATCCACTAGGTGGCAGAAGAGCTTAGAGAGTGACATCTAGGCTGGTAGGTAGCTGCAACACGTGGTCCCACTCCACAGGTGTGTGAAGTGAAGGGAAACATGCCCCGGGCAATGCTGTTTCAGTGCCCAACAAGGGATGTAGCAAATGAACCAGTCTGGTTCCAAATCTTCTCCCAAGTTAATCCAAGTTTATCATTTAAGTTTGGACACATATTGCTAAGTACCAATGTCACTCGTTCATACTCTGAATGCCTAACAGGTAACAACAGCCACACCTAACATCAATGACAATCAAAATTGGAAAAACTTCAAGAACACATCTTTTTAAAAATATCCCTGCAATTTATCATTCTTCAAAAATCTTTGGTGCACACCTGTAATCCCAGCAGGAAGGAGGCTGAGGCAGGAGGCTGACAAGCTTGAGATCTGCCTGGGCTACATAGAGAAAGCCTGCCTAGAACAGCAAAAATGAAGGGAAAGTTTTAAATCCTGAGTGTATTTCTTTCACAGTCACCAGTAGAATACACTGCATCGAGCACACTGCACTCTGCATCTTAATAATCTGCAGGACTAAGACGTGACTGCCGAGAACAGCAAGCTGATGATCATGCAGACAAAATATACACCGAACCTCCAGGAAATTCTGCAAATGTCACAGCACCAACTAGGAGCAGAGCGAGCCCCCTCTAATTCAGTGCTCTTTTTTTTTCCGTTTATTTATTTATTAAAGATTTCTGTCTCTTCCCCGCCACCACCTCCCATTTCCCTCCCCCTCCCCCAATCAAGTTCCTCTCCCTTGTCAGCCCATAGAGCTATCAGGGTTCCCTGACCTGTTGGAAGTCCAAGGACCACCCACCTCCATCCAGGTCTAGTAAGGTGAGCATCCAAACTGCCTAGGCTCCCACAAAGCCAGTACGTGCAGTAGGATCAAAAACCCACTGCCGTTGTTCTTGAGTTCTCAGTAGTCCTCATTGTCAGCTATATTCAGCGAGTCCGGTTTTATCACAGGTTTTTTCAGACCCAGGCCAGCTGGTCTTGGTGAGTTCCCAATAGAACATCCCCATTGTCTCAGTGTGTGGGTGCACCCCTCGCGGTCCTGAGTTCCATGCTCGTACTCTCTCTCCTTCTGCTCCTGATTTGGACCTTGAGATTTCTGTCCAGTGCTCCTAAGTGGGTCTCTATCTCTGTCTCCTTTCATCGCCTGATGAAGGTTAATATTCAGGAGGATGCCTATATGTCTTTCTTTGGGTTCTCCTTATTTAGCTTCTCTAGGATCATGCTGAGCCATCTCTCCAACATTTTCTTAACTGATGATTGATATGGGAGAACCCAGCCCACTACAGTCAATACTACACCCCCCCCCCCCAGGCAGATAGTCCTGGGTTGTATAAGGAAACCAGCTGAGCAAGCCAGGCAGAGCAAGCCAGCAAGTAGCATTCCTCCGTTGTCTTTGCTTCAGTTCCTACCTCCATGGTCCTGCTTTGCCTTCCCTTGATGATGCGCTGTAATGTGTAAGCAACACAAGCCCTTCCCTCCCCAGGTTGCTACTGGTCATAGTGTTTACTACAGCAAAGCAAAGCAAAGCAGGACCCTGTCCGAGAAATGTGGGAGAAAGGTGTGCGGAGGAGCCTCCAAGAATGGCCTGGGAGTTTCTGAAGGATACTTACCATGCCTGGGACAGATAAGCTGCCCCATGAGAGGTCAAATCCCTCCGGAACCTGTGTTACTCATGAACATGCCACATTCCTCAGAGGCTTTGGACACAAAAAAGGTAAAGAAACACTCTTAAAACATGCTTGCTCCAGAAATGGGCCTTTAGTGTCTCCCAGCACTTCCAAAGATGGGAACAGACTCTTTCCCGAGGCAGCTGCCCCTCCCCCCCGGCAGTTCTGGTCCATCCACTCCTACATGCTCGTTTACCAAGCATCCTTCCAGATGCTGGGAACATGGCACAGAGCCAGCCAGGAGTCCGGCTCCCATGGAACTTAGTTTGTGGAGACAAACACATGTGCTTCCAGTCATAAGTCAGCAACCAAACAAGAACATTCTGGCAGAGCACACACCAAAGAAAATGGAGCAGGATGAGAAGACTAGAAAACGTCTTTTTAAGATGCTACTAAAGCCCATGTTTGAAGCCAGCTACGGCTCTGGGACAGAGCAATCAAGACAGTAAAATCAGTCTTGACACATCTTAGGCATAACAAGTCAGAGACACCAGATAACGGTGACCAAGTCTGAGGAAAGAGTCTGCACTTAAAGGGCAGTGTAACAGCACCGCAGGGTCCGAGCTCCTGGTGACACAAACGACTCACATTCTTTTAAGTTAGAACTGGAACGTGAAGAATGGCTTGTAGGACTAGAGATGACTCAGAAGTCATCCGGCCACAAGAGGACACGAATTCCCCTGAGTAAGCGGAGGAGCTGGCAGCTGACAAGAGAGGGACATGACACCCCAGAGGGAAGCAGAGAGCACAGGCATAGGGCAGACGGCCGCTGAGATTCAATGGACCATAAAGGGGCTCCTGGCCACGTTCACTCTGCTACTGAAAACCAAAATAAACCGTGAATACAGCTAAAGGAACGCAGAAAAGTGTGAGAGGTCAGAAGCACATTTTGGGAAAGTGAACACACTAGGGACACTGCAGGACCACTGGGCGGGGCAGGCGCCCAGCTGCTCCCATCCTCACCAGCGCTGCTTCATTCACTGTCTCCAATTCCCTTCAGACCGGAAGTGCAGGGCCGCATCTGTGCTCCTCACAGGTGAGCGTGCAGCACCCGAGCAGAGCCTGGCAAACAGCCCTCCATGCTCCTTAAATTAAGACACGGGCCACAATTAACACGCACAGTGCTAAGCAAGGATGCGGGGGTGGAAGCATTGCCCTCGCCTTCCAGAAGGCAGACAAGCACAACACAGGCAGCCTGATGGGAAAGTCCCATCTCTCTTCTTCCTTAACTCCCCCCCCATCCCCGACAGACACAGAGTGAAGCAAGGACACACAGCCCTGGCTCAGCTGGGAGGGTCAGCAAAGGTTCTCCACAGGGGGAAGCATCGAACTGAGAGGGAAAGAGTGCCAAGTGAAGGCACAAGAGCCTGACATCAGAGCTCATGGGACGGTAAGTAACTTCCTGATACTGGAGCTGCGATGAAGAGGAAGGGATCAACGAGGCCGGCTCCCAAAAGAGCTTATGTGTCATGAAAAACAAACAAACAAACCAAAAACTCGACTTTGCGTACCACAGCCAAATGTGGTTAAGCAACACAATCAGGCTGGCGAGTCAAATCAAGCTAAAGGAGATACCAGAGGTTGCGCAGTCAGGACACAGCCAGAGGTACCGAGAATAAAAAGTAGTGATGGAAAGGACATTTAGAAACAGGACAATCAGCCATGAGGTTGGCAAATTTCCATCTCCTGGATAGCAGCTCAGAGAGGTCCACAAATCTAACAGACACTCCCTCAAGTAGCCAGACCCCAGTCCACATAAGCCAATGACTGCTTTAAGACAGAAAATACTCTGAATTAGTCTCCTTGTTTCTCAAACTCAAATTCCTTTGGGATTGCTTAACTGGGAGTACTAAAACTTTGTTTAATAAATGTCTTAAATTTATTGTTTGTGTGTGTACGTGCATGTGCATATTAAGTGTACAGATGCGGTGTGTGTACGTAGTGTACGTCTGTGTGTGTGTAGATGCACACGCCTGTGTGTGCATACTTTCAAAGGCCAGAGGCCACTGAGTGTCCAGCTCGCTCTCTCTCTCACCCTTTGAGATAGGGTCTCTTCTCACTGAACCTGAGCTGGCAGTCAACAAGACTCAGCAATCACCAGCATTGCATTTCAGATATCCTGCCTATCAGATATTTACACTATGATTTATAACAGCATCAAAGTTACAGTTATGAAGTAGCAACAGAATAATTTTATGGATGGGAGTTATCACAACATGAGGAACTGTATTAAAGGGTCGCAGCACTAGGAAGGTTGAGAACCACTGCCCTAGAGCCCAACAGGGAGTGAAACCCAGTTTACCTGTTTTAGATTCTGACCACCAGAATCATACAGTCATTAATCCATACTGTTTTAAGCAATTAAGTTGGTGGTAATTTGTTATAGCTTCAATAGGAAATTGTAACTCCCAAACAAAATTAAGGTTAGAGGCTCTGATATCAACTGTGAAGAGGGATGAAGAGAGGGTGTGTGTCTCTGAGCAAAATGACCTGAACTGGGAAAAGTGAAACAGGGAGAGTTGTTCATGGATACTTGAGAAAATAACCTATACTTCACAAGACAAATCAACGTCAGTGAATGGAGCAGTAAAGTGGAATTGGATACAGGGAGGCCTCATAGATGTGCCTCAGGGTTGTTGAGTCTAAAGGCTTCCTATACTTCAGAAGACACTCAGGGTTTGGCGTTGGTGAATCAAAGCAGAGATATCCAATCCACAGGCTGCAGGTCATGTGTGACCCATTTTAGATGATTGCGGCCCAGTACAAAATCTTAAAATAGAATCAGATATTTTTGTGGTTTTCTTTCATTTCTTTGATAATTTTATTGCATGTTTCTCTGTTGTGAACTTTGTAAATGACACTATCTTGTCACAATGTTAAAAAAATTAAACATATATATGTTCTCACAACCCTTAGGCCACAGTTTAGACACCACTAGATTTAACATTTGGTCCCAACTATGCTTCCTCATCAAGCGTAGCCCAGAGAAGCCAAAATATTGGACACTCCTGGTCTAGAGTTTATGTTTAATGATAGTATTGGATAGTGTTCAGTAGGTCTAATTTGTTTGACTTCAGTGTCTGAGTATAACCTTACTGAGTTGTACTTGAGGTCTAAGTTCATCTGATCAAAATAACTGCAGAAGCAGGGAATTCTTAGAGAAGCATCCCGGGTGAGAGGACAACTGTAAGCTATGGCTGAGGGGGTAAATTCTTTAAGAGGCATCCTGGTGCAGAGGCCCTCAGAATCCTGGAAGGTTAGAAGACACAAAATAGGACAGTTTTATTAATCTGGACCCCCAAATGGGTTAAGGAACTCACTTAATGATACATGTTTTAGTAAGAAGATACCATAGCCTAGCCTTCTTCAAGATGTCAGAATCACAGTCTTAGGATATAGAACTTATATCTTCAAGGTTCAAGATGGTTGTTAATCAACTCAAATTTCACTTGATTGTAAGGAAGGAGGACAAAGGAAGAGAAGTAAGCTGTTTGCATCTCAAGGAGACCTTCCAGAAGATTCATATACCATGTGTGTGCATTTTTTCAGAGACTGGAACACATAAGGCCACATAGAGCTGCAACAGAGGCTGGGAACTGACATCCTTATGAAGCTTGGAGTTTCTGTTTTTCAGGCAGATGGTGTGCTAGCTTTTCATCTTTTGACAAGCACCTGAGAAAACTAACACAAAGAGAGGAAAGAATGGTGCTTGACTAAGAGTTTCGGGACTTTCAGTGGATGGCCGGCATGCCCCAGTGCTGAGGGCCTGTGGCCAGGCAGAATGTGAAGACAGCAACAGCATGTGGTGAAGCAAAGCAGCTCACCTCATGACAGAAAGGAAGTATGTCCAGAGAGCCACACCCTAGTTGCTTTCCCATTTCCTATTCTAGCCCACCCATACCCCCAGACTATGGGACAACATGGCCCACATTCAGGGAGAGTTCCCTTTATTTGGTCACCTCGAGAGAACACTCTCATAGACATACCTAGAAGTGTAATTTGCTAGTCTAGGCACGTCTCAATCCACGTAAGCTCATGATGACCAATCACCACAAATAAGCAAGGCATTGTGATACAGACTCCTGAGAGAAGAAAGGAGTGTACATTGATGCAGGACTCTGCCATAGACAGTAAGGGAAACAATTCAACAGCTGATACTTCTGCTTTCTTGACAGTGTGAGCAGTTGTAACATGAGGGCCGGCTTGTTGGGGTTTCTGTACTACCTGGTACCCCACAGCTAGCAAGGTCCCAAAGAAAATCACACAGAGATATCCATAAGATTATAAACTGATTGGCACATTAGCTCAGGCTTCATACTAGCTTTTATAACTTATAGCCCATTATTCTTATCTATGTTAGCCACATGGCTCGGTACCTTTTTCAGTGGAGCAGGTCACATCTTGCTTCTTCCATGGTCTGGGCAGGAGGAGTCAGGACTTGATCATATTTCTAAATTTTATTTAGGTCCCCATAAGATTATCAGCGCCCCCAACCAGTAAGATGTAGCCTGGAATACTATGCCCACATTGCCAAAAAAAATGGACTATGGATATTTTCCTTTGTTAAAAAAAAGGGGGGGGGAATGGTATGGGAGAATTGTCTGTATTCTGTCAATTATGTTTTAAATAAACGCTGATTGGCCAGGCAGGAAGTATAGGCAGGTCAACCACACAGGAAGTAGAGGCAGGGTGAGAACAGGAGAATTCTGGGAAGAAGAAAGCCCATTCCTGCCATTCCTGTCCAGATCACCAAAGAAGCAGGATGTGACCTGCCCTGCTGAAAGAGGTACTGAGCCATGTGGCTAACATAGATAAGAATAATGGGTTAATATAATTGATAAGAGCTAATAAGAAGCCTGAGCAAGTGGGCCAGTCAGTTTTATAACTTATGGAGATCTCTGTATGATTTTCTCTGGGACTAAAGAGCTGGGGGACCGGGCAGGACAGAAACCCCAACAAGCCCTCTCCTAATGTTACAAGCAGTGAAGCAAAAATAAATGAATAAAATAAAAGCTGTTCTTATATTTTACCCAAACGACCCAGTGAAGGCACTTCTCATACTCAAAGGCTCTCAGAACTTCCAATGGAATATGTCACACTGAGCACAATCTTTGCTATGATTGCTTTCTCCCAAAACTCCACTAAGATGATATGCAACAAAACTTAAAAGCAGATGGGAATGAGTTTCTTCCTGAAAATCAGGAGATGAAGTGAAGGAAAGACAACACACTGAACATCGAGTCCCTTCCTACTTCCTTTTGTTTTCTCAAGAAGATGGCAGCTAAAGTTGTCACCTCTTGCCCCCACTTACTTGTATCCTCACATGAAGCAGGTAACTGAACATTTTCGAAAGATGATTAATCTGTGAAAATTTATTACCTCGAAAACAATTTATCTATTAGTGGTTGAAATAAAAAGGTGGTAGTAGTATATAAAGCAAAGCTCTATTTGATGAGAAATTAGAGCTTAATTAGAATAGATTTCTCAGATTTAGTGTAGTGTTATTTTCCTCATATCAGCGAGAGATGAATCATCAGGGGATTTTACACTGCATGGTATCAAGAGCACAATGAGTGTGATTCTGAAGCAAAGGGCAAAGTCCTCATTTTGCCTCTGGTGGTTCTTTGAGTTTACACCCGCTCTGACTGTGGAAAGCAGAATTATACCACCTCTTAAATATTTGCTTTCTAAGGGCAGGTGGTCTTCAGGATGGGTAAGCTCTGAAATATAATAATTATCATGACATAATTCTAAACTTTGTATAGTACATGTTAATAGCAATCACATTCTCTGCGTACACTGAATACATTGCTTTCATAGATTATGAAAATGTGTTAGCACATAACAGAGGTCCTACTACTGGAATAATGCAATTAATAAGGCACTCAATTGACTGATCATGCATCAAATGAAATATGTATGAATTAGAAAGGAACACAGAAACAAAACACTGTTTTTGTTTGTTTGTTTTTAGAGAAGGGGAGGGTTTATTTCAGCTTACAGGTTACAGTCCATCATTAAGGGAAGACAGGACTGAACAAAAGCATGGGCTTGAAGCAGAAACCAGGGTGGAATGCTCTTTGATGGCTTGCTTATCTCATATAAGGTCGAGTGTTCTAAGATCTCCTCCTCTCTGCATATTGTCTAGCTGTGGATCCCTGTCTTTGGTCCCATTGGCTGCAGGAGGGAGGGAGCCGCTCTGACGATGGCCAAGAAAGGCATTGTCTGTGAGTATAGCAGAATGTTGTTGGGAATCATTTTATTTCTGTTCCTTAAGCAGAACAGTAGCATTTGTTTTTCCCTATGGACCATGGCCTATCTAAGCTCAGGTCTTGGCCAGCCAAGCAATGCTCAGTGTGGGCTCCATTTCAGGGAGTGGACCTTTGATCAAGTCAGATACTGGTTGGTTACTCCCACAAGCTTTGTCCCACTATTAAACCATCATATCTTGGATGCAGGTCACCATTCTACATTGGAGGTTTTGGAGCTGGGTTGGTGTTTACCCTTCTCCTTTGATAGTGAGCAGACTAACTTCCAATGCCGTGAAATATAGATCATAAGTGATGAGGGCTCTAGGGAGACATCAGCTTGAATTCTCCAAGTTCAATGGTTTGTGTTAGTGACGTTTTCAGGAATTGCACCTTCCTGTTAGTTTATGGAGAGAAATGAATACCCTTGCAACACCTTGGATTGTTTGGGGATCCTATTGGACTGCTCTGACCCACAACTAGACTAAATGGAACACAATGCCAGGACTGCAAGCTTCATTTAGTTACAAGAGATATCCAGCTAGGCGTATGTCTCCCTGCTTGTGGATTCTCTCCCTTCCCTCCCCTCCCCTCTCCTCCTCTTTCTTTCCTTCCCTTCTTCCCCTCCCCTCCTCACCCCTCTTTCTTCTTTTTTCTTTCTTTCCTTTCTTCTTTCTTTCTTTTGCTATTTCACCTAGATTCCCTTCATATATGTATATATATATTTGAGTGGTTCTACTCTATTTGGGTTCCATAAGATCCCTCAATTGACTCTTAATTTTAGCTCTCCCTCCCCTATATTTCTTCACTTGTGCCCTCTTCTTGCTTGACTAACTGTTCCAGACTCCATCCCTCATCCACCCATAAAAATGTACAATCTATTCTATTCCCCCCTCCTTATGGAGATCAGTCCCTCCACCCCAGACCCTTACTCTAAGTCTAGTCTGTGGTTATACAAGTTGTAGCTTACTTATCTTAGATTCAACACTTAACATCTTTAACATCTATATATAAGGGAAAACATACCATATTTGTATTTCTGTGTCTGGGTTATTTCACTCCGTATGACTTTTTCTAGCTCTATCTATTTACCTGCTGACTTCATGATTTCCTTTTTAAATGCTGAGTGTATGCTGAGCCCATGGTGTAAATGTACCATATTTTCTTTAAACATTCATAAATTGAGGAGTACCTAGAATATCTTCAATGTCTGATTATTCTAAAAAGAGCAGCAATGAACATGGTTGAGCAGGCAAGTGTGTCTCTGTGGTAAGTGAAGGATCCTTTGGATATATGCCAAGAGTGGTACAACTGGGTCTTGATTGGTTCCTAGCTTCCTAAGGAACAGGCACAACTATTTCCGTAGTGGCTGTACAAGCTTGCATTCCCATAGCAATGGATGAGTGTTTCTCTTACTCCACAGTCTCACCAACACATGCTATCCTTTGTTTCATTAATCTCATCTATTCTGACTCGTGTTACATGAAATCTTAAAATGGTTTTGATTTGCATTGTCCTGATGACTAAGGACACAGAACATTTTTAAGGGTTTTCCAGACACTAGCATTTCCTCTATTGAAAACTTTGTTTAGAACTGTTTCCTCATTTTTAGTTGTGTTATTTATTTTCTGGATATCCAGTTTTTTGTTTTGTCTTTTAGTTCTTTATATATTTTGGATAGGTAGTTGATTAAAAAAAAAACTTTTCCCCGGTTTGTAGGCTACCATTTGAAATACAACACTATTACGAGCAGAATAGATAATGTTTTATGGGTTAATACAAAAGTTGACAGACACATTGTTCTTAACAGAATTTATTAAAGATATTTAAAAAGATCCCTATATAAAATACATTCTTTACATCAATAATTTAATAAGCATATTTCATTATATTTTTGCTTACTCTTTGAAAATTTTATAGAATTCATTTTGAATATACTCAGTCTTCAATTCTTCCCATTTTAAACCCCAAGTCTGTCCCCATATCTGTGAAACTCAACTTTGGTTCTTCTTCATTAAATTACTTTTTAATAACCCCAGGGGCAGACTCGTAAAGAAAACAAACTCTCCCTCTGCCAGAAGGCATGGTTTGTCAAAAGCTCATCTGTTAGAGGAGAAGGGGCTCATGCACACATCCCAGCCCATGCTTGAATATTGACTGGCGTGATCCTGTCCAAGTGACCAAAGCTGTTCTGAGTCATGAGTGCAGCGGTCCTATCATGGTCAGAGTGCTGCTTGCTGCTCTGCTCAACGACCTTTCCTCTAAGACCCAGGCTCCCCTGCCTAGGGCTGACACTACACACAGAGGACGGAGCCCTACCCCATCAATTAGCTCCATGGAAATGCCACCAAAGCATCCCTGCAAGGCAGGCTGATGGAGTCAAATCCTCAAATACTTGTCAAGTAGGCAGCCAATATGAACCATATTGGGGAAAAGTAAACCAGCCCACTGCAAAGAAAATTAACCTTCCATGAATATAAATATAATTCTATGTCCAGAGTGAATTTCAATTGTAGGAAGAATAATTTCAAAGTCACAAAATGAAGCTATATTTAAAATACTGAGTGACAATAAGCACAAGCCACAAAGGAAAAGTTGGTAAATTTTACTTCTTGAAGCCCCTTCTGGAGGATGCAGGGTAGACATGACCATCCTTCCAGTGCTTTGGTGGAGGACTTCCCATCAGAAGCCCTACCCCCTAGTACAGAGGATAGGTCCGAAATACAAGCGTGAGTGATCAACAGCATGCCAGAGCTTATGTTGTAAAGAAATGGAGGAGTGTGTTGTACTTGATGGTTTGGGGAAGGCTGGATCCCATTTTGAAAGATAGAGATGTTGTAAAGAAATGGAGGGGTGTGTTGTACTTGATGGTCTGGGGAAGGCTGGATCCCATTTTGAAAGACAGAGATGTTGGAACCTTCTAAAGCAGCACCAGGCACATCATGTGAAGTCGGGGTCCTTGGGGGCACAAACTGCAGTGTCCACACTCACCATGCTAGTGTCAGTGGTGAGCTCTAGAATATGGTTTAGCGCTGGAGTAGGATGTGTTTCCTGTTGTTGCTGCCTCCAAATCCTGCCCCTCTGACTGCCATGGAGACTTCAAATCTTAATAATCTGTTTTTGCTTTGAAAGCAACTAGAGGCTTCTACTGTTGTTCACAATGAAGACACCACAGGAGTCTTCCCTGGGTCCTCCTATTTTATCTAGGAGCCCTTTCCTTTCACAGGATCCATGGAGTAGGTAACACATGGTCTGGAGTTCTAGTCCAAATTCACATGGCTCTTTTTGACACCCCCATCCTTACAGGTACAGTGTTTTTGCTTTCTTCCCTTTTCTTTAAAGAGTACCCATTTTATGACCCTTTGTACCCTTTCCCACCAGTTTCTACCAAGCATAAAATAGTTATCTGAATCTCAAATCTTCAATTCTAGAGATAAACCAGATTCTTCTGTAACTGGGTTTCTATCTGGTCCCCTCTTACCCAAGAAACCAAAGACTGGTATTTCATCCTGCTTTCGCCATCCATGGTCATACGGAGATCACTAAAAGTCATCATGACCATGAGATCTCCAGCTGATTCAGAAGTACATATTGATTATCACCAGTCCTTCCTTTCACTCTCAAAGGGAGACATTAACTCATGAATATTAGTGAAGAAGGGAACACGACTGTGACAGCTTTTCTAGGTTGTCAACGTTACTACATCTGGTATTAACTAAAACCGCAAAATCAAGGGCACACCAATGAGAGATTTCTTCTTAATTTGAAGTAGGAAGATTGACTTCTAGTCTGGATCTTTGAGGTAGGAGGTCACATCTTTAATTCAGATCTTTAATCCAGATGTAATCTAGAACACTCCTATTGGAAGCCTATATGCGTATATGGAGGAAGGAAGCTTTTACCCTTTCTCTGCTTGCTCTCTCCTTGTTAGCAGAACCATTCCTTCACTGGTGTTAGAGCCCATCTCCTTAAGATTCCAGCATATACTGCAGACCAGCTGAGACACCAGCCTTGTGGAGTGAGCAACTACTTGATTCTAGGACTTTCAATTCATTGTCAGTCACTGTTGGACTAGCTACAGCACAGCCTGTAGGCCATTCTAATCAAATCCCCTTTCAATATATAGAAAAATCCATTTTATAATGTCTGTTACTCTAGAGAGCCCTGACTAATACACAGGCATGGAAAGAGGGCAGGCTAGAGAAGTTTGGGTCTCATAACAGTCTCAGCTCACTTACAAATTATCAACAGCCACTTTCCCATAACCTTAGCCTTCCCCAGGTACTTTTTCATTTCAGAGGACTCAACCCTCCTCTTCTACATCATTCTGACTTAATATTTTGGCATGCTTTATTTCTCATAATATTGGGTATGGATGTTCAGGAGGAGAAGGGCCATTCTTGGTCGGTGTTTTATTAAGTCAGTTCAACTCTCCATGGGATAAGCAGTGAAAAGATTCTAATGAAGCAGAGAGAAATCTCTAGTGTTGGAAGGAGGAATTGCTGAATGGCTTCCCCTGTGTCACAGGAAAGACTTATGGAATTGAAGCTCAGCTTCTGCTCAGTTCAGGGAGAAATAGATGAAGGTGAAGGCTGTGCCCGTGACATCAGCAGTCCTTCTCTGGAAATTCTATTGTATCCTGGAGAGCTCTTGGAATCCTGTGATGTCACTTGTGTTGTAGCAACTCAACTGCCCTCAGGACGTTCGTCCAGTGGCTGTAAGATTCGCTTATAGACATGTTGTCTACACTGAGGAGACTACTTGCGAGAGAAAATGGACAGCGTGGAGAGACCAGAGTGAGGCAGAAGGAAGCAGGTCCTAGGTCTCATCAGAAAACAGGGAGAAATAAATGGTCCTGGGGAAGACGCGGTGAGTTCAGGGAAGGGGATGGAGAGTTTCCTGGATGTGGTGGGCTTGAGCCTACCAGGGCTAGGGCTCAGGAACTGGGAGCTTCTGGGAAGCAATAGGCCTATCCTGCTTCTCTGGGATCCGAAAGAGCAAACCCATATCAAGGATTCATGATGATTAGTTTGGCTGAGTCAGGAATTGGCAAGGCTGTAACTGTTTTGTTGGGTACCCTCTGTCTTCATTCTGAGTGGGGAAGGAGGCCCAGAGGACTTACTATTTCAGGTCCATCACCGCACTTCACCCCTTCTGAAGTCCTTTAGGTTGTGTGTCATTAATACTAGGGAAAGGGGAGTGCCCTGGTGAAGCGTGAGGTTCCCATACTTTACATCACAGCCAATAGCAGGGCAGGAGTCACCAAGTATGGCTGTCTTCCAGTTATCTCTAAGGTTTCTGACTTCCCCCCATTGGTGGATCACAAATCTCCAGTTTATCCTGAGCAATTAGAGCTAGTAGACCTGGGCAGAGACTGTTCCCATGCTGTCAGCACTGGGTGTCCTGTGCTTTTGATAAGAATGGCTCTATGTTCTACCCCTGCCTGACATCCCTATTAACATGCAAGTCTGAAGCTCTCAACGTATAACATGAGAAAAAAGTGGATCAGTGTGTGCTAATCAGATGGCAGAGGGCTTCCTGGAGGAGGTGAACATGACCTGGGCCTTCTGGTAGTGAAGCTCAGCAGCTGAGAGCTTCTGGGAAGCAATGGATCTATATTACTTCTCTGAGATTCCAAAGAGCAGACCCAGAGTCAAGAGTTTCTGATGGTTATTTAGGAGGATTGTGAATTGTCCAGACTGCAGATGCTTTTCTGGGAGCTCCTTCCATTTCATTCTGAGTGGAAAAGGGGACAGGAGGAAGAGATTGACTAATGAGGGTCTCTCTCTAGCTGGGGTGTTGCTGTACACTTCATCCTCAACGGGTTCTTTCAGTTTCCATGGGAATCTGATGCCAATAAGATGGAGGGAAACTCCCCTGGCCATGCACCAAAGCTTCAGACATCAGATGCTTTGGCTCTGGACATGTGATCAGGACTCAGGGCTGCTAAGCACTAGGGATAATGGGACTCACCTGCATCACATCAGATGTGAGCTTACCTTGCCCTCCAATTCTACTGGGCTGGGCTAGCTTATGACTTCCAGGGCCAGGGGACAGCAACAGGGAGCGATGCACGTGATTATCCAGAGGTTGATGATACGGAGCTCAGGGGCCCCAGTTTGAGGATAGCTGCCCTGCTCTTTGGAAGTTTCACTGGGTTCCTAGCATTTTCTCATCCTCAGGCTTCTTCTTGGGACTCAGCATGGACTCTCCTGGCCCTATGCCATTCAAGAACACAAGTTTATTTGTCTTTCTCTACCTGCAGGGACAACTGGGGAGGCACCATCCCAACTCTCCACCTTCACTGAGAAGCAGAAGCAGATGAAGAAGTTGGAGGAACTCACCCATCAGTTACATCAAATGACATGTGAGGCTGATGAGCTGCGTGAATTCTTGGCCAATTACACCGACAAGGATTTGAACAACAGGTAGTCCATGACCAGTTCTCTGCTGACCCTGTTGATACCACACAAGCAATCCCAGCTTTCCCAAGAAAGGGCAGAGTGTTTTTGGTGCCTAATTTTCCTAAGAGCATTTGAGATGTAGAACTTGGAGCCCGGATAGGAGTGAGATGGGAACACAGGCTGTTCTGCTTTCTCCAAATGAAGAGCAGAGCCTATGACCCAAATCATTGTCTGGGGATAGGGATTGTAGTGTGTGAGCTCTCAGCATGTGTTTCAAGAGGCCTTGACAGGTGTTGGCTTGTGAGAGATGCTAGGCACTGTGAGTTTGTAGTGAGTCTTTGTAATTGACCAGCAGAGGACTGTGAGCTGAAGGCTCCTGGCAGCAGCTGGAGGGGCCTGGTCCCATTCAACCATCACAGTGTGACGCCAGAAGGCCTGGAGCCCAGCGCTGCTCCTCTCTAGTATTTCTTATCCTTCCTTATGCTCTGCGGAAATGACATCTCCCTGCGTTTCTTGGACATCCTGATTGCATGTGCTGTATGTGTGTGTAAGTGTGTGTGGGGGGGGGGTGTCTGTGAGTGTGTGTCTGGGTGCTCCTGGGAGTCTGAGGTCTGTGGCACGGCCTGAGGATTTTACATTCTCACAATTTTCAGGTGATGGCCTGCTGAGGCCAGGGAAGCCCACGTTGAGCAGCACACCTCTTGGGCACTGTACTCCCCTTGGTGGAACATTAGAATCCCCTGTGGAGTTTACAAAGCCATCCTAAAGTTCAGACTCCTCCCTGGAAATACTGATTGTGTGCTCTGGTCATCTGTGTAGTAAGAGGCACTCAGGAATTAGAATTCAGGAATTAGGCACCCTGTTCTGAACACAGGAGAAATCTCATCATAGGTTTCTGCTGGGTCTAGATATGTGGCACAGATTGCAGAGATCTGCTTAGAGAGCCAATCTAAGCCCATTGAGGGTGCTCATGCAGCCAACCCTGGCTCCCTCCCTTTGGACCTCCTGCCTCTTCTTGCCTAGGGACAGGATAGGAAGTATAAAAAGCACCAGAAGGTCCCAGTGTATAAGTGCCAGGCTGTGACATCCACTGGGCTAGGGCAATCTATAACACAAGCCTCATTCATGTGTTCATGGTATTCTTTTCTCCTGGGGCCATGCTCTACCACAGGCTGAATTTTGAGCTTGAGATGCTCAAAATGGAGCATAAGCAGGTGGTGTCTGACCAGCTGAAACTGCCCAGGGAGATCAGTAAGGCCATGGACAAGTGCAATCAGCTGATGGAGGAGACCGAATCAGTCAGGTAAGTGCCTGATTTAGCTTGAGAGGGACTGTTTCTGTCCTCACTTGTCTTGACCCAAAGTGAAGGCTCTGGTTCCAAACTGTCTGCTCTTAGCAAGCAGCCTAGCCTGTGGCCATCAGCTTTGTGTCCCTTAGACTCAGTTTTGCTAAGGGCAAACATACACTGAGGCCCTCCCATCATTGTCCTGCCAGACTCAGGAGTCCTTAGAAAAAATGCTCTGCATCATGAAGGGGATGTCTGGGAGCCCATGCCCTAAGGAGCTCTGGCAGACACTTCACCGAGCTGCTTTCCATGGGATCCACAGACAGAATTTATTCCCTTTGGGAATTCTTCCCTCCTACAGAGGGTGTTAGCCCTCTACCTGCTGATGCTTTCTTATACCATGAGCAGTAAGTACAGGTGGGGCTTCACTCTGTTGTCTTCTCAGAGGCACAGGATACCTTTTGGTAGCAGGGTTTTCCGACGTAGTTTGAATCTTCCTGGAATTTGGTTATTCTCTGGATCTGGCCTGCCTCTGAGTGAGGCTGGCTTGGCTCCTGAGAGCTCCAGTCTTGGGCTGTGTGGGGTTTTCAACTTTTCAGTGCTGGCAGCACATGAACATAGGCATGACATATGGAGGCTGGTTGAAGCTCACCATTTTTTTTGGTGTTGGTCCAGTTACAGCCATGGCCAGGTCCTACGAGATCGGACTCAGCTGAAGAAAAAAGTACATGTGTTGAGACTGAAGAACAGATTGCTGCGGAAGGAGAAGAGTGAACTGCAAGAGACCTGTGAGGAGGTGAAGAGGCTCTTGAAGGAGGTGCATGAGAAGATCTGTGGCCCCTGTGCTGAGCAGCAGCAGGTAGGCTGTGGCAGTGGGGGCAGGCTGCCCACCTGTCCAAACATAAACGTACAGACACCCGTGTAACCATCCATCTACCCATCCAGACTCCACCTACATACCATCCAGTTGTTCTTTCTGTCTTCATTCACAAGGTTCTCTGTAGAGCTATCCTCTTACAAGAAACCAGATGTTTGGCTAGCAAAACCTCCTGTTCTGTTAGAAGCCACAGAACATTCAGAGAGATGCGCCAGTCACATATCACAGCTCCATGCCATTATGTTTGGAGGGCTGCTATGCAGGGAACTACTTAGGGAACAGCACAGAGCTTTCCTCGATGAGGTCAGCACACTTGGCTCTTTTGCTGTTCAAGGGTCATGTGAAATCACAGGCGGGAAGCAGCTTGCAAGGACTCGAGCCAAGTGAGTGGTTCTCATTGTCAACTTTTTGAGCTTTGTGTGGTCTTCTCCTTTCTTCCTGCACCCCAATGTGTTCTCTTCCTTTTCTCAAGCTCTTGGTTCACAACAACAGAAGCCCGAGTAGCGCTTTCAGTCCTGTTTTCTGTGGGTGGTGCTTGACATTTCTCCCATCCTGGTCTTCCAGTCTGGTGCTGACCAAATGACCATTGACGTGGGATGACTTTGGCAGGCTTAGGGTTGGGGTGATTTCAGGATTCAAAATAACATTTTCTCCAATCACTTCAACACAGGCTGATGAAGCTGTGTGCTCCCCTAGGCATTTTTAGTCCCCAAGGAATGGACAGCAGTGTTGTGGCTCTCAGTTGAAACACCGATGAGCATACTCTAAATTCAACTGTTCATTCACCGTGATGTCCTCTTCATTTTTTCTGCTCACGTCTGATTCCTGTGGTCTGTGTGCATCTATGCAGGCTTGTGTAAATGGGTGCCATGGGGAGTAAGTCTGCAGGCTGCATAGTGAAATCCGGCGCTGTCCTCTGCTGTTCACTCCCTTATTCTCTTGAGCCCAGGCATTCACTGCACCCCAAATTTTCTGTCCATGTTTCATGTCCACCTAGCTGTCTAGAACAACCCAACAGAAAACTGCTGTGACTCAGTGGTTGTTAGGTATTAGCAGAGGCAAAAATATTTATCTGCAAGAAAATCCTTGGAGCAAACCATAGAAATGTGGTACATGAAGTTTAGGAGGAGGCCACTGTGGCAAATCAAGGTGTCTGAGAGGCAGGATTGGCTGGATGAGGGTTTGTGCCCCTTCTCTGCTCTGGGTGGGTGGCGACTGCACCCTTAATGGTCAGGTGGTTCACTATGTCTTCTCTGTCCCTTTTTGTTGTTATACATATTGTCTGTTACCATTTTTTCCACCTTTGTCCAACCTTGGCTCAGTTAACCTTGTTCTTGGAGCTTGGCCTGGATTTTATTCTGTGGGAGATTCTGACGTGCAGTGTGCTTCCAGCACATCTCAGTCCAGCAGAGTCCCACAGCCATGCTGTGACGTCAGAATGGGGCTGTCTCAGGGCACCCCCTTAGGCTCCCGATGGTCTAAAGCACTCACCATGTGCTGTGTCTGCAGCACTCAGTAACTGCTCTGATTCAGAGTTGTTCACTCTGAGTTAGAACCAGCCTCATGGAGGACTGGAGAAACGAGGACCCTCAGACATTGCTGGTTCTGTAAAATTGTGTAGTGCAGTGAGAAGCCAAACACAAGTCTTCAGAAAGTCGAACTGCAATCCCCAGGTGACCCAGTGAGTCCAGAACATGAAGTAGGTGTCCACAGAGAAGCGAGGTGACATCGGGGTCTTAGCAGCAATCCTTAGAGGAGCCTCGAAGTAGATACTACCCACATGTCCATCATTCAAAGAGTGAAAAAGCACAGTGTGCTTGAGCCCTTCTGTGGAATATTGTTCAGCATGAGATAATACATGAAATCACTTGACACTGACTTAATCAGCCATTTGTTACCCAAAGAAATCGCACTGTGTTCTTCCTTCTTCAGACAAAAGTTAACTTCCTCAACAATATCCCTAGGGATTGCTCTTTATATTAGCGTTAACTGGGCAACTACACATGTTATTGTATTGCACTGTGTTTGTATGTATACATTCACATGCATGTACATATTCATCAGTGTATTGTGTACATGGGAGTGGGCAACCCTCCAGTGAGAACACAATCTTCTAATGAACAGGAGCAAGAAAGCCTGGATGAAGGACTGAAGAATGTCCTGAAGCAGAAGGAGCTGGTCACCCAGCACGGGGACCTGGCAGAAAAGCTGCAGCATCATCTCAGTGTCCCTGAGATGAGGTAGGAGCCCAGCGGGGGGAGCAGTTAGAACCAGGTCGCTCACCCGTACCTGGATTCTGTCTTTTTGGGGACTCTTGCAAGCTGGATGTCTCTCAGCCGCAGTCAGGGAAAGATCACCTCAGGATATTGTGCTAGCCCAAACAAGAACCTCTCCAGGAAACACCATGTTTGATCCTTAGTGTTTCTGAGAATTGTGTGCCCTTATTCCCTTCTGAGCTCTCTGGTATCTTCTCAGTACCTTGTCCCCTGTGTCTCCCCCAAAATCTCCCTATGGTAGTCCTAAACCTAGAAGGAGGGGGTTAGTCGTGGAGGACATTGGGTGCCCCTGCTACTCTATTTTCCTTCCAGAACAGCAGCTTTAGAGAGAAGCCCCTGCCTCTGGGCAGCTCTGCAGGCAGCACACTCCTGCTGGTTACAGGCTCTCTGCAGTGCGCATTGGTTTCCTGAGAAAAGATTTCTGGGTTATAAGAGAAGATTTAGGAGTTGAGGAGCTGAGTGCAGGAAGGTTTCTGCGCTGTGGGAATAATCAGAGCCTAAACTGTAGTGTTGTGTAGGCTCCCCTGGAGGGTCCACATTCCATTTCCCAGGTTGATACCATTCACCCAGTATCTAATCAAGGCCATGCAGATCTGTCCTGAGCTGTTACTCAGGCATTGCTACACTGGTATTTATCTAAAATAATGTATCTAGGCAACACGAGAAATGTGCTGTGTTTTCTTGCTCAGCACAGTGAAGTTCTCGGTTCATCTTCTAGCAGATTTTAAAACTAAGGAAAAAATTCCAGGCCCAGGTGCACTCTGACCCTTCTCCCCTGGGGAATGCAGGGAACGACCTCAGCTCAGCTGAAAAGTAATGATGGATTGTCCCGCTGAATAGAGCTGCTTCAGGCTCAGTAGCTGTCTTAGCAGGTGCCCGCCAGGCCTGATCCCTAACTGCCTTCCTCTTCCAGCTCAGAAAATCTCCAGTCAGAGCTGGAACAGGTCACAACCCAGGACGAGAGCTTCCTGCAGACAGAGCTGCAGCAGCAGGAGCTCTAAGTCTCACAGGCAAGTGAGCCACCTTTGCTTCCAGCCCATGCAATGGCATTCATGGGGGGGGGGGGGGCTAAGTGACTTTGGTTCCTCTCTGTGAATAGGCCTGATTTTGTCTAGCCTGTGGTCTGCCAGGCTGCTTCTGGGACTGACTGTCTTTCCTTCTCACACAGCTGCTCTTGAGAGAAAGGAGGAGGCCAAAGAAGCCAACGACAACTTGTACCCATGGCATTCTCCACCCTAGCATCAAGGCCTCCTCTTCAGAGGACACCCTGCAAGGCCTAAGAAGGCATGGCTATACTATCTTTGAAAAGGCCTTGCACAATTGGTACCTGCCTTCCTACCATGTTTCCAAGGCCAGCCCCAGGCTGTAGGACTGCACTACAAAATCTGCAGCAAGACTAAGCTAATAGTTTAATTAAGCAAGCTGCTAAGCTTAATTTTTATGTTTGGTTTTTTGGTGGGTTTTGTTTGTTCTGGGTTTTCTTGTTTTCTTTGCTATGGTTTGATGTTTTGAATTCATTTTATCTTCCTTTTGTTCTTGTTGTTTTGGTATTTTGTTAGGTTATTTAGTGTTTACATTGTGTTTCCTTAAAAGAACTACCGAGTAAAATAAATATATTTTTATTAATAAAAACGTTATTTCCCACTCTTCGCTCTTCAGAGCAATTTCTTTGGTCAGTACTGCTCTAGGTCCTGATTTTGTCTAGCCTGTGGTCCAGCCAGGCTGCTCTGGGTCTGCTTGCCTTTCCTTTTCTGACAGCCGCTCTTGAGGGAAAACTGAGGAGGCCAAAGAAGCCACACATGACCACATGACATGCTCCACCCTAGGATCACGGCCTCCTCCTCAGAAGACACTCCTTTCCAGCTGTGAACTCACCAGTGAGGCAAATGCCAACTCCCTTCCAGGTGATCTTGCCCCAATCAGATCCATGGGTCTGTTGACTCAGTACTCCTGCAGAAAAGAAAGAATCAAAAATGAGCTTGAGATACAGAAATTCTGAGGAAAGAATTCGGGAGAACCCTGACGCTCAACATCTAGTGGCCCCCATGAGGGGAATAATAACATCGAGGGTAGAGATGTTGATGAGCAGGACTTTTTTCTGACAGTTTAATGTCATTGGCCTCGGCAAGCTGACTGAGTCCTCAGCTCTCCCTATGTGGTGGGAGAGTCTCCTGTCATGGAAGATTGCGTTGATGTCTAGTTATTCCAGACAGACAGATTTCCAATTTTTTTATTCTAAAGAACAATTTCTTTGGTCATGTGTAGTGTTTCATTCCTATAGCCCCAGAATGTCCTGTGACCCCAGAACTCTTGGGTGCCCAGCTTAGGCTATATAGTTAGTTCCCAGAAAGCCAGGGCTAAACAGGTGGACTGTGTTTGTATGTAGATGGTGTTGCCAACTTCGTGTATACCCATTTCATATATATATACACACACACACACACACTGCATCCTTATTGTCATATATTTAGCTATCACTAAACTATAGTATTCTGTTTCATGAAATGAACATGTGGAACAAATTGATGAGAAACACCACAGTATTGTTTTAATGCCTCTCAGGATACACAAACACCTACCAAGGTCATGTGCAAAAACTTTGTGTCCCACTTGCTACCTGGGCCATGGTGCTGTCCCTGCCTGGGCTGCTGCCAAAGGCCATGGCCCTGATACAGCTGTGGGCAGCAATGCTGATATCTGTGACTTCAGTTACCACTGAGGGCTCTGTAACTCCCTTCAGTCTAGGCCACTATGCTACTGTCACAAGAACATACTCCTGCAGGGGGCATGTGGGTCTTGGAGTGCTGTGCTGCCACCCAGGACCATAATTACATGTGGGCCAGGACTGTTGCTGAGAACCAAGTCTCAGTCCATGGCTCTGCTGAAGCCAGGGTCTGAGCATTTATGTCCCAGGCTCGTGCTGCCATCAAAGACAGTGCAGAAGCCTGGAATGTGGACCTAAGTCCACCCGGGGTCTGCTGCTGGGTCCATGCTGATCTGAGTGACCTGCATTGACAACCATGGCCATGGTGACATCCCTGCCCAGGATGTAGCTTAGGACCATATCTGGGTCCATGTTACAAATGCAGCCAGGGTCTGTGCTGATTCCATGGCTTATGTTTCCAATCAAGAGACACACAGAAGTAGAGATCTCAGCCACCGCCATGTGAGTCTTTGAGGGCTACACTTCTGCTGGGGTCACACAGATCTGAGTGTCCTATGCTGTCACCAGCGAACATAAGTGTCCTCTGGGCCTGAGCTGCTGCCAAAGGCCATGTCTGCATCCATTGCCCTGCCAGTGCCTCTATCTGTGTTGATATCATGGCTCCTGTTAGCACTGAAGACAGGATACGGATGCACAGATGAAGCCCACCCTTCACAGGCTGCAGCACTAGGGCGAACTGACCTGCCTCTCCTCAACTATAATAATGGGGATGCTGGGTCCTGCACCTGGACTGAGCAGCACAGTAGAGCTGACCCTGTTAGCAGCAGTGCAGGGGAGCTGGCCCTGAGCCTGTGAGAGCAGAAGAGCTGAGTTTACCCCCTTCTTCTCCCTTGTGTTGGCAAAGATGAGGGAAAGACGCCTGCCTCACCTGAGTACATATCACCTGCAGTGGTGGGAGAGATGGCTTCTGGGGCATGAGAACAAAAACCTGGGTCTGCCTCTCACCAACTGCAGCAACTGGGAGAGTGGGCCTGGGACCTCACCTGGGCTCAACAGTAGAGCTGGCCCTTTGTGGTCTGAGTGTGTGAGAGCTCGATGGGAGGGCGTGAGAGCAGGATCCTGGCCTCTCTGCATTCTGCTTGCTCTATTGGGAGACCTAACTGAGGCAGTGCTGGAAAGCTTGCCTGGGTGGTGAAGATGAGGGAAGCCTGGCAGGTTCACTAACCCAGCTACAATGCAGGCCCAGAACCAGGGCTATGATTATCCCACCCCAACACCCTCTTTATCTAGGAACTGCTGGAGCAATGAGGGCCTGGATCCGCAGACCCAAATCTGCAGGATCTCCATGACACAAGCTTCAGTAGGATATCCAAAAAGAGTCCCAGTGAGGATACATTATCCATAGTATAGTAGAAGCCAAAGGTCTGGAAAACTTACAGGAAAAGATGTATGGACTAAAGGGTATACTGTGTGACTCACTGGGCCACACTGCCGAGTCCTCACCAAGATTTTGTGTGTTTGTTTTTGATTTTGAGTTTTGGGTTTTTCTTTTAAACTTTGTTCTGTTTGGTGGGGAGGTAGCAAGAGCAGAACACAGATGTGAGGGAATGGGTAGGGGGAAGAGTGAGATTGAGATGCATGATGTGAAACCAACAGAGAATCAATAAAATATTTTTAAAAAGAAATTACAATAACTGGAAGTATCTGTCTCTGGTTTCCTTGAAATACAGCATCAGGGATAACCACACAGCAGACAGAATGACTTCTAAGATATGTTGGCCATGTTTTTCTGTTTTGGTGCTGTGCATTAACTATGCTTTGGTTTAATTTTTAAGATTATTTAGTAGATATATATGTATGTATGTTTTACCTGCTGAAGGGCTGTATATCACATGCATTCAACTCCACAAGAGGCCAGAAGAGAGCATCAGATTCCACCTGAACTTGGCGGCTTTTTATCTGCACTGTTGTTCCTTTGGGACAGAAAGAAATACTGAAAATTATGGCACCATCTCTCCAGCCCCTACAATTGACTTATATCCATCATATTAGTTAGATTGAATTATCCTCAAGCAATAAGAGAAGTTTAAGGAGACCAGAGGGACAAATTCAAGATGTAGGAATGCGAATTGTCTTAGGATGCCAGACATCCATGCAAGGCTTTCGCAGGTTCAAGACCCTGCTCCAGCATCACTTGTTGTCATGGCTGGAGCTCCAGCATCACTTGTTGTCATGGCTGGAGCTCCAGCATCACTTGTTGTCATGGCTGGAGCTCCAGCATCACTTGTTGTCATGGCTGGAGCAGATCTCTCACATCTCGTCCTGAAATGACAGTGCAGATTAGGGACATCTGATGAAATGCAGAATTGAGAAGACCTTCCTGGTGGCAGTGGTATGGTTAAGGAGTCTCTCTTGGTGCTTCAACTAAGTGCTGGAAGGAAGCTTCAAACTAGCCAGAGTGGATGGAGCCTGCAGCAAAAGCCACTTGCCTCTGCCTGAGAGCACAACTGTGCAAGGCTAAGAAGGGAGAGGGATGCATGACGCTGCTGCGTGTGACCACAGCAGATCTCACTGTATACTGAGGAAGGGTTTCTTCCAGATGACTGCTTTATTCTTGTGCAGCTCCCCAGAAACGGATCTGACATCTGAGACTGACAGTGAGTCGCAGTTAATGTGTGGAGGAAGTAATCTTGTGGGTCCACAACTGGTGCTGTCAAACCAGGGGGAGTGAATCCACTCTAGATGAATGAAGGACATATGTATTCAGAACACCAATATAGATATAGCGCTCATTCAAGTCCATGGATAATGTGAACCACCAGAGAGATGTCTCAGAGACTATAGATACCTGCTGACAGCCTACAGGCCTGAGTTCCTTCCCTGGGATTCACATGGTGAAGCAGAGAACAAAACTCAGACAAATTCTCCTCTGATTTCCTGTGGGTGTGGGTGCCACACATGGTCCACAGAAGCTAAGACACCCAACTTTCCACTGAATCTCTCTATCTCGTGCACTCATTTAATTATAGTACTGTGGTGTCCATACTATTTTGTCTTTCTGGCTCTTCGGGATTTCATTCAAGATGTTTTTTTCCTAGTTCCATCCATTTGCCTGCAACTTTCAAGATGTCATTGTTTTTTACCTCTGTGTTAAATGTACCACATTTTCTTTATCCATTCTTCAAGGCAGCTAGAAATATGCCTGAGTTATTGCCCAAACAGTGTTGCAATTAGTATAGTTTCTGTGTGATTATTCAGGTCTGGGTAGCCAGGAAACAAATGAGCAATCTCTTCTTACAAATTGGGAAACCAATGTGGGGCAACTATATCAACATGAAAACTAAGAAAGCTTGGGAAGGAACTCTAAACACAAAAGAACAGAGGTAAGCACAGTTTCTTGGTAGCCACATTTTTTTTTCAGATAGACTCTGTTTGCTGGCAGCAAACAGAGGCATGGCACCATTAAGACAAGTTTTAGCAGCAAAAAATTGCACAGATTCTTTAAGATCCAGCTTCCTGGTTTGTGCTGGCAGAATGAACTTTTGCTATTTCAGGAGGTCCTCCAACTAACTGGGGGTCTGTGAACAATGTGTTACAAATTGCTTAATGGTGACATAGATCTGTTGGGCCCTCTAGCTGGGGTGATAAGCATGGCTCGCAGAGGCAGTGAACATGCCTCCACCATGTTGGAATAGGTGGAGCAAACAGGGCTGCAGAGCTAGTTATAGCCATGCCTTCTTTGCATTAAACAAAAGGCACTCCTGGTCAGAAAAGGAATTCAGATACACACTTGAATAGATTCAGACATAAAAGACCTCTAAAGGGGTCACAGCATGTTTTTAAAAATGTATGTAGGCTTTGGAGAGAGAAGAAAAAGAGGAATGAGAATATGAGCAAAGAGGTCAAGAATATGATGGGTACCCACTAAAACAGTCTACCTGAGCTAATGGGAGCTCACAAACTCCAGCTGGACTGGGAAGGAACAAGCATAGGATCAAACTAGTCCCTCTCAATGTGGCTGACAGTTACATAGCTGGGGCAGACTGAGGGGCCACTGGCAGTGGCACCAGGATTTATCCCTACTGCATGTATTGGCTTTCTGGGAACCTATTCTCTTTGGATGATAACTTGCTCAGCCTAGATATAATAGGGAGGGCCTTGGACCTTCCCCAAAGCAATGTGCCTTACCCTCTCTGAGGAGTGTATAGGGGTGGGGTGGGAGGGTGTATGGAGGTAATGGGAGGAGGGGAGGGAGTGGGTACTTTGATCGGAATGTACAATAAAAAAAGATTTTTCTTTTAAAAATGAATAAATAAATAAAATAGTTTTAAAAAATAAAGTTTTCAAAGAAACAGTAAAAGTGATATGAAAGAGTAAATACAGTTATAGATTAAAGGGCTAAAGAAAAATAAGTCATGTAAAGATGGAATATTTACAGAGAGTCTGGATTATGATATTGTTGTGTTTTCTTTGAATTTTTTGACTGCAGAGAGAGACTTGATTCTGGGGGCTGCTAAGTTAAACCAACATAAAGGTATCTTGACTTCAAAATTTGAGTCTAGGGATATGTTACTTTGTAAAAGAGTTTCTGATTTTGTTTCCACAGAAGATGAGAACCTATGGATTCCTTCTAGGCTAATGTGGTTTGATGGAACAGAGCGTCCTGAAAGGTCTCCATGAACCCTAAGAATACATCATTCAACAATCAACAGGAAGGATGCCCAAAAGTTCTATAGGAATCCTAAGAATACTTCACCCAATATTCAGCAGGAAGTAGTCTCTAGAACTATGCCCAAATTCCCAAAATGATTGGTTATGTTTGTTTTCATTTAAGGGGAGACGATTATAAGTGTTTAATGGTCATAGTCAATTTCTAAGAAGAAAAATAAGGGGGATATGACATAGACATAATACTTTACATTGGTATAAACTTTGGTTTATTGATACAAATTTAAGACAAATTTTATTGTAAGTATATATCTATTCTTGTTTAATATGTTATATTTATATAGCACATTTATAATCAAAAATTACAGATTAATAGACATTTATAACAGTCAAACTTGTAGTCATGTTAGTTAGGTTTTCTACATGTACAGAGATATTGTTTCAAATGGATATGTATTCTTCAACCCTTTCAAAGACCTATAGAATATGGCATTTTAAGGGTTTTAAGAACTTAGAATTTTCTCAACAGCAAGACAGGTCTGCTTCTGGCAACACCAATCTACTTCACAGAGATTGAGGGGAATTGAAGAAAATCATTATGGAATTTGCCTTCAATGTGGCAAGGCTAGCCATTTGGGCAAGAAACTGCTCTTGTCTGGACTACTTGATAGTATGCTGTATGAACTAGACTTGCAGGGCACACAAAAAATAACTGGTGAACTTACCTAAAGAAGGTGAGACAGTCCTTCAGGGCTCCTCATTCATGAAAGAGTCTGCCAGATATTTGTAGGACAACAAAGATATTATGGGTCTGTAAGCTGAAGATGGATATCCCAAGAGTACAGAAGAACTTTGGGTGACTGTCCATGCAGCAAGATTTCTCTGTCAAATCTAGAACTTTGGCAGTTGTTTATAATGCACTTCCTGTTTACTTAGGTAATATTATATCCTTCTGAGGTTTTTAAAGAGCTGAAGACATATAGTTATAGTAACAGTTTTCCTTAGTTATCATAAAAGATAAATTAGATATAAAACTTCAGATTCACAAGGATAGGATAGATGATAGAGTATTTTACTTAATTTGACAAATGTAAAAGGACTAAATATTATAACTATAATTCTTGCTTGATAACTGTTTTGTATATGCAGTTTTACAATGTTAAAACTTTCTTTTTTATTTAGACAGAAAAAGGGAGACGATGTGGGATGTTATTCTGTTTATGTGTGGCTTTTATTGGTTGATGAATAAAGCTGTTTAGGCCAATGGCTTAGCAGAGTAAAGCCAGGCAGGAAATCAGAACAGAGATAGAAAGAGAAGGCAGAATCAAAGGGACACCATATAGCTGCCGAAGGAGAAGGACCAGGAATCTTTCCAGTAAACCACAGCCTTGTGGTAATTTACAGATTAGTAGAAATTGGTTATATCAAAATGTAAGAGCTATCTAGAAATATGTCAGAGTCATTGGCTGAACAGTTTTATAATTAATATAGGTTCTGTGTGACTATTTGGTTCTGAGTGGCTGTGAAACAGTCTCCGCTTACAGTCAGAAAAGCACAGTGATTTAAGTTCAGTGACTGAACTACACATCAAGATGGAAGGACAGAAAAGACTACAAGAAATTTTACTTTGACCTCCACATGCACTCCATCACGTGCACAATGCACAACACACATGCACGCACACACACCATGTAGACACAATAACAAATTTTAAAAGAGCATAACTGCTTAATAATGAAGAACCAAAACTTTAAATATTTTCTTATCAATTTACACATACCTATGATATTTCTGCATTACATATTTATGCTAAGTAGTATTCTCAGCACTGATTATAAAATCAAGTTAATCACTAACTTTAAAAAAATACTCAAGATTCTAAGTTGTTCATTATCAAATAAATTCTCCATCCATCTCATCTTTAAAAGATGATAAAATAAATGCTTTTGTTTTAAAATAAATTTCTTTAATATGTTTTACCATTAAATCTTTAATTTGTATACCTATTTCACATATCTATATACTCAGTATAATATAAAACTTCTCAGGTAAATATGAGTTACAAGTGAGAAAAGGTTAAAAAGACCTGTAGTAGAGGACCTATTAGTTCAGTTCTTTCAGAACTTGGAAATATGTGAGGTATGCAGAGAGCTCCCTCATGGAACACAGGGAAGGTGACATTGCAATGTCAAATGTTTAGCAACACATAAAAACTGGAAGACAAATTTTTACTCAGAGAATTTTTTGGGTTCTTTCCACCAAGCCTACCACTTGAGTTCAATCAGGCCCCGCATGGTGGAAAGAGATGACCAGTTCTTGCAGGTATCCTTTAGAGTCCACATATGCTCCAGAACATACAACATACCCCACAGATAAACAAACACAGAGATAGATATGACAGATGGATGGATGGATGGATGGGTGGGTGGATAGACAGACAGAAAATTTACAAAGAAAGAAACTGAAAATAGGAATAAGTTTATAAAGTAAAATTCCTCTTTCCTATCCTTTTGGGACCTGAATTTCAAAATGGTAAAAGGCCACTGTCCCTCCATTACCTTACAGAAGTTTAGGTAAGTGTTAAAACCACACTGAAGAGAGAGGCAAAGGACAAAAATTACATAAGAATGCATGAGCATACTAGCATACTGCCATCAAAACATTTGCAACCACTTTCAATTTTTTTAACTCTATTTGTTTTGGCATTAGAAATTATCAAATATTCTACCATTTATTCCTGGTTCTGTGATACTCTAAAATACTTTCCTAACTCCTTATAACTACTTTCTTATAAAATATTCTGCCATTCATTTCAGTATCTAGGACAACCTAAGCGACTTTCACCACCACAAGTTAGTAAATGGCAACTGTAGTGTGTAAATGGAGACTGTATTTTAGTTTCTTATCTGCCCAGACATGAATATTCACACAAAAACCTATACTAATTACAACACCATTTAACCAATGTCTTAGGCACATTCTTAAGCTAGCTTTTATATCGTAAATTAACTCATCTCAATTAACCTATCTATCATCATGAGGACGTGGCCTACAGGTATGGTCCTGGTGTCTTTCTCCTTCAGCTACGTGGTGTCTCCTTGACTCTGCCTACTCTTTCTCTATATCTCTGTTCATATTTAGCTGCCTAGTTTTACTCTGCTAAGCCATTGGCCAAAACAGCTTTATTTATCAACCAATAAAAGCAATACATATACAGAAGGACATCCCATATCATCTCCCCTATTCTGTCTAAATAAAATGGAAGGGTTTAACTTAAACATAGTAAAGTTACAGATAGCAAAACAGGCATCAATTAAGAATTACAGTTACAATATTTAGTCTATTTGTACCAGGCAAAAATTAAAGAAAATATTCTATCATCTATCTTATCTTTGTGAATCAAAAGTTTTATATCTAATTTATCTTTTATTATAACTAAGGAAAACTATAACTGTCTGTCTTCAACACTATCAAAGACCCTAAAAGGATATAATATTACCTAAGCAAACAAGAAATGCATTGTAAGCAACTTTTAAAGATCTAGAAATGACAGAGACATCTTGCTGCCTGGACAGCCACCCACAGTTCTTTTGTACTATTGGGGCATCCATTTCAGTATACAGGCCCATAGGATCTAGCAGACTTTTCTGTGAAGCAGGAAATCTGAGAGACTGGTTTGCCTATATTGGCAGTTTTTCGGTTACTTTCTTCTGTATCCTGCAGAATGTCTGCCAGGTCCCTCTGTGAAGCAGGAATCCTGAAGGACCATTCTGCCTTTTGGAAAGTTCAGAAGTCAGTCACTTTTCTGTGGCTCCTGCATATGTAGTTCATACAGTATACTATCAAGCAGTCCAGATAAGAGCAGTTTCTTGCCCAAATGGCTAATTTTGTCACATTGAAGGCAAATTCCATAGCAAGTTTCTTTGATGCCCATCAACCTCTTTGAAGTAATTAGAGCTGCCAGAAGCAGAAATCTCTCACTGTTGAGAAATGTCTAAATTCTTAAAACCATTTAAATGTCATATTCTGTAGGTCTTTGAAAAGACTGAAGACTACCTATCCATCTGCAATATCTCTGTAATCTAGAAAACCTAACTAGCATGACTACAAGTTTGACAACTACAGATGACTAACAATCCATAAATTTTTAATTTTACATTGTATTTTTAAATAAACCATATAAACATAATACCTTAAAGAAGAGCAGAAATACATATACACAGAGCAAAGAAGTCGGGACCACGAGGGGTGCACCCACCCACTGAGACAGTGGAGCTGATCTACTGGGAGCTCACCAAGGCCAGCTGGACTATTACCAAAAAAAGCATGGGATAAAACTGAACTCTCTGATCATGACGAACAATGAGGGCTGATGAGACGCCAAGGACAATGGCATGCAGTTTTGATCCTACGCAATCTGCTGGCTTGGTGGGAGCCTAGCCAGTTTGGATGTTCACCTTCCTAGATATGGACGGAGGGGGGAGGACCCAGGACTTACCACAGGGCAGGGAACCCTGACTGCTCTTTGGACTGGAGAAGGAGGGGGAGAGGAGTGGGGGGAAGGGGAGAGGGGTGGGAGGAGGGGGAGAAGAGTGGGAGGAGGGGGAGAAGAGTGGTAGGAGGGGGAGGGAAAGGGGAGGCTGGGAGGAGGTGGAAATTTGTTTTTTTTTCTTTATTCTTCTTTTATCAATAAAAAAAAATAAAACTGTAACCCAAATAAAAGCAAACAAAAAAAAAATCAACCTTAAATTTGTATCAATAGACCAAGATCCTTAACAATGCAAAGTATTCATCTTTATATCAAAACACTTATATTTTTGAACTAAAAATCACCCAGTCACTTATTTTTGTTACATACCAGAGAGACAATGAACATATTAAAAGGAAAAAGTGTTTTTATGCCAACATATTTCACTGGGCTTCTCTTCTGGACTCTGCCGTTCAGGAAACAGGGACTGCCTTTGCAGTAAGCTGTGGCTCATCTCCCTTTAACCTATGCTTAGGTTAAGGAAGACTGTGTTTATACAATTATGTAATTAAGTTTAAACCATATACAGCAATTAAATTATTCAAAGCCTCAATACAGTAGCTAACTTTTGGAAATGACTTTTTACAAAACCTACTTTGCAAAGTAAAAGAATGTTTTATGTGCTATTAACAACCACCTTCTCTATGCAAGTATCAGAACATATTTATTTCACTTTTTATTTTCAATTCTTGTGAATGCCTTAGGAAAGTAAAAATTACATATAAACATTGTCAACTACTGTATTTCTAAAGTCAAAATGATTATCACCTAAGTGTTTAATTTCTGCAATGACTAATTTTTAAAACTCAAAATTGCTACTGATGTAATTTAAAAATGGCACTGCGAAATGCCTATTTATGGGTGGCAACAACATAAAGGATAAAATGTACAGAATATGAAAAGTATAAAATGGCATGGCTCCATAAGTACAAAAACAGCTGCATTCTGACTACAAATGTGGAAATCTGACTCAAGTCTCAAGGCATAAGGGCCTGAAGCAGATGTGCTGGAACTGGGGCATATTCAGTCCAGGAAGCTCGACAGGTGGAACTGCTGACACAAAGCACTCACGTGCCAGAAATGAAGCATCACAAATGGAAAGGCAGTCTCAACAGTGCACACTGCTCTACCCCTAAGTTCAGTTACATCTATAAGAACAAAGGGTAAACATGTCACTTACGATAACATCTTTGGTTTTCAAAGTAATACTTAAAAAAATAAAAATACATCAATCTGGTTTAACAAGTCATACTCATGCTAAAAGAAGTTTTACTAAACAGCTGAAGGTCAAGATCCCAAGTATGCAAAACTATCTTCAGAAAACTTGGGATGTAGCATGCTTAGGTTACTTAGATATCATCAATGTCTTCATCATCATCTCCAATATCATCAAACTGGATTTCATCATCATCCCCAGGACCAAATGTGTCTGTTTCATTGATTTTTGCATGTTCTGGAAGTTCTCCATATGCCTTCAGACTTCTTGCTTCATTTGCATTATACTTTAAGATTACATCAGCTTTGTTATCTTGATAGTCTCATAAACCAATCAATATAATGTCTGAGGTATTTATCCAAACCTTTTTTCTCAACTTTCCTCTGATGTGGCACAGCCTCCTTACACCGTCGAAACACGCTGCTTCCAACTGTCCATTTCCCAGCATTTTGATCACCTGGGCATACTCTTGCCATCTTCTTGAAACACCGACTCTCTTTTTCCAGATTCATTTTCATTTTTACCTCTGTGCTTGTTTTTGCCTCCTTTGCCTTTATTCTTCAGCATGATGGTAAGGGCAACCACAACAGTCGAGGTGAGAGACTCCTTACTGATGTTGCTGATGTTACTGACTTTTCCTCTCCAAGAGGAAAGGATGGGCAGCAGGAAGTGTCTAACAGTGGTAGGTTGGAAGCAAATCTGCAGCGGCTGGAGCTTTCTGGTAAACTGTTAGTACAGAAGATCCACAGGCAGCAGAAAGGGTTCCAGAGTCCTGGCTTCTGCTAGGGTGACAAAATGCAGTGGAAGCCCTTCACCACCACAGCTGAGCGAGCAGCCCAAAACCCTTATTTTTAGAAAAAGATTGACTGTGAGCATTTAATCATTTATGATCAATCCCCTGTAAATGAAAACAAACATTTATAAACAATCATTTTGGGAATTTGAGTATAGTTTTCTCCAAACTGCTTCTTGTTATTTGCTGGGTGAAGTATTTTTATGGTCCATGGAGAACTATCAAGGGGTCTTGTTCTATCAAAGCACATTAGCCTGGAAAGAATCCACAGGTTTTCATCTTCTGTGGAAACAAATGCAGAACCTCTTTTCCAAAGTAAAATATCCTTAGACTCAAATTTTGAAGTCAAGATACCTTTAAAATATATGTTGCTTTAATCTAGTAGTTCCCAGAATCAAATGTCTCTCTATAGTCAAGAAATTCAAAGAAAACACAGTAATATACATAAACCAGACTCCCTGTGTATTTTCCATATTTATATAGTTTTTTCTTTCTATTATTTTTAATATTTATTATCCTTATTCCTTTAATATATATTGTCTGTCTTCTTTAACATATAATAATATATAATATTATCTGTCTTCTTTAATATATCATATATAATATTGTCTGTCTTCTTATAAGCTTACATATAGTTTTAAATACACTGTGTCTTGTTCAGAGGTCTTTTATGTCTTAATTTTCCTATTGTGTATCTAAAAAACTTTTCTGACAAGGAGAATTTTATAATGATAAGCAGTGTGGTCAAGGCAGCCCTGGATGCTGGCTCTGCCTGTCTTGTCCTTTCAATATGGCAGCTGGCTCTGCCAGCTCTGGGAGCCATGTTCACTGCCCCAGCTCCAGGGATGCAGCAGTCTATGTTGCTTTCATTAAGCAATTTGCTGCATGCAGCTCTCAAACCCTATAAGTGCTCCATACAGGACCTCCCACTAGAGTCAGTGTAACACCCGATTCTGTGTTACACCCTCAGTACAGTTCCTGCGCCACTGTACCACATGCAAGTCGGGCAAGGGCCTGGAGATTGAAAGAACACACAAAGAGATCTGGGTCGTTCGAAAGGAGATCAGAAAAAAGCCCCTTTATTCAGACTTCCAGTCCTTAACTACCTAACTGCTGCGCAAGGACCTCCACCCAGGCAGGTGGGAAATTACCATATCAACAATGGAGTCAATGCCCTACAGCTAATCACCAGGTGGGGCAGGGGAAGTACAGGAACAAACAGAATGCTTTGTCAGCTGACCAGAAACTGTCCTCCAGATGCACCCCAGGAACAAGGGCAGACCTGGGCCCTACAAGTCAGACCCAGGCCCTACAAGTCAGACCATTTGTACCACCAGCATGAACCAGAAAGCTGACTCTTAAAGGAGTTTTACAGGTTTTGCTGCTAATGCTGAGTCAGGAAGCTTCTCTTACAGGAGTCTCACCTCTGTTTGCCACCAGCAAATAATCTATCTAAAAAATGTGGCTACCAATAAGCTGCATTTGGCTTCTGTTTTTGTGGATCTAGAAGCCTCTATTTTAAGCTATTTTAGGTTTTACATGGATCCATGCCACAGACGGTGGGCACCATATGCAAATGGTGACTGAAATTTAGTTTCCTGGCCACCCAGACATTATTAATCACACAAACTATATTAATTATATATTATTACAACAATGTTTGGCCAATGTCTTAGGCATATTCTTAGCTAGGTTTTATATCTTAAATCAACCCATTTCTATTAATCTTTGTATCACCACGAGGCAGTGGCCAACTGGTAAGATTCTGGCATCTTTCTTCAGCAGCTACATATCATCTCCTTGAGTCTGCCTACCCTCGGTCTATATATCTGTTTGTATTTCTCACCTGGCTTTACTCTGCTAAGCCATTGGCCAAAACAGCTTTATTCATCAACCAATAAAAGCAACACAAATACAGAAGGACATCCCACATGAGTAGTGGTCATGCCTGCGGCACAGTACCATCTTTTCTACCTTCCAATCCCTTACACCAGCATCTACACTAAATCTTCCCAAGAAAGTATGTGTGCAACACTCACTAAGTGCACATGTATTTCAACCAGCTCTGTGTACATAGTAAGGGTCACTTTTTCCACTTTACACACAAGGAAGCTAGAACTCAAAAGTGAATACCAATCTGAGGCCACAATGGGAGGGGAAAGAATAAGCCACAATCATAAAAATACATAATACCAAGATAAATTCAGCCATAGTCCCTCACTAAGAATATGATATACATTTATAGAAGCAAAGATAGCCAGGCACTGCAGAATACAGCTTTAATCACAGTATTCAGGCAGAGGCACGCAGAATGTGCTTACAAACACATTCAAAATAAATAAATAATTTTAAAAATTTGGATGTGAAAGTTCTGCCTACACAACTATATGCATACCATGTGTATACCTAGAACCTGCAGAGACTATTGATCCAATAGAGCTGGAGTTACAGATGGTTGTGAGTCATCACATGGATTCTGAGGAACCAAACCCAGGTTCTCTGCAAGAGCCATGAGCATTCTTGGTCACAGAACTTTAACAATTCTGTTCTCAGACTACATGTATTTCACAGGTTTTGTAGTTTTCAACTTTAAACATATACATAAAAATTTATAGATTAAATCTAAAATCAATTTATTCTGTTGAAACAAAAATGAACAATATTAATTTAAAAAGAAAAGACAAACAAAAGCACAGGATTCTTTAATTTATTACTGATTACTAATAATCTGGTAATTTTTATGGCATTAAAAACATTAATAATTGGTACACTCATCCACTGCTGGTGGGAATGCAAACTTGTGCAACCACTTCAGAAATCAGTGTAGCGCTTTCTCAAGAAATTCAGGATCAACCTACCCCAGGACCCAGCAATACCATTCTTGGGAATATACCCAAGAGATGCCCTATCATATTACAAAAGCATTTGTTCAACTATGTTCATAGCAGCATTATTTGTAATAGCCAGAACCTGGAAACAACCTAGATACCCTTCAATGGAAGAATGGATGAAGAAAGTGTGGAATATATACACAATAGAGTACTACTCAGCGGTAAAAAACAATGACATCTTGAATTTTGCATGCAAATAGATGGAAATAGAAAACACTATCCTGATTGAGGTAACCCGAACCCAAAAAGATGAACATGGGATGTACTCACTCATTATTGGTTTCTAGCCATAAATAAAGGACATTGAGCCTATAATTCATGAGTCTAGAGAAGCTAAATAAGAAGGTGAACCCAAAGAAAAACATACAGTTATCCTCCTGGATATTGGAAGTAGACAAGATTGCCAGGCAAAAGTTGGGAACTTTGCGGTGGAGTGGGATGGGGGTAAGGGGAAATGGGGAGAGAAAAGAGAGAAGGGGAGGATGGGGAGAGCTTGGGGAATGGGGTGGTTGGGATAAAGGAAGGGTGGATATGGGAGCAAGGAAGTATATATCTTAATTAAGGGAGCCATTTTAGGGTTGGCAGGAGACTTGACACTAGAGGGGTTCCTAGGTGTCCAGGGAGATGTCCCCAGCTAATTCCTTGGGCAGCTGAGGAGAGGGTGCCTGAAATGGCCCTATCTTATAGCCACACTGATGAATATCTTGCATATCACCTTAGAACCTTCATCTGGCTATGGATGGAAATACAGACAGAGACCCACACTGGAGCACCGGACTGAGCTCCCAAGGTCCAAATGAGGAGCAGAAGGAGGGAGAACATGAGCAACAAAGTCAGGACCGTGAGGGGTGCACCCACCCACTGAGACAGTGGGGCTGATCTATTGGGAGCTCACCAAGGCCAGCTGGACTGTGACTGAAAAAGCATGGGATAAAACTGGACTCTCTGAACATGGCGGACAATGAGGGCTGATGAGAAGCCAAGGACAATGGCACTGGGTTTTGATCCTACTGCATGTACTGGCAGCATAGTCTAGCCTGTTTGGATGCTCACCTTCCTAGACCTGGATGGAGGGGGGAGGACCTTGGACTTCCCACAGGGCAGGGAACCCTGACTGCCTTTTGGACTGGAGAGGGAGGGGGAGAGGAGTGGGGGGAGGGGGAGGGAAGTGGGAGGAGGTGGAAATTTTTAATTAAAAAAAAAAAGAAAAAAAATAAAACCAAAAAAAAAACATTAAAAGTTTTCTACTGAGAGATGGGCATAGTGGCACACACCTGCAAACCAAGCACTGGGGAGGAAAAAGAAAGAGCATCACTGAGTTCAAGTTCAGCCTGAGATAAACACCAAGACTCTAAAGAAAGGAAAAAATAAAACTGAAATGGGAAGCAGGTACTCATGACTACAGGTGAAACTGTGAACGACAGATGCTTTCCACAGACAACTCAGCACTATCTACCAACAGCTGCTGATGCAAACCCGTTTGTGCTCGCAATTCTGTTTCTGTGTGAGGACGTAATCAAGGATACACAGATATGTGTTATAAGACAACAATGTCAGTAAGTAGCAGAAAGGAAGAAGGGAGCAACAGGGAGCAAGAGAGGACAGAGAAATGCAACATAAATATTCAAAACAAATAATTAGTGACCTAAGGATAAATCTAAGTCAACTAACAAAATGGCATATAGCCATTAAATTAATTATACCACGTAGTTAATTGTATATAAACCCAAGTTTATGAAATATTTTATAATCTTGTTTTCTCCAAGTATATAATGCCACATATAATTTACATACAGGTACATAAGAATACATGTAAGACCCTCTTCAAATTTTCAAGTTTGGAAAGAGAAGCAACAGATTTCAATAAAATTTTTCTCTTAATAATGTCAAGTATTCCTTAGTGTTACTTATTTGCATTATATCCACTCCTGAATTTCTAGATGGACTTCTCATTATGGGAGTGATGGAAACCCAGTATCTTTCATGATGCATAAGATCTGGTCACCCTAGCTTAATAGATCATAAAACAGAAAATGATGCATAACAATAAGTCAACTGGCAAATTCAAGGTAACATAAGGCTCTGCCGGAGTCATAGCTCACAGTGGATATCCTTTTCAGTTAAGTATTTCCATGTCTCTTAGACTGAAGCATACTGAAGTGTTTGGGTTTGAAAGCCAGATCCTCATTAGTTTAAGTCCTAATGTTGAGCAAATGATCTAGCCTCTCTGAGCCTCATACTCCACAGCCAGAAAATATGGTAAGCAGTCTCTATTGTTATTATAAGAGTGTAATTGTGAGCGTTCAAACTCGTCTACGCAGTCACATCCTCTTACAGTTGTGAACATTTAAACTTGTCTATGCAATCCTAACCTCTTACAGTTGTGAGCATTCAAACTCATCTTGCAGAACACCTGTACTGGGCTTAACATTTTCATCACAAAGTTATAAAAAAATCAAAATCATACTGCTGTATTTTAGTGAACTTGCCCCTGGCCATTTCTACAGGCATCAAGGGAACGAATAAACCATTTTTCTTCTGGACTCTTATTTGGGTCCTGAGGAATCTCCTAGAGGAATCATCAAGGAGGAACTGTCTCCACTGAAGGGTGCATATCCTCGGGAGCTAACTACTCAAGTGGTGAGCATCACACTGGTACAGAACTTTGGGCAAAGCAGTCAAATAATACTTTATCATGGTCAGGGCAGAGAACTTTGGAATTTCACAGAATTCACAGTCTAGCATGCACTGATGTACAACAGGAGCCATGAGAAACAGTCTATTGTTCTTCTTATGGCTTCAAGTGAAAGCTTTGAAGATGATGGTGTAATCAAAAACATGAAAAAAAATCAACATTTTTACACACACTACCCAAACTATAAAGCATAAAACTTAAGTATACATTTACCTTAACAAAAGTATGTTCTTCACAAAAAACAAAGTGGGGATGCACTGCATGAAGAAAAGTTATCCCCAAAGGGAAAAGGATAACTAAATCTTATGTGGAAATATGAAAAATCATCATAATACCAAAGATAATTTTACATAAATCACAGCAGTCTTGTAATTGTATTTAAAAGAAACAGTCTACTGAAGGAGAAAATAGTCTAACATAGGGAGATATGCTTTGATAAAATATCTGTCTGATTAATGTCCTGGAAAGAGATCATGTCATGTTTTATAAAAGATGTTTCAGTTTGTATAGTACTATGTATTAGTGTGAGATGCTATTTAAAACTCAATAAGAAGGTGAATCCAAAGACAAACGCATAGGCATCCTCCTGAATATTAACCTTCATCAGGTGATGAAAGGAGACAAAGACAGAGACCCACATTGGAGCACCGGACAGAAATCTCAAGGTCCAAATCAGGAGCAGAAGGAGAGGGAGCACGAGCAAGGAAATCAGGACCGCGAGGGGTGCACCCACACACTGAGACAATGGGGATGTTCTATCAGGAACTCACCAAGGCCAGCTGGCCTGGGTCTGAAAAAGCATGGGATAAATCCAGACTAGCTGAACATAGCAGACAATGAGGACTACTGAGAACTCAAGAACAATCGCAGTGGGTTTTTGATCCTACTGCACGTACTGCCTTTGGGGGAGCCTAGGCAGTTTGGATGCTCACCTTACTAGACCTGGATAGAGGTGGCCGGTCCTTGGGCTTCCCACAGGTCAGGGAACCCTGATTGCTCTTCGAGCAGATGAGGGAGGGGGACTTGATCGGGGGAGGGGAGGGAAATGGGAGGTGGTGGCGGGGAGGAGGCAGAAATCCTTAATGAATAAATAAATTTAAAAAAAAATATTGAAAATCAATAAAATTGGGAATGGAATAATGACTCAGTGGTTAAGAGCATTGGCTGTTCTTCCAAAGGACCTGGGTTCAATGACCAAACCATACATGGTGGCTCACAAATCTGTAACTCCAGTTCCTGGGGATCCGATGGCCTTTTATGATCTCTGGGGACACTGTAAGCAAGTAGTGCACAGACACAAAGCGCAAACACAAAATAATAAATCAAAAATAAAATGTCAAGTCAAATGTGGTTGCACACATTTTTAATTCTAGCACTCTAGAGGCAGAAGCAAGAAGATCTCTACAAATCTGAGTTAAGACAAGGAAAGGCTACATAGGGAGAGTCTGTCTCATAATTAATTAGCAAATAAAGAAACTAAAAAAAATATATGTTTTCAACTCCAGCACCTGGGAAACAGACCTGCTCAAATCTCTTGAGTTTAAGGTCAACCTGGTCTCCACGGTGAGTCCCAGGACAGCTAACAATATTCTGTAGGACACAGACACTGAATAAAAAATTATATATATATATATACATATATAAATGTTTATATAAATGCACACACATATCTATGTGTGTGTTTGTATGTGTGTGTGTTTGTGTTACTTTAAAAACACAAAGAACCAAATGTACTCTACTTTGTTATTTGGGAACTACAGAGATTGGCTCAAGGGTTAAGAGCAAATAGCACTTGTTGCTCTTGCAGAGAACCAGGTTTCAGTCCCCGAGCTCCACATGAGCACCACGGCGGGCATGCTCTGATACAATAAATAAATAAGATTAAGTAAAAAATAAAAACAAGTATTAAAAGTAGGACTAGCCGTATGGCTCAGCAGTTTAAGGTGTTTACCATCAAACCTTAATCCCTGCAACCCATATGATAAGAAAACAGACTTCCACTAATTGTCCTCCGACCTTCACACGCACAGTGCGGCTCACATACACAAAAAATCATAAACTTAAAGATAATATCTAAAGACAACTGTTTTACGAAGGATCTCAAACTGCATCACCTATTCCAGATCAAGCGTCAGGCAGGCAGTGGGCAGGAGGCTCTCCCTTCTAGCTATCGAGTCAGGCACTAAGCTTACAGACACCTACAGCTACCCTGAGCTATCACATGGGTTCCAGAGTCTGACCCCAAAAGAATCCTGCACATCATGCACTTTTATAACAGGTGAGCTTATCTTCCTGGCCCTATGGCCAAAACTTATCTAGCACTGTGAAGAAGTGACCCATATTTATGATAAAGTTTTAATTAAATATACAAGGAAGCTCTCAGAATTTTTCTTCTTCCTGCCATCAGGTACTAAAGTTTCCCTGGAGAGATTATGCAGACTAAGATTTGGCTCCCTCTGGATGTTGAGGCTATAAACAATGACAAAAAGGATGCCCTTGTCCTAGGAAAGCATTAGACACAGTATTTATTACAAATGCAGCATGTTTTAATAACAGTTAAAGTCATCTATTCCATACAAGGTAGGAAGTCATCAAATCTTAAAGTAATCCTCAATAATATGAATCAGTCGCTGTCCTACTTCTTGTCTAGGAAACTCCTCTGGCCACTCCTTTAAGAGTAAACAAAAGGTGAGTCACCAAAGGAAGCCATTGTCTAGAAGACAATTTTCAAGGCCGTTTCTCCACCATTTTCCCCACTACAGAATAAGATCCTGACCTGCCATGGCAGCTGCAGTCATAACGTGGATGACGCCAGACAGAACTTTTAGTTTTTATTCATTTCTAATAAAGCTTTATCTTGTGTTTGTACAAACCTGCCATATTTCTCTTTTCCAGATGACCATGACACTAAAGCAGAGCTTACACATCTAATAGTGCTCAATTTCTCACCTCTTGCTGACACAGCATTTTCCTAAGTAAGTCAGCAAAGACAAAGTCTCTAGCACAGGACAGTTCCTTTGTGCTCAGAATCTAGCCATTCTGTTGAGGGAACCTAAGGGGAAATTTTAAAAAATCAGCTTTAGCTTGTCAAAAGTAACAAATTATTTCATTCAATGCCACAGTCCACTTCAGAATAGCACCTACCATAGACCAGACAAAACTCAATGCCAGGCGAGGAGATGTGCTTCTACAGAGGCAGCACTCAAATCATTCTGAGTTCTCTAAGTGAACCGTGGATACAGAAAATTTAAAATTTAAAAAGAGTCTCTCAAATAGGCACCATCTTTAGCACAGCCATCAGCTGGAAAAAATAAGACATCGAAGTGATATATTTCAGATTCTAATAACCAAAAAGTTCATCTTAATTTCAATTAATTTCACAACATAGAACAGTACGTGTTTTAAGCCCCACATTCATTCCTCCTTAAAATTCAAAATGCAACTGAGGGATCTTGTAAAATAAAAAAATAAGTTATATAATTTCTTATTACAAGAGGGAAGAACAAGGGCACACTTGCAACCATGCTTAAGCAAAACCAAATTACAACAGTGTAAAACAGCCATGTCTAACTCCTAGAAGCACTGATTTGGGCTCCAGAGGCTCAGGCAGCTTACTTCTCTGGCTCTGCCATCTGACACACACTTTGTCTCAGAAGCTCAGGCCAGCTCCACATCTGTCACTGTCTTCGGGGGTATCCACTAGAACCAAGGCTATATCTTTATTAATAGCCTCTCCTGGTCTCTTGAGGGAATTTTGATTCGGCTACATGGTTCCAAGTCTCAGCTTCTCACCATGGGCCTCTCAATACTGCAGCTTACATGCTGCTAAAAGCAGTCCTCATGTGCAGGGATTATAGACATCTACCACCATATACAGGGTTATCTGCTACTAGGGATTGAACATAGGCTTTTGTACATACTAGAGAAACACAAATTTCCATACATCCCTAAACCTAAATGTTCCTAAAAAGGGCCAACAACAACAAAAACAAACAATCAACAAACTAACAAAAACCAGATGAAGACAGAAAACATATGAATGGCTTCTGAGCATTAGGAATTAAAAACTAGATGACGACAAAAGGATACAGCCCAATCTGGAAGGACAAAGGAATTATTCTAATTTAATCAGTGGTTAGATGAATATACACATTTGTCAAAATCTGTAGGACATTATACACTGAAGTCAGAAAATTTGAATAAATGTAAAGGATATAATTTTAGAGAATAAAAGAAGTGGGAGACTAAGAAGACATAGTGACAATGTACTGAGTGAAGCTTGACTTTCCCTAGCTCACATCTGTGTGTGGTGTGTGCATTATGATGCAGGCCGCGTGCTAGTGCGTGTACCTAGGGAGAACAGTGGGTGTCAGCTGTCTTCCTCCTATCACTCTCCACCTTAGTCTTTGAGACAGTCACTCAGAGAACATGGAGCTCACAGACTGGCTAGACCAGCTGGCTAGGAGCCTCAGGGATCCTCCTGTCTCCACCTTCCAGCCCTCAGATTACAGACACACGGTGTCATGCCTGGTCCTCAAGGTTACCACATTAACATTTTACCCACTGACCCATTACCCAGCCCCTCCATAGCTTTTAAATGAATGTTAAAAGAACATCAAATATATGCTGAAAAATACAGTATTGTTCACATTATATGTGAATAACTGGGTCGTGTTAGGTATGATTAAGGCTCAACACATTACCTGTGTAGAAATGTTGAGCTCCAAAGCAGCCATAGACAATATGGGTGTGGCTGCAACTCACTAAATCCTTATTTACAGAAAAAGGCAGCAGGTCAAAGAAGATAGCACTACACTACCAAAATGCAGACTACCCTAGGGGATGCCTATGGTAGAGTAGGCAACAGATGAGCATTAAAGAGACTAGCCTAGAAGGTGGCAGGTGTATCAGTCCTGAAAATGGTAAAAATGTTGGTTTGACCCTGTTGAGTTACAGGCAAGTATGCTTTATCATAACGTACTAAATCTCATGTTCTCAATATGGGTGTATTTATTGCATTCTGTAATACCTCAACAAACTTGATTTGTTTTCTGTAGTAATAAGGGCGGCGGGGCTGGGTCCCCAAAACCCCAGCCGCCCGGCTCGGCTAGCCTATGCCCCGAAATAATTACACGGACACGGTATTCTTTTATAAACTGCTTGGCCCTTAGCTCTAGCCCTTACTGGCTAATTCTGATATCCCAATCAACCCATCTCTAACAATCTGTGAGCACCGGTCTTACCGGGAAGATTCTAGCCTAAGTCCATCCTGGGTCGGAGCTGGGGCATGGCGTGTGTCTGCCTGGGAGCGGGTAGCATGGCGTCTCTCCTGCGTCTGCTCCAGAGAGCAGAGCTGTGGAGTCTGCCCTCACTTCCTCTTCCTCCCGGCATTCTGTTCTGTTTACTCCACCCACCTAAGGGTGGGCCTATCCAATGGGCCTAGCAGTTTCTTTATTGCTTAGCCAAAGAAATCAACAGATTGATATGACACTCCCACATCACTTCCCCTTTTTCTGTTTAAACAAAAAAAGGAAGGCTTTACCTTTAACATAGCAAAATTACATATAACGAAACAGTTATCAAGTAAAAGTTACATCAGAAACATTTATACATATAACAAAATTGACCTTAAAATCCATACCAATACAAATTATTCATACCTATATCATTTCCCCCTTTAAATGTAAAAGAACATTTATAAACTATATTTGGGAACATGGGCGCAGTTTTTTCTCTCCAAACTGCTTCCTGCTGAATGGGGGCGTCGTTAATCAGATTATTTAGGGTGTAACCTGTGTGCCAGGTTTATCTCAGTTGGCAGTTGAGCAAAGCAATTTTCTGAAGATGTTCACAGCAACCCTTCAGGAGGACGTGGTCCATCATACCAAATCGGAATAGAAGAAATCCATAGAGTCTCATCCTCTGTGAAAACAAAAGAAGACTCTCTCCAAAGCATCATATCCTTAGACCCAAATTCTGAAATCGTAATACCCTTATATCCATTCTGGTTTAGCTTGGCAGCCCAGGTAATGAAATGTCTCTCTGTACTTAGCTCCTTCACAGTCAAAAATTTTAAAGAAAACACAATAATACAAAGAATCCAGACTCTCTGTGAATTTTTCATCTTTACGCGGCTTATTTTTACTCTATCACTTTACTTTATTCTGTCTCTTTAAAGACTTTACCTTTTTTTTTTAAACCATTAACTTTATTCTCTATATTCTTTTTCTTCTCTCTCCCAAGCCTACGTACATTCATCCAACAGTGTGACTCATTCAGTGGTCTGAATCTGTCCTATTGTGAATCTGCAATTTTTTACTATCCAGGAGCACTTTTGATTTATGCCTTTAAATCACTAGACGCTTACGAATCTAAGCTGAGACATTCCTAAATTAACTTTTTGCTTTTTGAGCGTATATCTGTGGACCAGGCTGTCTTTGAACTCTCAGAGATCCGCCTGTCTCTGCCTCCCAGGCATTGGGATTAAAGGTGTTTGCTACTACACCTTGAACTCACAGAGATCTGTTCGTCTCTGCCTTCTAGGCACTGGGATTAAAGGCGTGTGCTACCACACCTTGAAGTCACAGAGGTCTATCTCCCTCTGCCTCCCAAGTGTTGGGATTAAAGGTGTGTACACACAACAACTCTCTTCCTTTTTTTTTTTACTTTAAGAACTTTAACTTTTAGCTTGCATATATTTTTAACACACAGTAAACCATTCAGAAGTTTTCTCTGTCTTTGAATCTCTCTTTACTGTATATCTCTCTTTTTCTGACCACAAGAGCCTTTACTTTACCAAGCAATATCAGTAGGATTAAAGGCGTGGCTTTGACGGCTGGATCCAGCCCATTCCTTAGCTTTTCAGCCTCATGGCTGAGGTACTGGCTGTAGCCATGTTTATAGCATTTCAAGGTCCCTGCCAACCAGCAAACTACAACAGACAACACTCAAGTCCTCTCTCTGTAGCCGGCCCTCCTGCCTCAAACAGTGAGAGTTTGCCCTGGCAGGATGGCCCAGAAAGCCGGCATTTTAAAACGGCGCAGCTTTTTTCCTGCTACGGCTGAAAACCGAAAAGCATGCGTTCAGCTTTTCGTCAACACCGTTTAAGTGTTTCGTGGCAGGACCTCTTAATGAGCTGCAGGCTTTGCAGCTGAAGCTGAGTCAGGAAGCCTCTTGGGGCTACCAGGTAGGAGCGGCACTCAGCACTTTAATTCTGAGACTGAGCGTGCAGCACAGAAATTCTTTTCATCCAAGTAACATCCAAATCTGATAGGCAGAGCACTGCGCAGTCTAAAAACACGTCTCTGTATGGCAGCAGGAATCGGCCATGCTCTTCCGCCTGCCTAAGCCTGATTCTGCCTTCTGCCCAGGAGCAGGCGGGGAGCTCTGAGTCATCGCACGGTCTCAGAGCACTCTCCTTCCGATCCCAAGCGGGAACACAAACATAAAGCCAGAGTTTGCACTGGCAGCACAGCCCCGGGAAGCCACACTTTAAAATAACGCAGCTTTTTTTCTTCTACTGTCGCTGAATCAGGAAATCTCTCTACAGCACGCCACCAACAAACAGCAAAAATCTGTGTTAAACGCTCTCTTCCTTATTTTTAAGCCTTCTCAGGTTTTTTAAGTGGGTTTAGTTAGCCACACGTCTGGGCGTCATTTGTAGTAATAAGGGCGGCGGGGCTGGGTCCCCAAAACCCCAGCCGCCCGGCTCGGCTAGCCTATGCCCCGAAATAATTACACGGACACGGTATTCTTTTATAAACTGCTTGGCCCTTAGCTCTAGCCCTTACTGGCTAATTCTGATATCCCAATCAACCCATCTCTAACAATCTGTGAGCACCGGTCTTACCGGGAAGATTCTAGCCTAAGTCCATCCTGGGTCGGAGCTGGGGCATGGCGTGTGTCTGCCTGGGAGCGGGTAGCATGGCGTCTCTCCTGCGTCTGCTCCAGAGAGCAGAGCTGTGGAGTCTGCCCTCACTTCCTCTTCCTCCCGGCATTCTGTTCTGTTTACTCCACCCACCTAAGGGTGGGCCTATCCAATGGGCCTAGCAGTTTCTTTATTGCTTAGCCAAAGAAATCAACAGATTGATATGACACTCCCACATCAGTTTTCAAAATGAACTTGAAATTTTCATGTGACAACATCAATGATATGGAAAGGCCTGACCTCTGAGGCATCAACTCAATGACACATTAAGGCCTACTAGGTAATTTTTCCTTATCCTAAAAATTGGTTAATAATTTCATTCTCAGGATTCTTTGTTGGTCCCCACCCATAGGAGGGAGGGGTTGAGAATGAAATGATGAAAGTAGGTAAAATAAAGAGCACCTATCACAGAAGAAAACTGAGTGAACTAATTTTAAATGATAAGTATGAAAATGACAGTAAAGAACAGCAGCTACACTGACCTCCTCCGTAGTCTGCTTTAAATATCCAGACACTGCTCACTGTTAACTGCTGTTTTACCCGACATCAGGCCCCAGCATCAAAGTCAGCTGCTGCATCCACTGTGATTTGAAACTAACAAGCATTCTGAACAAAAAGTTAGTTTAAAAATACTCCCTGATAATTATTCATGGAGATAAAATGTGAGAAGACCCAAACAGAAAATGACAACAGGCCAGCGTTCCCAAGCAAGAGGAAGGACAGATGTCTTATACTAGTTTAGTTGCTTTCCATGGGGGAAAATAACAGTGAAGCGAGTGACAAGTATTCCCTTGAGGGCTAGGGTTTACATTTTGTCCATACCAGGAGCTGATCAATGAAACTGCACCAGCACACAGTATGGGGCTTTCTGGCCTGTTTCCCACAACAGCAGCATTTAGCTGACAGGATAATAGTGGGGAATGGGAGTGGAGCTGGAGGTGGAAATAAGAAGCAAAGATACAAAGTCTGAGAAAGATAAAGTGGCTTGCTCAAGATCAGACAGTGGAAAATAGCAATGTCCTTTATTAGAGATCACAAGAGAGTACCAACTTGGGGTTCTACAAAACTTGATGCTTAACATCTAGGAAAGGCTTTCCCCTATGTTGACACCTCATGTTAAAAAGGGTAACTGATTGCAGTGTGCTACCCTAATTAATTCCAAACCTTTCAAGAGTAATTCATTATTTCTGGTGGCAGGAACTGATTCTAAGATCAAGAGCAGGCTTATTATCAGAAAATAAAAATCCCTACAAGAAGCCTACATCATGGCATAAAGAGTAAATGCCTCACACCTTCCCCTTTCTTTCACTTACCATCCGTATCATACAAATGTACCAAGACTCAGCTCTGAAGAGGTAAAACAAAGCACCCCATTGCCCAATGTAGAATTCAATCAGTGTTTCAGTACTGATCTACCAGTCCAACCTCCCAGCAAAGACTGATAAAAATAATGTCTGATCTACTTACAATGACCTGATCAACACAAAGATGAACTAGAAACTATACACTGAAGACATGTGCATAAAATAAACATCTTCCTACTAACAGCTTCCTTCTCTCTCCCCCAATGTAGTAAGCTAGGCAGAACACACAGCACAATGACAATCACTTCCATAAGGATGTTCATCCTTGTCAGTAATAACTATAGTTCAAGACTCTTTCAGTGAACTTAAAAGTTAAATTTAAGGAAAGCAAGGATCAAAGTCCAAGCTTTCCCAGGTAATTTGGTCAAAGATATATATATATATATATATATATATATATATATATATATATATATATATATATATCCACAGTCTTTAGGTTCCATCAGGTAAACTGTTCTAAAACATATCTACTCCATTTGGTATCTTAAAAATTCTAAACTAAGTTGGTACAACCCACTTTAATAAAAACTTTCTTCTGTAAATGGTGGCATTTGGAAAGGCAAGTGAGTGGTGTGCTTAAGTCTCTTAACTGTGTATTATGCTAACACCCAGTCCAGTTCTATCTTGTGCAAACTTGAGACGTCAGAAAGCCATATTGTTTTCAAGGCCAATGGAAAATGGAAAAGTTAAACTGTCTGTAACTTAGACACTGTGGTGCTTTGAATAAGAACGGCCCCCACAGGATCTTAGATTTGAATGTTTGGTCACCAGGCAGGGACATTAGTTAACAGGGTAGGAGGTGTGGCCTTGCTGGAGGAATATGTAACTGGGAGTGGGCTTTGAGGTTTCAGAAGCCAAAGCCAGACCCAGAGTCTCTCTTTTCATGTTGCTTGTGGATCCAGATGTAGAACTCTCGGCTACTTCTCTAGCACCATGTGTACCCGCATGCTGCCATGCTTCCCAACAAGATGACAAACCTAAAACTTTGCAACTGTAAGCAATCTCCAATCAAATGCTTTCCTTTTTAAGAGCAGCCATGGTCATGGTGTCTCTTCACAGCAACAGAACACTGAGACGGACACACTATTGCTAGTATTGGAAACAATCATCTCTTGTCATTTCCCAAACCACACAGCTGTACAGAATTCTTTCCTTCCACACCACCTGGAATCTCACTGAGAAGAAGGCTAACAGGCGATGTAACAGTATAGTTTCTATCATCCTCCTGGTCAAATGACATTTTGTGATTTTCCAGCCAGCTGTGAGTTTAGAGTCGGGATAAGTGTCACAGTGTGAATGTGGAGGTCAGAGAACAACTTTCAGAAGTTGGTTCTCTTCTTCTATTATGTGGAGTTCTGGAGGCTGACCTCAGGTCATCAGGTTTGGTGACAAGTGTCTTTACCGACTGAGCTATCATCTGTCCAGAAACATCATTTAAAAACACTTTCTATCTCCATCCATCACCAGATGAAGGTTCTATGATGATATGCAAGATATTCGTCAGTATTGCTATAGGATAGGGTCATTTCAGGTTCCCTATCCTCAGCTGCCCAAGACAGAGACCCACGCTGGAGCACTGGACTGAGCTCCCAAGGTCCCAATGAGGAGCAGAAGGAGGGAGAACATGAGCAAAGAAGTCGGGACCACGAGGGGTGCACCCACCCACTGAGACAGTGGAGCTGATCTATTGGGAGCTCACCAAGGCCAGCTGGACTGTGACTGAAAAAGCATGGGATAAAACTGGACTCTCTGAACATGGCGAACAATGAGAGCTGATGAGAAGCCAAGGACAATGGCACGGGGTTTTGATCCTACGTAATGTGCTGGTTTTGTGGGAGCCTAGCCAGTTTGGATGTTCACCTTCCTAGATATGGACGGAGGGGGGAGGACCTAGGACTTACCACAGGGCAGGGAACCCTGACTGCTCTTTGGACTGGAGAGGGAGGGGGAAAGGAGTAGGGGGAGGGGGAGAAGGGTGGGAGGAGGGGGAGGGAAATGGGAGGCTTGGAGGAGGTGGAAACTTTTTTTTTCTCCTTTTCTCAATAAAAAAAATAAAAAATAAACACTTTCTAAAGTCATGTAAAATGTATCAAAATTATCATTTGAACCACCAGGAAGCAGCCACAACACAATATCGGACAGTGTACTAAGTCCCTTTTACTGTTTCATGCATTCCTAAGAACGTGTAACGCTACTACCCCCTACAAGGAAAAAAACAAGCTCAGCACTTAAGTGAAATGCTCAAGGCTTCAAACACAGATGAAAAGAAGATAAGGATCTAAAACCAAATTTACATAAATAGAAAAACTGAATTTCTTCTAAATTGAGCTCTCTTCCAGTTTCACAATAGAGGAGCGGGAAGAGCTATGAATGAATTTGTTTAGCGGTTTAATAGTCTCAAGGAGGAGGAGTGAGGGACAGATTTCTAAACTGCAATCTTTTCTTGGAAGTACTGTCCAAACCCCACTCATCTTCTAGAACAAATCAATAAATTAATCAACAAATAAAGAGTTTTGAAATCTAAGGAAAGTGATACAAACCTTCTATGGTAGCCCTAAAGAAACTGAGGCAAGGAAGTCCTGAGTTCAAAGCCAGCCTACACTACAAGACAAACACTAAAACAAAGAGAAAGAGGGAAGCTAAGCCTTTAATTCCAGCACTCAGAAGGCAGGTAGAAATCTGTGAGTTCAAGACCAGCCTGGGTTACATAGTGAGATCCTATCTCAAAACAGAGAGAAGCCTTAGCAAATTTTCCTAATCTAAATTTCACCACAGATGTGCAAGCTAATTACCATCCCGTTCAAGGCCCAAGAATTACTAAGTCTCTCCCGTGTACACTATCAGTAGCTGGTAAAAGTCACTTCACCCAAATCAAAGGAATGCTCAATACCAACTGTGTGTAGAGACTTTTCTAGTAAAGACAGTACATAGCAAAATACAGCCCATAAGAGTCCTTAAGGAGGAAAAAGACCAGGAAAGACCATTTATACTACATACAGTCTCCATTTAGTGAAGCAAGTTAAATTCTAAGAAATCCTGACACAAACTTATGTGTTGTCACAGTCCAGGGAAGGAAAGCAACTGGAGTTCTGGTCACCTGATTTTGTAGGCAATTATGTTTGTATTATGTGACTCCCTAATAACTTCCAACTCCTGCCAACCTCCTTTCCCTCACCACACCCACCCAGGAAAGGAAAACTAAGCACAAAGATTGTGAGTCCTGGATTCCTGTGGCTTAAGAATATTTTCCCTTGGTTTCATCAGGTAAACAGAGCTGAATTTCAAGTCAATAAAAGCCAAACAAACCAGAAAACCCAAGCCACTCTTCTCTACATTATTCACATAGAAAATAAAGCAAAATATCATTTGCAGTATTTTTCAAAGAAAACTTTAACTTTATAAGATGCCAAAGAGATGCACCTGAAATTAACATGAAATGGCGTGGCCATCATGCTTCAGTATGAATGACAGGACACTTAAGCTAGTTCCCCTTGGGAATTCAAACAGAATCATAACCATAGCATAAATCCAGCCAAGGAAATGCAGTGGAATGAATCCACCACAAACTTAAGAAGGCACGTGGTCAATGCAGTTAGGAAAACCCCAAGAAATAAAGGTGTACAAAATGACACCGGTTTATTTCACAGATACCTGAACTCATGGGAACGTCTTTACAGACAGTGACCTTAAAAAACTGGAGCACTTCTCCAGACCCGGGCAATCCAAAGGTTTAAAGAAATGAGTAAATGACTTTGGGGAATAAGGGGATGATAAGGGGGTGACGGTAGTAACCCAAAAAGACACATCACTTTGGCAATGAAATCCTAAAGTAGCTTCAGTGTTGTGGAAAAGCAAAGACCGAATACTAAAATGTTGCTCTATCCAATTTTCATTGTGAATTCCTGAATTCACAGTAGAGTCTAGAAACTTAATATGACCCAGATTTTCAGAGGCAAGATGGGGTGGGAATGAGGCTAGACAGTTTCCCAACTAAAAGAAAACTGGGTTTTCTACATCAATTGTTTCATGCATCCTGAGAGTCCTATTTACCAAAAGCAATAACTTCCTGGGTCTGAAAGTCTTAGCCTCTGCACTAGGGCCCCAGCTGAGGTTCTGAATGCAGTTTTCTGAGCCTTGGTCACGCCCCCCCCCCCAGAAAGCGTGGGAAAATGCCCTAAGACTGCCAGGGCACGCAGTGCTTACCTGTCTGATCCACTGTACCAGGGAGCTCTTTCCTGCGATGTCCACGCCGAGCACCTGTCCATCAGAGGAAAGTTCCAGCAGGACCCACTGAAGTTGGTCGCAGGAGAATGCGCATCCATGGAGGCTGGGATAGGCGGCCGCACCTCCCACTCCTGGCCACGGATGCTCTCGCCTGACCCGGGTTCTGCATCTCGCGCGTGGCCGCGGGCAACCCAGGCAGAGAGGCCGATGCGCGCGACCGCTCCTCAGACGCCCAGACTTCCCTCAACAGTTGAGCCCTCACCGGTCGGCTCCCCAGGCTCTCCCGCGGCCAAGTCCGAGCAGCTCCGCGCCTTGGAGGTGATGGACGATAGGCGGCAGCTCCTTAGCGGCGGCTGGGACAGAGGTCGAGGCTCCGCGGTGTTGAAGGAGCCCAGAAGCTTAACAGGGGTCTCTTTGACTCCCCCTGCATACAGCCCTGCCCACCCGCGCATGCGCTGCCTATGGACCTTGAGTAGACAGCTGCGCCCCGCCCCCAGTGAACGCCCCTTCTGGGGGCGGGGCTTCTGTGGAGCTATTGACAGTTGATCTCTTCAGGGAGAGTTGGTTTGAGAATTGGAACCCCTTTGATTAACCATGTCTCAGTGGATGCCCAACCCCCAATTCCTGTCCATATACTGGCAGCAGAAATTGAACACAGTGAAATATATATATGTGTGTGTGTGTGTGTATACATACATATATATTTGTATGTATGTGTGTGTACATATATATTAAAAAGGAGAAGTTGAGAGGGATGGCGTTGGTGAATATGTCCAAAATACGTTATATGAATATACAAAATTTTCAAAGAATTATATGCACAGTACTTCCTCTCAGTGCTAGGACTACAGGATTTAACCTGTGCAAATCTTGTGTTCGCTGCCACAGTCTACATGAGTTCATATGTACATCAGTCCTTCTGTGCCTGGAAGTCACTGTTTCCTTGGATTCATCCATCACCTCGGGCTCTTACAAGTTTTCTGCCTCCTCTCCTCATACCTCCCTGAGCCTTGTGAGTCGGGGTTCAATCAAAACATCCCATTTAGGACAAATGCTCCAATGTCTGTCACTTTCTACACATTGTGCACTTGGGGGTTTCCCATCTACTAGAAGAAGAAGCTTCTCTGATGTGGATTGGGCAAGACTGATCTATGGGTATAGCCAGCTGCCATTAAGAGACATTTTATAGATATGTTCCTTTATCAGAATAATAGTAGGCGTCTCCTAAAACCATGACATATCAGTTTGAGGCTCTTAGCCACTTTGCAGTGTAGGTATGACTTCCATATCAGGGAATCACAAAGTTATTGGTTGCTCCCACAAAATTTGTGCCACTACTAAGCTAATGTGTCATACAGGCAGGTCACTGTTGTAAGTCACAGGTTTGTAGCCCTGTAATATTGGTGATTACCTTTCTCTTATGGTATCAAGCAGAGTAACTTCTAGAACCAAAATAGCTAATCAATAAAGGTAAAGCTTCTAATTAGGCACTAGCTCAGTTCTTCCATATTTGATGAGAGAAGTAAACGTTACCTTCAGCAATAGAGCCGTACTATCAGTTTATGGAAAGTGTTCAGTAGCATTGGAAATAACCTGTGATATTTGAGGGTTTCCATGGGGCCTCTTTGGCCAACAGCTCAACAAGGTATCAGCTATTCTGGGCACTGGAGGATTTACTTGGTGGCATAAGATGTCAAGTTGTCTCCACTGTATTTGGTAACTCCATTTAGATTCCTCTCAAACATGCATGTGTTTTAGGAATCTTCTACAGTAGTAGGTTTCCCTGTTGGTTTCTCAAACGTCCTTTAGTGTTAGTTGTCCTCCCCATAGTCCCTCCTTTACCCTTTTCTCCCATCTCCTCCCATTTTAATTCTCCTAGTATCCCTGTCTCTCCACAACAACATAGTCTATCTTGTATTCCTTCAGGGAATCTCATTCCCCCAGTCCTTTACTTGGTATCCAACCTCTGTGGTTATTTGTAAAATAACACATATGTTGAAAGCTTAAAACCTAACATCTACATATGAGAGAAATCATACAATGTCTTTTAGGATCTATGTTACCTCAGCTGAGATGATGTTTTCTAGCTTTATCCATTTACCTGAGAATTTTATGATTTTTAAGAGGTGAATAATATTTTATTGTCTAAATGTATCACATTTTCATTATCTATTCATCAGTTTGTTGACA